>NC_137457.1:257898637-258347868 GCF_964235325.1 Thermobia domestica | reverse complement strand
GAGTGCAAATAGAGTAATAGTTCGAATCCCACTTTAAGCTGTAGGTTTCGTCCTTTATAACCCCATTGTTGTATACGGATATTAAAGCGAAACAAACTTATTTATAATCTAAATAGATAAGCCAAATCTATAAAAAACAAAAAAAAATCTGGTTTAAACTATTATATATATATATATATATATATATATGCATGTGAGTGGGGGGGGGGGGGGGTTGCCAACTGTGCTGAGCCGAAACAAGACGTACTGTTAAAGATTGACTGAAATGTTTAGTGCGGACGTCAGCAACGAGGTTATTGTCCCCGTTACGGTAAGACCAATGGTTGACTTATGTTTCAAATAAACAAACTCAAAAAATATAAACAAAAAAACCCTACAAAATTATAAATTTCATTAAAATAATGAAAACATTAACAGAACAAAAAATACACAAAACATATAATAAGGATATATGTTATAAATAAACGAGTAGTAATAATAATAAATATAATAAACAAAACAGGCAAAAATTAAGAGGAAAAGCCTCAGAGAACGTTAACTGCTTTAATCCCCCCATACGGTCATAAAAAACAAAGTTACCTCTAAACCCTAATACTATTAGTCAGTTTTAAAACGTTCTCTGACATGTTAAACTGAAATATAAAATGTAAGATTGTTTATAAACGTTGTCCATATTTTAGCCTCGTTGACACACAAGAGTGCTATGCATATACGCAATGTATATGGAGGAACACAAAAGTATGGCTCGCATGATAAGACTGTGGTTGACATTGTGAACGGTATAAGGGTTCCTTTATTTGACAAGCACGAATTTTGACTTTTCCACGTTTACCAAGGTGACAAATTTACAAATTTTCAGATCTATAATGTTCAAAAGCAATTATAGTTTTCCCGACCAGAGGTTTCTCATCTACTATGCACGTACATGTATTGAGTGTGTATATGTAAGAAGTTTTGCAAAATGAAACTAAACTATTTTATAAAACATCCCTTATTAAAATAGCCGGGTAAAGCAAAAAGATATATCCAGCAGACGCCATCTTTTTCAGGCATTTCTTAAAACAATGGGTTCAGAGAAGTAAAAATCCGTACTTAAAATTCCCTGACTTTTCCAGGGCCGGTGGTAACCTTGGGTATATTACCAGATTGAAACCACTCATAGAAGTGGCTTATAACACTGCCAAACGACACAACCTACCCAACGTTCCTAGACCTAGAATAGTTTACGAATTCATTACATTACATTTCAGATCAATAACGCTCGCTATTAAAAGGGGCTTACTATATAGTTCGTAAGACATCTCGAACCCGTGAAACGTCGGAAAATGAAATGAAATCTTTAATGTTCCATCATAATGTTCCTTTATGCTAAAGGAAATGAATGATTATGCAAGACTTAATGGAGTGAGGATGAGAGGACATGGGAGAATCACGAAAAAAACCCATGGACACCATGCAATCCATCACAAACTCACATGGCCTGAGACAGAAACAGAGAATCCTAGTAAAGAGAAATGAATTCTCTATAACTAAGCCATCATGACTAGTTATAAAACATCACAGAAATAGTTCATACTGTAGTACCGGTAGTAGCAGAATAGCGTTAACAATTCAAAAAATGCACCAACGAGTAGTGGCTTTACGGGAAATGCGAGAAATGCAGAAGATAAAAATTAAAGAAATGTGATGTTAATAAAAACAACCAGATAGAAAAATGTGAAGTATCTGTAACTATAAGGACATGGACCATTTTTGGAACAAACAAAAAAAAAAAAAAAAAAAAAAAAAAAATTAATAACGTTGCATTTCCTTCATGATCGAACACTTTTCTTTTATGACTTCACATACTTAAAGGTCAATGAGAAATGCCCTCACGAAAATCCGAACTTATCACTTTAGGTACCTTTCTTAAAAACACAGACCAATGCACTGCGAAGCACACAGCACATCAGTGGAGACTAGCTGTAGTTAACAACGATAACGCTTATCTGCATGTTATTGCATCTAGAAAGGAATCACAATAGATTTCACTTATCCCGAGATGCAAGAGCTAACTTTTCCTTTTTGGAAACTACATCGCTAGATTAAAGACGGGATTTCTTCCACTGTTCTCTTTTCTACAACCTATTATTTTCCAGCTATAATTGATGGGTTCATGAATGGCACTTGCAGTTTGCTTAATGACTCTTCTAGCCAAGGAACGAAAAAACGATGGAGCAACGTCGACTTTAAATAAGAATCTGGGGTCCAGCTTCTATTCCCAGTTTTTACAGCCATTAGATTTGAATTTTATTCGAGGATAGACTAAAAGAAAATTATAGCAAATTCGTCACAAAGATAAAAGTTTCCAAATATACCTTGAATCTCAAATATATTTAATTCTACTAAAATTTAAATGCACTGTTCGGGCATTTGAAATATCGAAGAAAAACTGAAATACATATTGGAAGGAACATTACGCAATTAGTAGATAATAGGCTATTACAATATGTTCCATATCATCTACTATATCGCTTTATTCTATGCTGTATGTGTGTGTGTATGTTTTGCTTTAATTAGCAAACTTTCATTGCTTCCACACTTTTTGTAGTTTGATTGTTTGTTTATTGAAGTTTACCATTCCTTATTTGTTTATTGAAGTTTAGTTCTCCTTTTCAGGACGGGGGCCACATATGAGGAGTAGATCTACAGTTCAAGATGGTATCCGAACCGCTGTACTGCGTTCAAAGTTTGATGCTCTTCCATTGGGAATCGAATCGCACTACGTGCTCCAAAGCGCACACTTGAGAGGGAGAGAGAGAGAGAAGGGACTTCGGACTATTATTAACCCAAAAATCTTGTGAACAAATGCAAACGTTTGACACTAACGTGAATTTACTTCTGATTCTCTTGTAGCTGAAAGGGTTTGTTTTTTAATGCTTAAAAACATATAAAATATATTTTCAAAACAACGAAGTTTTACCCCCCTTTTAAGTGCTTGTCTAACTTACAAGGGCACCACATGACCTCAGTTTATGACCATTGACCAAAAAATCACACTATTTCCAAACAATAAACAGTTACCGTACCCTAATAGATGTTGGTACATGCGCTATCGCTTGCCTGTATAATGTACTCCGTAAATAATTGCCTTAGTACAGTATGGAATTTAGGTGGTTGCTGAGTAAATTATATAAAATAAATTTGTAAACACGATTTTTCAGCAGGCCGAACGCTCAATAGAAATATTTTGTAAGTACAAAAAGCGAAACATCGTAAATAAGCTATTGATCATTTCCTGCAAATTAGGCCGTTTGAAGGTATATTCTCAATCATACATATTCATCATCATATTCTGGTTTCTAAATTAAAAACTCAAGAGAACTACCGGTTCACTGTTCCCTTCTTATAAATATAAAATTTCTAGTTTCACACTCAGTGGTTATAAACATTAGGCTAAAGTCAAATAATTAATGAAGGTGAATCATTATAAAAGAATTCGTGTAATGAGGATGTGAAAAAAAGTGTAAGAAACTCGAGAAAACCCCATAACACGTTGTCCACAACTACCCTTTATAAACTAATTGTATCTTTTGAGATAAAAATCATTAAAATTTATTCATGTAATTAGGAAGGAATCCAGTTAAATTAACACGTAAATATGACACTAAAATTTTGTTTCCTCGGCTCCAGAGGATACCGATACCGAATATCATTTTAAAATAAATGAACTCCCAACTTCTGCTTCCACGTCATCTAATGTATAGCACTTTTCCCCCCTTCCTTTCTACCCATTACAATATTAATATATATCACAATAAAGGTTGTATTTTGTGCTCTTATAGTGTGTTTTGCCTTTTGAACTGAGAGAGAATATTCATATATATATATATATATGATCATGTAAAAATACACATTCCTAGAGAACGTTCACATTACCTACCGGTACATATTTCGCAATCGATTACAAAATTCTGTGCTTTACAAATCACGGAAAATTTAAGGCTGATACAATATTCTTTTCAAATAGTGCTCAATACATTTAGCGTAATCTATTCTAAAGCTAAGCGCACAACTTAATTGAAAAATCTGAATTAAAATGCAAGTAAATATTGAGTGCAAAATGTACACGATGAAATGGAGGGAAACTAGATTTAAACCTCATTATGATTTGCACTCCATTACTATAAAACAAAAATCATTATTTTATCACAGATAAATAAATAATCATTTTTTATCATTCTTACTTATCACTTAAAATGCAAATAAATCGAAAAAACAAGGTTTAAAATGTTTGATTGCCGGGAGACGAACACGGTCACAAAACGAAACTTATTTTTTAAGCATTTATTTTCCCTTCACCAAAACAGCTCTAACATATATTAAAAACTGTTGTTCGAATTATTTCTTACCATTTGCTTCGCGCTTTAATAATAAATAGAAACATAAATATTTCCTCCCAAACAACACCTAATCTCCGCAACGTTCGAATTTCCTTCACTGTAACTTCCTTTACGCAAGGGCCAATCACCGCTGCGCGGGCTAACCGTGGTGGGGTAAACAGCTGTTTCCATAGACGAAAATCAAAAAGATAGACTTACGTATCGAACGAGCGCTCTAGTGATTCTTTCTTGTCTTGTGGCGCCTTATTCCATTACACCTTTCGCAAATATTGTATAATATTAATTGCAAATATTGCAAATTTCAATTATCAAACTCAAACGCAGATTTGGTGCTTTTACGCTAACCGACGCTGAGTGAGCCCATTGAATATGATACGGGAATTAAGCAACCACAGCGAAAGATAAAAAGGAATTCAGCGGAAGAGTAATAATTATAAAAGTAAAATGGGTTTTTATGAGCCATAACATACCAGTCTTCGCATAATTTTCCGGGCTATAAGACCAAGCAAAAACTGAGTTCTAAATTCTATACGTACTATCACCTAAATAAACACTCACTATTGGCTTTATTTCATACTAGCCCTCGCAAAACTTGCGGCGTATAATATAACGGAATGGTTTGCAGAAATCAATCGTAACTGCTATGCTTATTAACGCAAACTTAAACGTAGGTGTTGCGTTATTCTGACGCAAACTGTTTCAGTATGGGTCCCTTTGTCGCAAAATTAGTATGGAATGAGACCTTGTAAATGGAATCATATCCAGGAAAGTAAAAAAAAAATAAGTAATAAGGGGAGGCTTCAAAGATCTCGTTCCATATTGGTTATCCTCAACGCATAGCAAACAGTTGTGATTAAATTTAGGTTATGACATATTATATAATGAATTTGCCTCATGACGTTAATGACCTAAATAGAATTTGCGAACATATTACCTATTGCATTTTGAGACGGAAATCGACGTTTAAAATCATGTTTATTCTGCATTTTTCTCACAAACTCACCACCATGATTTTAAAAGAATAATTTGTTTTCCGTTTCAGTCCTCAAAATTTGCAAGGAATGACACAGAATGAGACGAAAGTTGGAAACCAGTTTGTGAAATCAAAGAAGGCTTGCCGCTAGCCAGTTGGACAAAAATTTAAAATAGGATGAGGAAAGCAAAATGCAAAACAAAATTTTAATGGAGATCTGTCTGAGGAATTGTGTACGTAGAAAGTAACAGGTAAATGCATGTATGTGGAAATGTAAAGTGTGTGCTGATCCACTGAAATCTCGTCCAATTGCACTTAGAAATAACAAATTTGCACTCAATTACTACCCTTTCAAGTGTCCTTAAACAAATTTCAAATTTATTTAAAATGTATTTTTTTACGTATCCGAAAGAGGCATAAAGGCATGCAGTTGTATATAATTCAGAATTCAATATTTGATATTTGCTTCATGCAGATAAAGTTAAAACACGGCGTAAAATAATTCCTTGTAAAAACCATTGCTTAATGTTTTAAAAGCTATTCTGTTAATGACTTTTGATTTTTACTGCTCTGCGCTTATGCTAGAGGATTGGTTTCGTGATCTGTGGGAAAGGCTGGGGAAGAAAAAAGCAGCAGCAAGCAGGTGCAAACGAGTAATACAGAGAATAAGTGTGATAAAGCGGATACTATTCGAAGTCTTGATTATTGCATTCTAAAGCAAAGCCCTATTTTCGGTTCTGTGGGAAGAAAAGGCATGGTGTTCTATTGCCTCTGCAATAGACCTAAGGTGTTTAAACTCCTAATAAGACACAAAGATGTATTCTTTTACCTGAGCTAGTTTCTTAAAAGTATGTTCTGCGATATATTGTGAATAGTTAAAACTGTGGTCCAATCTTCTACTCATGTTTATACTTGAAGCTCTGTGTTTCCATCAAAGGTCGAAACGGGGCAAAGCGCATAACATCCACATCACTCAGCCATTTTAAAAATATAAGACAGAACTATCGATCGTACTTATTTTATCTGTTTAAATTGATTTTCGGTGCATCTCATTACTATCTCTTTTTACGTCATTTCCAACTATTACTAAGGAATACACAGGGGCAGGGGCTTGTAGGGATAGTAGGGATAGGTATAATTTTAAGGAATATCAACTACGGATAAACCTTAAAGAATCAACCTTTGAGTTTCTCAGTAGAAAAGAAATCGTTTACTATATTGGATCTGCAGAAAAATATTGGTACTTTTATTTATAGTCAAATATTTTCCCTTTGTTTAAATGAAGTAAAACCATACATAAACCTGGAAATACCAGTTTGTTGATGGATGGGTTTTGAATCCAATATCTCATTAATGCTAAATCAATGACGTACCAACTGAACCACGGCGGCTAGTATACTCGCAACTACCCTTCTGTGACGCTGTTTCACCGCCCTTCCTCCTTGGAGAAAAAATTTCGTTGGCTTTACTGTAAATTTTGTAAGTTTCATATGTAGCTTATGTCTTCGGAACCCAGCAGAAACAAAATGGTGCGGGAAATACTGAAGGAAAAAGTTTCGCCATACTTGACCTATCGATTGCAGAAAAAATTGAAAGGTCAAATTAGCCCATTATGACACTGACTTTGGTTATTGACAAAGGTGGATCACTTTTAATACCAATAATAACAATAATAATTTCCAATTAAGACATTGTCCAATTGACCGCTCTTAACCAAAGTCGACAAGTTTCTTTTATAGCGTTGCCAATTGGCACCATAAAAGAAAACAATTTACAGAATTTGACATTTTAAAAAGAAAATTTACCTTTAATAGTTTTGTTTTGAGAAAGGATGTGATACCTTGGTGTAGAAGCGACTACAAGCCTTGGTTGTGGTTTATTTTGGTCCGACAACCAGACAAGGAAATATGAGGAAGGTGTCTAATATTGAATCATCAAGAAAATGTGCAAACGAAGTTAGAGAACAAACGACAAATCGCATTCTTCTTCCTTTCCTTGTCCCCTAGAAATTTTCCCCTTCTTTCTTCTATTCTGAAATGAGGAAGCTTTCTCGCTGGCTGAAAATTTCAATTTTCAGTTTGTTAAGTTGCTTGCGTCCTTGGTTCAAGACAGAAGCATATCTAGAAATTTTCAATGGAGGGGGCTGAAAATTTTGGGGCAAAACTGAATACAACATCACGGCCGGTTCTAGACATTTCTTAAGTATAAGCAAACAATATTTCAGTGCACCCAGAGTAGAAAGTTGTAGTGGACAATGATTCTTTAAATAATTGTTACAATTGTAAATTTCTTCAACATTTGTAGTCTCTCTGTGAATATTAACGCAAAATGGCGAAATTATAACTAATTGGCTGTGGATGAATACTGAATAAAGTTCCAATTTTAGTAATTAATAGCACTTTTTATTAAATAAGCACAAGACATAGCTAAGATATATACCTAAGATCAGTGGCGTATTTAGGGGGGCTTCCGGGCTTAAGCCCCCCGAAATCTTACTTACTATAGTAAAGTATATGAAATATCCTGCAGAATTGTCATATTTTCAGGCAAAGCCCAGCCCGAAAGTTAGCAAAGCCCTCCCCGAAACAAAATCGTAAATACGCCACTGCCTAAGATGTATTTTGACAGCATTTGAAACATAAGAATCAAAAAAGAATAAATCTCATGATTTTCAAGTCTAACATTAACACAGATTTTATTTTAACAATGAGGTATGTTCTTATGCTTTATTAAAAGCATATTTACATAGTATTTTCTAGTGATATGATTATGGTAATTAGGTAAATTTCTCATTTTCTTTCTTTCTGAAAAGTTCATGTTATAAATATACTTTTCTGGTTTTCAATTTGGCAAAATCTCTTATTATTGCGTTCGTGTCCATTTCATTGAATGTCATTTTCAATGGCCATTATAGCTAGTCCATTTAATCGTTTTTGAGATATAGTTGATCTTAGGGATGGCCAAAATTTTCCGGAATCCGGATTCCGGAAATTTTGTTTTTCGGAATCGGAAAATTTACTTTCCGGAATTCGGAAAAATTCCGGATTTCGGAAAAATTCCGGAATTCGGAAAAATCCCGGAATTCAGAAAAATTCCGGAATTCGGAAAAATTCCGGAATTCAGAAAAATTCCGGATTTCGGAAAAATTCCGGAATTCAGAAAAATTCCGGAATTCAGAAAAATTCCGGAATTCAGAAAAATTCCGGAATTCAGAAAAATTTCGGGTTTCGGAAAAATTCCGGATTTCGGAAAAATTCCGGAATTCAGAAAAAATCCGGAATTCGGAAAAAATCCGACATTCGGAAAAAATCCGGAATTTAGAAAAAATCGGAATTTTTCCGAGAACCGGAATTTTTCCGATTTTACTTTCCGGATTCCGGAAAGTAAAAATTCTGGAATTGGCCATCCTTAGCTAGTAGCTGTTAAAAGAGAAACACAATAATGAATAGGCTATATATACGGTACTGTATTAATTTCTTGTAGTTGGATATGTCTTTATCATTTACGTAGACAATTGCTACTGCAGCTATTTACTACTTTATGAGAAAGGTCTTATTTTCACACACAAAAAAGTCGCCGGTATGTCTCAAACATTATCACGTTCCCACCTGCAGCTGCTCCAAAGCACTGCAAACTACTTTTTAACCAGGCGAAAGGCAGTGAAGGAAAATAAATCTCAACAAATATTCTAATAACATTCGCTTATTGTCAACATACCTACAGTGAGCGCAGAAAGTGTTCGTACACCGTGCATACTTTATATTGAAAACAGCTAGCATGAGAACGGGAGGTGGAAAATATATATATAACCAGAATTAAGACTACACATTCATACATTTTATTTCTATATACAAGAGAAAGGCCAAACAAACACAATCACTGTTTTGTTCAGAAAAAAAGAGAGAATTCCTTTTTTGTAAACGCAAAAAGTCACCGTACACTTATGCTTGAATTAATGCTTATAAAGTATATTACGTTATTTAATATTTTGTGGGATTACCCTGTGCGTTAATGATTGTCTGTAGTCTTCGTTGCATTGATTTCACCTGTAGTAGTTCCTAGTTCTGTAGCTTCGGGACTGATTATGTCCCATTCTTCTTGAATAGCTTTTCTTAGGCCTTCTTTAGTAGACAAGCTGTGCCTTCTGATTCTTGTCTCCAGAACAGATCATAGATGTTCTATGGGGTTCATGTCTGGGGATTGGGGAGGTGTGCGAAGCTGTTTCAAGGTATTATAGAGTCAGGGGCGGATCCAGAGGGGGGCGATCGGGGCGATCGCCCCCCCCACAACAGGAAACTCTTATTTTATATATAAATAAACCCATCTATAACAAGTTTGGAGCTCTTAAATGTAGCAGTATTACCGCCGACCGCCCCCCCCCAGAAGTCCGTCCTGGATCCGCCCCTGGCAAACCTTGCAGACAGGCCTCGTTCAACAGTACAAACAATAATTGCGATGTATAATGTTTCTATCACTGTGCGAAACCATAAAAATAATAATAATAAAAAGAACTGGAAGACCAAGAGTGTTGAGTGAACAAGTTAAACGTTACATTATTAGGGAAAGAAAAAAGGTTACAAAAAGTAGTGCTGTGCAATTAGCAACGGATCTGGAAACACGCGGTGTTAAAGTATCAGCCAGTACAGTGCGGAATATTTGCAGGGTATCATGGTCGGATAGCCAGGAAAATGTTCTGGGTGAACAAGACAAATCGTATAAAGAGACTAAAGTTTGAAAAAGAGTATAAAGATAAGGGATCAGGCTCCTTTCTGGAATAGGGTCATATTTTCGGACGAAAGTAAATTTAATTTTATCGAGTCCAATGGGAGGCGTATGGTATGGCGCAAGGTGAATACAGAGATGAATCCTCAAAATCTCGTCCCTAAAGTAAGACACGGAGGAGGGTCCGTGCTCGTCTGGGGTTGTACGAGTGCCTCAGGAGTGGGTCGTCTCCACCTTATCGATGGAGTGATGATCCACAAAGTGTATATTAACATATTAAAAGAATATTTCCATACTAGTGCGCAGAAGATGGTTCTTGAAAACAATTTATTGTTCAGCAAGACAACGACTCCAAACATACAGCGGAAAATACTCGATTGTGGCTATTCTATACAGGGGCGGATCCAGGACGGACTTCTGGGGAAGGGGCGGTCGGCAGTAATACTGCTACTTTTAAGAGCTCCAAACTTGTTATGGATGGGTTTATTTATATATAAAATAAGAAAGTTTCCTCTTGTGGGGGGGGGGGGCGATGGCCCCGATCGCCCCCCTCTGGATCTGCCCCTGGGGTTTGCTATCTTTCTCAAAGACTTACCCTTCTTATGCACTTTAATAATTACTTTTCTTGTCTCCTCATTTGTTTCTGTTCGGTTGCTTCCCATTTCGACAGCCCACCGTGCAGTTTTTTCACTCCTATTCACAACTAAACTCATTCTGTTACTCGTCATGCTATACAGAGGTGTATACTCAGGTGAATACTAGTGAACCCCAGTTGTGGTATCTTTGTTTCGTATTCGTACGTCAGGTGTACGATCACTTTTTGCGTCTACTCTATACATTTTCTACGGAATTTATTTACTTTCTGACCATTAAACTTGTCTTTGTGGTTCTTTATTAATATATATTCATAAAGCTTAGTTTTCATTATTCATATTGTGTGTGTTATTACACTTCTTAAATTTTCTGTTTCTTTTTCGCAGGCATTCTCGTTTCAATAGCATAGGTGTGCGGACACTTTCTGCGCTCACTGTATGTACAGTAAATACAAATTTATAATTTTTGACTTTACGAAGTATACAATGTAATTGTTCAATAATTAACATAAGCAGGCATTCATTAATTTATATTAATATAATAATTAACAAAACTAATAAGCGGGAGATTGATGACTCAGTGGTAGAGTTTTCATCTATGGTATTCTAACCCAGGACATGTGGGTTTTTGATGGCTAATTTTGTGTTCGAAAATTTTCCCGGTGGTACTCTTGGTTCCCTTTCTTATATTTGTTCCATCATCACTCATTAACGAATTTAGTTTATCAAAACTCTATAGCCATATATTCATTCTGTCCGTCAGTGAAACAAACAGTCTCAAGAACTATCTGATGGATTACCAATCAATTTTGGCCATGATGTACAGAGTCAATAGTTAAGAATCGAGTTCCCTGATGAATGTAATATTCAAACCGGAAGCGGTACAAATCAACCATTTCCGGTTTTAACGTTAATCATTATATAGTAAATATGGTAATAGATAGCGAGAAGCGGTTTCCAGTAATCGACATATATAACATTCATGTAGATAGAATGTTACCCAGTTTGTGCATCTGCTGAAAATAATGAGCTTAGGTATTTAGAGAGCATTTTCCGCTTTAGAAAATGTGTGCTTGGTAAAGAATGTAGAGAATTAGCTGAGTCAGGCACGTAGCTAGAATATGGTAATAGGAAGGGGGGGGGGTGTCACGAAATACTGTGGCTATTTACCAGGGGCTCAATCATTCTAAACTATTTTATTGGCAACATATATTGGTTCGTTTAGCCAAGATTTCTAATGGGGGCATGATATGAAATACTGTGGTTACACACCAGAGGCTCGATCAATCTAAATATTTTACTGACAACATACCCATATTGATTGGTTAGGACAATAAAATGAGGATATATTAGTAAGTATTTTAATAAGAAGCTATGAAGAAATCTCGAGTAAAAGAATATAAAAAAAAAGTATTGAAAAAGATATCGTCTTCCGAGGTCATTCGAACGGTGTCGAGAATTTTGCGTCTGGGAAATTTGCGCCCTACCTCAAGAACAGGGAAAATTGCGCCTGCGATGTACCTCCACCGGGAAGTTTGAGCCCTGCTAAATAAAAGAACCTATTGGAGCTTACGCATTTCCTCGGAGGGGCTGACATTACAACATAAACAATCCTCCCCTACAACCATGCCATTTGTGATTTATTTTCATTGTGGCTATATAAGGGGAGAATAAACTTCAATATAAGCCAAAAGAACACAACGGATTAACGCAATCACTGCTTCTTCCAGAGATGATTTTGGGGGAACACTGGCCTCCCCAGAGCTCTCAGAGTGCCCCCTCGGAGGAGACCAAAATAATACGTCTCTAATATAATAATAAATAGAATAGTACTAGCAGTGACCCCCCCCGGAACATTTTTCCTGAAAGAACGACTGAACGCAATTGTGTGTTTGAAGTGTAATTCCAGCAAGTAAACACACTGTACATAGTTCTCTTGATAATATTACTGAACTGATTTTACATTCATTTTACATTTTCTTTTCTATATTTTGTGTCCTGAAAAGCCGAACAACTCGCAGGGATTGTGAACAGAGATATCTGGGTAGAGCCAAACAGCCTTTTGTAGATTAAATTATACTCTTTGATTATATTAATAAATAATTATATATCAGTCATTTATACGTTTATTGTAAATTTTGTAGTATAATGAAAAATTGTATTTGTATGGATTGCCCTTTAGTGAACTAAAATTGTATTTTTTTCATTTGTTCGGAATATTATAACGGATGGAGTAACTCACTGAGACAATGAGAGGCAAGCCTAGTTCAAGTGCGAGTGGAAGTTACTTTACACAATACAATAATAAGTTGTATTGTAGGGCGCTAACATCCCAGTGCAAATATATAGCCGGCGCATTTTCCCCTCTTTTTGGGGTAGGGCGCAAACATCCCAGTGCAAATATATTGCGAGCGCATTTTTTCCTATTTTTGTGGTAGGGCGCAAATTTCCCGGGCGCAAAATTCTCGCATTCAAGGAAAATATAATGTCCGTGAAGTTGACAAGCCACTTATGTCAGACTCCAATTTCGACTTTAAACGTCGCTAGTGCTACGTTAGTGTTCGATAGTGACGCAAATCGTTAGTACTCCAACTGGATGCCAACACGCCCACTTCTAAGAATCATCTCAAAAATGAGGTTAACCGTTAGAGCAAGTAAGTGCTCATTGGTGCCATTAACATTAACGTTAATACCTCCATCGTACGGCCCTTTGAGTAATAATAACACCACGTGTTTTGCTAATCTCAATGCGTCCCTATATTCTCGCGAACATTCTGACGTGCCCAAGTTAGTTACTTTTTTTTTTGGGGGGGGGACTATTGTTTATCTGTTATTGTTTATTGTTTATTGCTAATCTGCAGAGTAGTAATTACATTAATATGCCATTGTCCTTGATAATCATTGCGTATTTACAAGCAATTTGTTATTACTGTTAGAAGATATCAAAAAACAACAGATAAAATCTACTACTTAACGGTTCATATTTTTCTTTTACAGTACATAAACGATTAATAATAATAATAATAATAATAATAATAATAATAATAATAATAATAATAATAATAATAATAATAATAATAATAATAATAATAATAATAAGACTATTCCAGCATAAAAGTTATCAATTGCATCACACTGGCAACAAGCGACGCATATTTTAACTTCATAAAAAATCGTTTCTCACGATTTTCTGGTATGATAACATCTTCATTATGTCAAGTTGTTTATCTCAGTGTGATATATGTCTTACCTCTGGACAATATCACAGTAAAACAAAAATTAAATATTAGGAGTACATCGTACTTTTGGACTACATCTCATTAACCATGGGAAGATTGAGTAGTGTATACTTTAGGATGTAAGTTTCAGCTTAACTTGCATCATACATTCTTAGGATTACAAAAAGGAAATTTGTTCGTTTGCATTTGAACAAAATTCTTAGGATTACAAAAAGAAAAAATATTTTTTCCGAATTCCGGAATTTTTCCGAAATCCGGATTTTTTCCGAATTCTGGATTTTTTCTGAATTCCGGATTTTTTCCGAAATCCGGATTTTTTCCGAATTCCGGAATTTTTCCGAAATTCGGAATTTTTCCGAATTCCGGAATTTTTCCGAATTCCGGATTTTTCTGAATTCCGGATTTTTTCCAAAATCCGGAATTTTTCCGAATTCCGGATTTTTTCCGAATTCCGGAATTTTTCCGAAATCCGGAATTTTTCCGATTTTACTTTCCGGATTCCGGAAAGTAAAAATTCCGGAATTGGTCATCCCTAGTTGATCTCAAATAATTATTTATTAATTTTAGCTGAACTTGTTTACTACATAACAAATGACAAAAGTGTGTGTCTTAATCGATATTTAATTTGTCTTCGATCCAGTGGCAGAACTCCAAAATCAGGCCTCCTGTCCGCAAAAATTCTTCTCAGATCTCCTTAGCAGGGGCGTCATTTATGGGGGGCAGGGAGGGGCAATTTCCCCCCCCCCTGAGTTTGAGATTTCTATAGATGTTATCAGTAAAATAGTAGTAAATCAGTGAAATACGCGAAATTTTACTTATATCAAGGGTTTTTTCCCCCCAAGCAAAATCTGAAATGACGCTCCTGCTCCTTAGGTCTATAAAGCAATTCAGTCCTTTCATATCTCTTTCCATCATAGACATCCAAAATCAGACAATGAGTAACACTATGCGCTTCCAAGATTTCTCTTTTGGGTCCGAAGATTTTTCGGAGCAGCCTACAAAATGCAAATGATTTTGTGTATTTCTCCTAAAATTGGGCTAACTTTCTTAAAAATTAAAAATTCTGGAGGATCCAGACTCTCGGATCACCTCCGTCGGTGCATCCCTGAAGACAAGTAACTACTTATCAAAACTCTTCTTTGCATTAGGACTATTACCAAATGTTTAAAAATATCGCTCCATCTAAATTTAATACGAGAGAATGGATTGATAATGATTGTTACATTGTTATACTACAATAAGCACATGTATACACTGCTGTGATTGACAGTAAGAGTTCTGAAATTATTTATAATCCTAATTTATATTTATAATCCTAATGACCTTTCGATTACTGTTACCCTTTCGAGTTATACACGCACATGTTGCATGAAAACTAATTGTATTCAAAACAAATTTTGAAACATATTAAATTTAAATTTTAGGCCTAACCAAAGAAGCCGTATTCATTCAATTTTAATTTAACAATTAAATAACTGTAATCCAGTAAAATAAACTTACAGTTTCAAAAGTCTGTCGACTGGCTGATGCTTCGTTAGTAACTAGTATTGGCAACTCCTCCACCTGAACACCTGTATGATTATCACTTTCGAAATTTTGTCCAGAAGACGAATGACACATTTCTAGAGCCTTCGCTTGCCTCTCATCTTTCAAGCTTCGAGTTTTCTTTTCCGATAAAATGGTCCATTTGGTTTTTTATCGTTGGCCATTATTATTACATAAAAAAACAAAGTACTATTGAAAAGTGAAATCATACACCATTATAAATTTAAAAAGCGACTCAGGTTAGAAACGAAATGTTGACGAATGACAAACGGACTAATAGACATTAACAAACTGAGCATTAAGCAGTGGACAGTGATTGTGAGGCAATGATATTAGGAACTTAAGTTAGAATTTCCCTCAGAAATGATAAAAAAAAAATCCATTTGTACCGCCTGTCTTTTCTTAGTTTCGCCCTCCTCCATGGACCAATAGACAACAAAAGCCTAGTCGCTTGAACTTCGATAATGTGCAATTCATTTATACTGACTTTTCTCAACCCTTAACTGTGGTACTTGAACCAAAGTTTATGCGGGGGCACTGCTTATGACAAGGCGAAACACCATTGAAAACATTTCTTTTGTTTGTTGATCCATTCCCATTTCAAAGGAATGAAGAGTCTGTTGCATTTGCATTTTGACATATGATGGGATTATGGAAAGAATGCCGCTGTCTTTAGTCGTACTGCCGTAGTGCTTAGTGTAACATCTACTGGGAAGATAAATTTCCCTACATTTCATCTCATATTCGTAAAATCTTCCCATTTTCCGTGTCTAAAAAATCCTTCCTAAGTCTCCCTGCGCCACGAAAAATTTTCTTCAAACTAGCATCACTTGTGAGAGTGGCACTGGCACCGATTGACGTACGAATCCATTTCAATTGTAAAGGGGTGTTTTACAGCCAACCACGCAAAGATTCGACTTGCTTGTCCTTTTGATGTCATTTACCTGTATCTCAGTCTGTACAACATTTGTTTGAAGCCATTTAGAAAATCTTTCATCACATATTCTCTAAATAACTACATTCACATTTAAAACACAAAATTCCTTTACAGAGAGTTAATATATATAGGGTTTTAATGAACTGTACCGACAAACTGTAAGAGCTGATTTCTCACATCAAAATAAGAGAAAAAGTTCATATGAACCTATGGCGAAAAGTGCGTAGTTTCAGAGCTAGGGCTATCCAAAATCGCGAAAAAGACAAATTTCAACAAGTCCTCTTTCGAATTCCAGGAACTGTGGATGATGGTCCTTATCAGCGTAAAAGAAGCCACACATACAGAATCAAAAGTGCATATTTCGTCAACTTTCAATAGGTGTACAGGGTATTCCTTAGAGGATGTAATTCTCAGATATGCTCTTAATATAATTTTCAGTTATACCCTGATTTCAAGGAGGGTCCAAAGTAGGCAGGAGGTAAGCCTTGACAACAATGGACATCCAATGTTTCGGAGGGAAGTGTTAGGGAACGGCAGCTCCATGATTTCTGTATTCGGAATAACGTGTGATGCGATGTATTTCGTCACGGTATATTTCACGTTTTCTTCATTTATAAGCATGAAAGAAAACATTGCAGTATGCGTTTTCCCGAGTACAAGAGACCGTGCTACTGACTATCCTTAACACTTCCCACATGGCGCCAAAGGATTCCATGTTCACTGTTATTAAGGCTTATCGTTTGCCTACTTTGGACCAATCATAAAGTCAGAGTATATCTCACTATTCGGTTGATGACATGTCTGGGAATTTCACTCTGCAGGGTATACTCTGTAAAACCATTCAACATTAATAGAACCTGCATTTTTGGATTGTGTGTGCCTGACTTCCTTTACGCTGTTAAGGACCACCATCCACAGTTTCTCGAATTCAAAATAGGCCTCTTGAAATTTGGCTTTTTCGCGAATTTGGACAGCCCTAGCTCTGAAACTATGCACTTTTCCCCACAGGTCCATATGAACTTTTTCTCTTATTTTGATGTAAGGAATCACCTCTTACAGTTTGTCGGTATAGTTCATTAACACCTTGTATATATATATATATTAACAAACATGCGCAGGAGGTTAGTACCAGAAACAGTGAGAGCAGAATTGGAGTGGGGCCTTAAAGCGTTCCGCTGCAATAACATATTTGCTGGTTAAAAGTGTTTGTTGGTGTGTGTGGTAGGGGGTGAAGATGAAGGGAGATTGATCATCCTGGTGCAGATGTGCTGTCTTTTGTTCTGCATTTCGTTCGGTGACAATTTCGTCAGTTTTTCCCTTATCGCTGCAAGTACATTAAAAAAACTTTGCACTCAATGGGGGGCTCGAGCCGGTTGAGCCCCCCCCTAAATACGCCACTGCTTTAAGGAGAGACTCAGGCTTTGAAATGCAAGTGGAGATATTCAGTTTTGAGAGAGTAGAACGTGGATGTGGAGAAGAATGAAGTTTCGAAAGGCCAATCCAAAGACGATCCCCAATATTCTAATGGATTAGATTGGAAACTTGAGGGATGTTAGTGTGTGTGTATGGATGAACATGGAAGTTTTGAATGATGGCCAATCCAAATACTATCCCGAAAATTGCAGTGAATTGGGTTAGCATGTTGAGGGGTGTTAGAGTGTAAATATGAAAAATACAGAAGGAAGCTTTGAATGAAAATCAATCTAAAGACCACCCCCAAGATCCCAAAGAATTGTATAAGAATGAGGAGAGATGTTCAGTATGGATTTGGATTTAAAAAAAAAAAAATTGAAAGAAGGCTAATCCAAAGAATATCCCAAAAGATACCAATAAATTGAATTGGAGTGTGTTTGTAGAAGAAGGAAGTTCTGAAAGGTCAAAGATTATTCCCATGATCCTAAAAAACTGGATTGTAATCGGAGTGTGGATGTGAAAAAGAAGAAAGTATTTAGAGGTCAATCCAAGAACTATCCCCAATATCAAAACGAATTAAATTGTATTCAAGAGAAATATTAAGATGTGGATCTAGAAAAGAAGGAAACTTTGAGAGAAGGACAATACTATCCCCTAGATCCTAACGGATTGCATTGGAACTAGTGTTGCCACGAGACGAGACTTCAGACTGTCCCGTCACGTCTCGTGCAAAGCATGTCTCGTCTCGAAAAAATGTGCTCGTCCCGTCTCGTGTCTCGTCTCGAGAGGTTCTGTCCCGTCTCGTCTCGTCTCGTCTCGTTTGTCTCGTTTTGTCTCGTCTTGTCTGGAAAAAATATAGCAGCATACCATTGGAACGTAAGTAAAATGTAGCAGACTGCACCATGCTAATCAAGATATAACTAAGTTATTACCCAGAACACACAAGACAAGAAATGTCACGGTAGGTACACCGTGAAGCATTCACCTCTGGTGTGTGTAGTAGTCGGTTCGATCTCGGTTAGTGCCATGTGAGCTTTGTGGTAGACAAACATCGACTACCACTTACTTCATTCCACTGATTTTCCCATTATCATCCATTCGGAGCGGGCCAAAGTTGCCTAAAGGTGTTAAAAATAAATTCAAATAAGCTCACAATGTGAAGACAAATAGTTTACAAGATAATATATCTCTGCTCTTAGTTGTCTGAGGCTTCTCGACCCTGGCTTCTTTTTTTACATTCTGAAACATTGAAATTTGTTTCACCAGTGTCAATACACGAATATACAGTAAATTGCTCATAGGTACGTCGAAGATGAAGACACTAATGTCAAATAATGTTTACATGACAAGCAAAGTTCGATGTAAAGATGTCACCATCCCCGACACTACCATATACTATCAGCCCAGTTGCTTTATAGTGTCGGTATATATATATATATATATATATATATATATATATATATATATATATATATATATATATATATATATATATATATATATAGATAGATAGATAGATAGATAGATGTGTGTGTGTACACTTTGATTTCATATATTACAGCCTTTAGGTTTCACAATGTTAACTTGTACCAATCCAAAAACTACTTTCCATTTTAGCATGTTTAGATTTGTTGCAATTATTTTTTTTAAAGCTAGGAACCAAATAATTTTATTGAGTAATGGAAAGTATTTGATTGAAATTTTATACGTTACTGCACAGTAAGCTCTACCTAAAATGCCATAGTACTGGGAGCTGAATGACACATCGGAGGAAAGAATGCTTGGGGCCAGTCATCACCTCCATGGTACAAATCTGTTTCCATACCCGCGGGACGTGTGAACCTAAATGGTGGTAAATTTGGAGAGAATATCTTCCCCAGGTTACTTTCATGGGAGTAAGGAATTAGTAAAATTATAGGATATACATTTTATAGCAAGGTTAAAAATATGCTTTGGGTATCCTATTTCTTTTCTGTTAATTATGTTCTTCAATGTTCGAATTTTGGTCTTCTCATGATATTTTGTGCTTTCAACGGAGTTTCATGAATATTATACCAAATGTTCTTTAAACTTATCAAGTTCGAGAGGTTTTATGCGCCTGTAAAAAACCATTTCTGAAGATAATTCAGGTCCTAATGAATATTATTCATTAGGAAAGGGAAGTATTCCCCTCCTCTCAACATGGAAACAGAGGGCAATTTCGCACTCTGGTCAGATCAAACATTTCATCGTAACGAAACGAAGGTCCCCGTGTAAAACATCTTCACCTCCAGTGTTATTGTTAGTATCATATACGGTATTTGCTGAAAGCAAACAATTTGATGGGTTCGTCGACAATATCTTTGCTTTCTTTGTCCTTCGCCCGCCTTCTAAACGAAGAGATGAATTTTACAACATGACTGCTTTAAGCGAGCGATTGGTAAAATTGTAAAAGTGTGTTTTTATATATGTGTGTGTGAGAGAGAGAGAGAGAGAGAAGACAAAATTTTAGTTGCAAGATGACGTACTTCAATTGCCGCTTTCGGTTGATTTAGCAAAAAGAATACCGCCACCTCAGCCAGAACTTTCAACTGCAGCCTGTGATGAGTGTAGACCTTACCCAGTTTACAAATTGAATGGCTGGTGGTGGCAGTTCGGTTTCTTGACCTTGTAAAAATCTTCCCTGTCTTTGTTTTGTTCGTCATCATTCCAGCCAGAAATAAAAAAGAGAATTCCTGAGTTTACAGCAAGAGAAATTTGGGACAAGAGATTAAGGATGATATTCCTGGAAGCTTATGTATCACGAGAGTTTCATTCAATAGACAGAGGACACTTTTCTTTTCAACATGTTTTCTCACAAAGGGGATTTTCCTTTTGCAATCTATATGACCGCTGGCAGCTTCAATCTTGACCTTTCCCGCCAGAGGTTTGCATTTTCGAGACACGAGACGAGACATTTCACGAGACGTCCCGTCTCGTCTCGTTTTAGTTTTAAGTCCCACGGTTATTGCCGGCTAGGCTAAAGGAGACTGTGATGATGACAAATGAATGAAATGGTGGAGTGAAGAAAGAGGAAGGAAACGAGAGGACCCCGAGGAAACCCACGCACACGGTGTTTGTCAACTACAAGGTTCACTTGGCAGGAGCGGGGTTTGAACCTGGGGCCCCATGCAATAGAGGTGAACATTCTACAACTGAGCTACCGCGCCCTCAGGAATGCTATTAGAGTGTGGATGTGAACAGAAGGAAGTTTTCGACAAAGGTAAATCCAAAGATTATCCCTAAGATCCAACAAACTGGATTGGAATGTGGAGTGATGTTAGAATGTGGATGTGGAGAAGAAGGGCGTTCTGAAAGAAGGGCAATCTAAATCCAAAATCTATATCCAAGACTTTAACGGATTACATTGAAATGCGGAGAAATGCTGATGTGCGGATGTAAAAGAGAAAGTCAATCCAGAATTATCACAAGATCCCAACGAATTGAATTGGAATCTGCTGAAATGATAGAGCGTGGATTGGGAGAAGAAGAGAGTTTTGAAAGAAGATCAATCCAAAGACTATCCCCAAGGTTGCAAAGAACTTGATTGGAATGTGGAGAGATAATTGAGTATGGAGTAGAGAAGAAGGAAGTTTTCAGAGAATAGTATCGCTAAGATACTAACTGAGTGGGGCTATTTCTCTAACAGTACACTTCGTAGAACCTATGTGGACTAATGGACGGCGTAATTGGAAACTTAAAATAATAATAATAATAATAATAATAATAATAATAATAATAATAATAATAATAATAATAATAATAATAATAATAATAATAATAATAATAACTAAGTTGGCTCAACAAATTATAAAGTTTACGTTGGCCAAAAAGAAAAAATGCTTTAGATCATTCATCTAATCTTGTACTCCCAATCGCAATATTAGTTCTTTCGAACGCAAATGCTTAGCAACGCGGCCATTCACAAAGTAGGACCAACGTTGGAGGTTCACAGTATAGTCCTCGATAGGATTGTCCTCAAAGTTTCCGAGAGGGTCTTTATTACTTTGTTAATGGCTTTGTTTATTATTGTAGGACCCTAAAAATGGAATAGGGTTTCTAGTATGTATAGACAATGAAGAGCTTTCTTTTGTATTATATATATATAAAAAAAATAAAACGAACGATCATCACCAAGATGGCGAGTAGTATTTGGGAAACTTGCCGAATTTTTATGCGCCTGCATCCAGGGCCCATGGACCCTGCCTGAAGGACATGGCCACGGATACAAAGGACCATCTCCTCTAAATTTTAGCATGGGTACCTTGGCCCACACCCTAAATATAGGGAGGGGTACATATAACCACCGCCATTAAATTTTTAAAATTGCCAAAGTTTAAAATTTGGTATGTTAGCATAAAACCGGGGTATGTACATCTGTAAGTTGGAGTAGTTCAAGTCGTTCTCTTTCATGGGTATAATTCCAAAAATGAAAATTTCGGAAGTTTTTTATCTATTTTTTCTCTTTGATTAGGTTTTATTATTTTATATGTAAATGAGTGAGTATAGGAGTCCATTCCCTTTCATAGAACATGAATACATGATGCTTCCTTCTTAAATTATGGGAGCAGTACATAGAACAACTCTTTAAATTTGGCAATTGTCAAAAAATAATTCGTAAATGTTCTCAAGGACCTAATACATACCTCTAAAAATTTGAGTAGTTCATCTAATTCCTTTTCAAGGATATAAAAATGACAAAGAGCTAAAATTTGGAGATTTTATCTAATTTATCCCCTTTGATGACTCAATTCTTCTGAATAATGTTGCAATATTTCTTTTTGCAAACCTGTTCCGATTGTGTTTTTTTTTCTCTTTAAATTATTTGTGCTCTATAAATTTTCAGGCAATGACAAGTTTTAAAACTAAAATTGAAAAAACTTTTCTACAAGGGGAAACAACTAGAACATTTAATTTAAAAAATAACCACTGCAAAGAATTCGAGTTTAAAAATTTTAGACAAAGATATTCAAACAAAAAGTAAAATAGTGATAAGAAATAAACCAAAATTTTGAAAACAAAAAGTTTCAGTCTAGAATTTTCAAACTAAAATTTTAGAGTTAAAATATTTCAAACTTAAATTTTCAAACTAAAATATCTAAGAAAAATTCATACTAAAAAAATTAAATCAAAATTTTCAAACTAAAACTTTTCAAACCAAGATTTTTCTATCTAAACATTTTCAATAGAAAATTTTCAAACTAAAAATTTCAAAATTAAACATGAATCAAAAAATGTTAAGCAAAATATTGAAACTTTTTTAAAAATATAATACCAAATTTGAAAATGATCAACCAATCAAATTGCATCAAAAATAACTTCGCAACCATTATTCAGTCAGATTCACCAGGAATAATTAATTTAGACTGAGTCGTAACTGCTATCTTAAGGTTCTTGGGTAAAGCAAGCGGTGGTGTTGTGGTAAAGTGCTAAACTTTCAAATGGTTAAATCTTTGTTCGATTCCCCTATCAAGTATTATGATTTTTTCACATAAAATAATGGCTGCAAACAGAGATTTATCTTCTATTGGAGAACTTACAAGGCATCACTGGGGATAATTCCAATAAACAGTGTGTGCATTCTACATCATACACTGCAATGATAAGTATGTTTCATATTTATATTCGTCCCCCCACTCTCTCTCTTTTTTGAAGTTTCCCTATCGACTTTGCATCTTTCACTTCTCCCCTTCTCTCTCTCTCTCTCTCTCTCTCTCTCACAAACACACACACTTCATATGCGTGTACGTGTTCCAAAGTTAAAACGGAGCAAGAACCCGATATATCTAGTCTGGAAAATCTAATTAACTGGGAACTTCGACGTCGTGTTTGTCGTCGTCTGAGGATAACATATCCAGTAATGGTCATCTCTGACAAGAATACTGTTTAAACGCAAGGGAATAAGTAAAATCTCTTTTTCATCCTCTGGGTTACCGAGGCTCAGTCGAATTACCGGGCCACTACGGGTTTGAATCCTTGACCCAGTTGTGGTCTATAACCTAACCAACATCATTCGACTGACACGATGATCCGCTTGAGCTCTAGCGTGTTCATTCTATCTGTTCAAATTACGTTATATCCGCAAGAGAGAAAATCGATGCTGGATGTTCGGAAAAGACTAGAAAATGGTAACCTCTTTGGTTATTTGAAAACAAAATTTTATCTATATTTGTTTGACACAAAATTTATTATCATACTATAGTTCAATGTGTTTTATTCACGTTGAAATTTGAAACAAGAGGAACATAAACTTTTCCTTTCGAACATTTGTAACTTTTCATTACGATACAGTTTGGACTTTTAATATAGGGTATATCTGATAGAAATTTAACAGTAAAATAGCACTTATTCTATTTTCTCTTTCTTTCTTTCTTTTTTGTTTCGTTTCTTTTTCTTTTTTGTTCCTTTTGCATTAGTAGTCTGAAATGGAAGATATGACCAACGCTACCTACTGGGTTTATTAGAATGTATTTTGGGTCAGTACGTCCAATGATTACTACCGAATTTGCAATCGAACCACTAGGAAACAAAGCATATTTTTTAAACTTTTGACATTATCCTAGATGTGTCTCGGAGATTTATAGTTCTACTGCAAATTGAGTATCCTGTATGAAAGTGACTTAATGACTGTTTAAAACATCCTCTATACATTCGAATAGTTCTGAAAAAGTAGGTAAAAACAAATGTTATTTCTACATTACTGTTGGATTTCTGGAAACGGAACTTGATATTGTTAGGTTGTTTTCTTACTACGTTTAAATCCACATTTTTATCAGTTCTCCCTTTTCGTTTCCTTCTTCTCTCCTCTTCTTTCTCTCTCTCTCTCTGCCTCATTTCTGATTCTCTATGTAATAGACATACATTGGTTTCAATTTTTCATTGTGTGTGTTTCAGTTTCTCCCTACATCAACTTATGAATCTTCTTTCGTCTCGGTTTTGTTATTTCATTTTATCGAAACTAATACATGTGTAGTTTGAAATTAGAATTGCGGTCATGTTGTTAGCTAATTTTAGTATGGGAGAGAAGAAAGGAGGAGAGAGAGGGTGTCTCTTTACCTGACACGATTATAGGATAAGAATGTGTATATTGGGTGGCCTAACTGCATGGCGTTAGCTGTCGCAATCTTTTTGATGCGGAGTGTACCAGAAAGAGTGCTCAGCGGGGGTGTACTGCCATAAGAGGAGCGACGTAGATAGGAGTGCGAAAGAGAAACTTCATGACAAATATGATAAGAAGAGTAGAAATGCTGGAGAACAAAAAGAAAGGAAGGAAAGAAAGCATAGAGAAATTCTGAAGAACGAGAAACTGAAGAATTTATTGCAGAAAGGAGGGATCAGAACTTATAGAAACAGTGGATCAAGTGTATTAAGATTAGGGATGAGCACGAGACAAGATTTGTGGCTGTCTCGTCTCGAAAATGTACTGTAAAACATGTCTCGACACGAAAAATGTATATTTTTCTATTGGAAGAGCCGTGTCTCGACTCGAATTTTTTCAGGAAAATCCTGTCTCGACTCGCCTCGTGCGCATCCCTAATTAAGATCAATAAAGAAGAATAAAAAAAGGCACAAAAGATTAATGAAGAGGAAGAAGGAGTCATTTACAGGGTATGGTGTGAGGACTGGGATATGTCATATATAGGAGAGACTGGAAAGAGAATGAAAGAAAGGATAAAAGAACATAAAGATGATGTGAGGTCGAAGAAAGATACCAATGCCATATACAAACACGATAAGGAAACTATTCATGGAATTAATTGGGATAAGACAGAAGTATTGGAGATGGAGAAAATAATGATAATAAGGAAGTGGAAAGAAGCAGATCGGATAAAGAAAGTAGGGAGAGATAAACTGATGAACTGGCGTTTTTTTCTCGCGTGCCACATATTGCCATAGTGTGCAAACAAAAATTACTAAAAATTATAGCCCAGTGTAGAAACTATCAATTGTTTCCTGTTAGAGCATCATAGTATAAAATATTTGAACGTGAGGTCAATTCCAGTGCTGTGTTTCTTCAGCCTTCCAGAACTTCCGGGACGTGGAATTCCAAGACACAGACACGAGAGACTTGGGAATTTTTAATATGTTGTTCCACACATCAAAAAGGACCACTGTACTAATTTTCAGCTTTCTATTAATTTTCAAAAAGTTTGACCCAAATTTTGTAACTTTCTTAGACAACAAGTACATGCCATATTTCTGGTAATGATAGCAACCGTTCACGATCTCCACCACCATCTACTTGGGCTCAAGCATTACTTATGGATACTAGCGTTATGGATGTTGTCCATCCTACTGTAGCCGATTCATCCACTTCTCACTCTCACTCTGACATCACATCTGCTAACCAGAACACTTGTCGTCCTACATTATAGAACTTTCTCCTCACTGGCTTTCACACTCATTTTAAAACAGAAAAGCATATTTATCTTCAAATTGTCTAGTATCTTCCCCGGTCCACCGCGAATTACATGACATGAACTGACGGGGTCGTGTTGCACGGGCCAAACCGCTCATCAGGGACCATAACGCTTTCCCACGCCCCAAATGGTGCCGCGACCATGCAACTTGGACCGTTGAGGACTGGAAACGTGTGATATGGTCTGATGGGTCATCCTTCATCCTATTCCCAACCTCGGGCCGTGTTTATATGTGGAGAACACCCAAAGAAGCTTATGATCTGCAGTGTCTCCGCCCAACTGTGAAACATGGCGGCGGCTCGGTGATGCTGTGGGCCGCCATATCATGGTTTTCATTGGGTCCTGTGGTAACACTTAGCGGACGAATCACTGTCAACGATTATGTCGCAATTTTAGGAGACCACTTGCATCCTATGGTCCGGATGTTGTTCCCGGACAATGACGTCATCTTCCAGGATGATAATGCACCCATTCACACAGCTGGCGTTCTTGTAGCGTGGTTTGAGGAACATCGGGATGAAGTTCAACACCTCCCCTGGCCCGCCCAATCCCCAGGTCTCAACATAATTGAACATCTGTGGTCCGTCTTGGAAACACGACTTCGGCGACGATTTCCACTTCCATCCTCTCTCACAGAACTGGACGATGCCCTGCACGAGGAATGGTGTAAAATTCCACTTGCTACGATTCACGACCTCTATGCCTCCATCCCACGTCGCATCAAGTCTGTTCTGAAGGCGAAAGGTGGCCCGACATCATATTAATCTGGTAAGTTGCAATTTCATTCAGGTGTTTCCATTTTTCTGATCACCATTTGTACATAAGAAAGAAACAATTGAATATGAAGGGGAAGAGTCGTTTATGAAGGGGAAGAGTCTAATCTGCTGCCTGTCAGATATGGAGTACCTCAGGGATCTATTCTTGGTCCGATTCTTTTTATTATTTATATCAATGACCTCCCATACAACGTCGCTTCACCCTTCGTTAATAGTTATTTATTTGCTGATGATCTCAATATTTGTGTTAACTCACGACAAAAAGACTCAGTTCAGTCTATATTAAACATCACCTCATATATTATTAAAGACTGGTGTACTTCCAACTTGCTTTGTATTAACTCTGATAAGATCAAAGACTTGGTGCTTACTTACAATAACAAAAATTCGAATGCAGAACTTAAAAAATATTCCGCTCCTTTTTTGGGTTTTTTAATTGATAATCATTTGAACTGGGACGACCATATCCTTAAGGTAGAATCTAGAGCTAGTAAAGGAGTTTATCTAATTCGTAGATTGAGATCGTGCGTAAGTTAAAGGTACTTAAAACTGTTTATTATGCGCAAATTCACAGTCATTTAAGTTATGGAACGATACTTTGGGGTCATCAGTCCTCCATTAAAAGCCTATTGAAAATACAAAAGATATGTTTAAGATTAATGCTCGGTCTCCCTAGTCGTGCACATTGTAGGTCAAGTTTCGTTAAATTAGGAATTATGACAGTACCTGCAATTTTCATATACCAATGTTTGCTTTACATTAAGGAAAACAATCATATTTACAATGAGTTAGGGCACTCTCATACTTATCAAACTAGAAACAGGAACTGTTTAGGATAATTTAGATGTGAATATAGTAAGACACAAAAGACATTTTACTATATGTCAGTTAAATTTTATAATTTTCAACCTATATTTCTAAGAGAACTTTCATTTCTGGCTTTTAAAAAAGAAGTACAGAAATTACTTATTAAAAATTGTATATATAGTGATGAATTTTTTCAACTCAAAATTGATAGTTGAAATATTCGCGTCTGTTATGTAGTGATCTTTGTTTATATTATGGTATATTATGGTATGTTATATATGTAACCCTAAAATTTTCAACTTCTATTTCTGACGATTGTAATACATCTGATGTTCTCAGATGTTTCTGCAATAAAATTTATTATTATTATTATTGTTATTATGGGACATCAAATTATAAACTAGATGAACTTCTTTAAAGACATCTCATTTTAAAAACAATAGGTAGGAAAAAGATAACAATAATGCCGATGTTGTCAACTTAGAAACTTTTTCTACATTAAAAAATAAAACCTTTTCACGTGCAAAGCTATTCGTCAATTACTGTGTATAAAAATGGTTTTATTAAAGGTACCGGTATTTAGTAAAACTACACTCCATCTACACTCCAATGACGGTGTCTTGATCACTGAAAAACCAGAGGCGATATGTCTTCATCGTTGAAAAATCAGAAGCGGTGTGGTATACCACTGCATACCGTCTCACTTTGATCTGTGTTTACATACTCATTGAATATTAACCATTGATTGTAAGTCTCGTACAAGTTGTTTGGTATCACTTTGGATCGCTTATATCTGCAGCGCTGCCAATGTGTGTGTAATTGCACAAAATATGTGCAATTTTTTCCTGTTTGTGCATTTTGGGTGTAATGCCAATCTGTGTGCATTTTGTGTGTAATTTGGCACAATTAAAAATTTTGATCATTGATGACTTTTACGAAGTTCCTTTCATTCAAATATTCATTATTTCCCCCATTTTTTTCTTCTGAAAATTGCCTTCTAAAAACTATGAACTCCAACGCCTGACTCCAGGCCAGCGCAATAAAACCACATAGAAAATAACAAGTTATTTGTTCTTATTATTAATCTCTTGTTATTTTCTCTACAGTATGATAAAAACCTATCTTGCTTCCTTGGTACCTCACTTCTTGTTTTTCAGAGGAGGGTGTCATGACACCCTCAAGCAAAGACTTTTTGTTCAAGTAAGCAATGTGAATGAATGTTGGTCCTCAATGTTGGCCAAAACATGAGGCAGAGGTGTTAAGAAGTCTTGTCTTCTCACCACTTGTGAAGAAAATTCCATTTTGCAAACAGATGAACGACAGAGTGGCCGATGTCCAATTAAAAACATTAAGTATGTTGAAAGCAATGCCGCAGACTTTCCAAGATTTATGTGGGTGCATATCAATGGCGGGTCATATTAGCCTATATGTTTTCAGGGAAGTCTCAATGTTTGATTGATTTACTTTAAGTTAAAATATTTTATGAACATTGTCATAAAGGCCTGTGCTGTGAGAAAGTAAAATATATCGGTACTATAAGGATAAATTGGGGCTACCCTAGCTCAGTCGGTAACACGACTGATTTAAACGCAAGAGAAACTGGTTCAAACCCGGGTTCAAGCTAAAAATCTTGTGGGTGCGCCGGAGCCCTAGAGCACCCACGTAGTCAGCAAGCATGGTTGAAAGTAAAATGAGTTGAGTTGAGTTGATTCTAGTTTAGCGTCCCTTTCAGCAGCGAGGCTATATGAGACGTGGACCTACTGATTAACGTGGAATCCGAACCACATGAAAAGTAAAATGAAATTAACAATGGGCGGTAAGGTTACGGTTTTACAATAATAATAATAATAATAATAATAATAATAATAATAATAATAATAATAATAATAATAATAATAATAATAATAATAATAATAATAGTAGTAGTAGTAGTAAATCAAGCGCTGAATCCCTGAACAATGGCTGGTCAATGTACACTCATGACCAAAACGATTGTCGCATATCTATAACGGTCGTGTTGTGCGAATATAATTGGATAAGAAACTCGCAAGGTCCTTCTAGTACTGTTACTATGTGTTTAATCGGGAAATGTATATTTGTGCTAAATTTCATATAAAAAATATAAGTACGAAAATTAGCATGAGTACATCAAAATGTTGCTAAATGAACGACAAGAAAAGATTTTTATCGTTATATTGTTCTTATTTACAGATCTTTTGACATGAAATTTACCACATACTTGTCTCTGCCGATTATACACATAGTGATAGTATTAAATGTACCCTGCGATATCATTATCCAAATATATTCGCACAAGCCTATTATAGATATGCGACAATCATTTTGGACATGAGTTTACGTATAGGTATGTATGATACGTCATTAGACATAATATACATATAGATGGGTAGTTTTGTATTGTGTAATGTTGTGTGCACTGTCTTCCAGCTTGTGTGTAAAATTGTGCAAGGACGGAAGGTGTGTGTAATTTTGCTTGCCATGTCTGGCAATACTGTAGATCTTTTTGACAAGAAGAAGAAGAAGAAGATGTATTCATAGTACGAACTTGTATAGACAATGTGAAACATAGTTGTTGTATGTGTATTGGCATATGCATTTTCTTTTATTTTAATTTAGTAAGGTAAGTACAATTTAACATAGCGTGAAATTGTTAAAACTGTATAGAAAAATCGTCCCACAGACTTGGAGTAGTAATCAATTGTTTGGACCATACTTTAATTGCTGGAAACTTCATCTTCGAATAGTAGTCTGACGTTACCTTGTATAGATAAAAAAAAAAAAAAAAAAAAAAAAAAAAGTTACAAATATGTTTGTTTTATTTTACAAATAGTTTTCTAAGTTTGTAGCAATGCTCAGCTTAGTGGTTACTTCGTATTTATACACCTTCCCTTACACAGATTTGGGACAACTGTATACAACGATAACTGTTTCAAATACACAATGGGCTATGTTTAGTTAAAGGGCTCCAGAAGTACGTAAAAAGTAGATTTACATGGGAAACGAGTTGAAGTAACGGAATCGTAATTGATTTCTGTGTCATTTAAGAATGGAATCACACTACATGTTGTAGAAATGAGAAATGCAAAATACGTTAGAGAATATATGTAGGCCTACTTACTCTAAGCGCACATATAAGAACTTGAATACAAATGTGCAAGTATTTAGCCTTAACTAACGTAACCTAACCTAATAACAGAAATAAACGAAATTTTATTTCCTTGACATTATCCTAGGAGACGGTTCTATCAATTTTTTTACACATTTATTATTTTCCAGGTTAGGTTTGAGGGATTGAGTATAGCCCGCTCCCCCCAGTGATTTTTAACGAATCAAAGTGATTCTAACGATTCATAGTAGTTCATATACCTTGCTAGTTAATAATGAATCGGAATCGCATGTTATAAAGATTTAAGACGTAAATCTTGCGGTAAGGAAGGTTTAGTATAAGTAGTAGTAGTAGTAGTAGTAGCGGTAGTGGTAGTAGAGTAGTAGTTAGTAGCAATAGTAGTAATAATAGTGGTAGTTAGTAGCAATAGTAGTAGGAACGGGTTAGAAGTCCCGCAGGGGTTGGTTGGATTCTGTTCTCGATATAAGTAGTAGTAGTAGTAGTAGTAGTAGTAGTAGTAGTAGTAATAGTAGTAGTAGCAGTAGTAGAAGTAGTAGTAGCAGTAGCAGTAGTAATAGTAGTGACTCTTCCAGTTATGGTGACAAAGAACTGGGGGGAGCGGGCTATACACAAGGCGGTTTGAGCTTTGTATTTCTTTTAGCAGAGCATACTCTGAATCAAGAGCTCCATCACTACTTACAGATTGACTTCAGGATCCAACTTGTGCTAGGTGCCCACTAAAAGGTATGACTGCTATCTAACCGAGTTGGGGCAGGAGCGCAGCAGGGTGCCCGAGCAGAAGCGAGGGGGCGCGTCCGTAAGGAGCAGGCACGTAAGCGACTGGGAGTAAACGCATAAACAAGAATAATGGAGGAGCACACTTACACATACAATACTTTCACTATCACTCAAAATTCATTTCAATATGCTGTGAACTGACAGTAATTACTTACATTCATACCGGTACTCACATTTCTTCACAAAAAAATGTTTCACATCGTATTTTACCTATAAATTGTCCATTTGGTACAACCGCATGCTTAAGTGAACCTTTTTTTTTTTTTTTCGTTTTCGAAAATAATACTGTACCCCTTTTACTAAACATCCGCTGTAGGTTTGCTGGCGGAACAGTGTTCTATCTGGCCTTCTAGGTGCGTGAATGTTGGTAGCGAGTGTTATCAAGTGGCGCCGAAAATCAACCGGTATTGGGAGAGTTACCTCGTGGCCCTTTTCCATACCAAGTTTGCGTTCATACGAGGAGACGGTTCTCCCAACCAGAAAGTTTATAGGTGAAATAGAATGTGAAGCATTTTGTGTAAAGGAATGCGAGTGAGACTATTATATGTGTAAGTGTATTCTTCTACAATCCTTGTTTATGCGTGTACCCCCGTCACTGAAGCGCATGCTCCCTACGGAAAAGCTCCGTCTCTTCCGCTCTGGCATCCGTTGCGCTCCTGCCCTGATTTGGTTAGATAGCATTCATATTTTTTAGTAGGCACCTAGCACAAGTTGCTTCGTATTTTATCACTGTAGTTTTTTTGTCATAGGTCCACAATGTATTTATACTGAGTCCTCCTGAAGCCAATCTGCAAGTAGTACTGGAACTCGTCATTTAGTGCATGCTCTACTAAATGAAATACAAGGCTCAAACCTAATCTGAAAAGTTAAGAAATGTGTAAAAATTTGGTAAAACCGTTTGTTCGAGTAATGCCCTAAGATTTCGTACGTAAGCATTGTGGAACAGTGTCGTTAGAATGGGTTAACACTTGGGGTGACTACTACGAAACCTATTGTGGCCTGTTAAATACAGAACAGGCTCCCGTTGCGAAACATTCACCTATGAAAAGCAGCAGGAGAAGGGCTAGAGGTAAAGAAACACCCGTAGTGTTAGGGGGGATCTATCAATTAGTGTGCCAAAAAAATCCCTCAACGCAAAGTGATATGGGTCACAGATTTTCCCTTGCACCATCAATTGTGAACAAAACAATTCGCATGCTCGTGCACATCACTTCTGTCGCATAACATTGCCTGACGGCAGGGAACTGCATGAAAAGTGCCTTTCGGGTTCCAAATAGAAGAAAGTTGTAACAATGTATGAATCGTCCATAAACTCTGCTGCTGGTTACATTCGGGTGATCACATACCGTGACATTGACAGCAAGGGGCTCAGCATCTTTGTTCGTCAGTTCAGGGGAAAATTTTCCTCGTGGCTTTATGGCTGTTAGAGATTCGGATATTAGGCTAATTTACTGATACGTAAGGTGGACAAAAACGAAGGTGAATGCTTGATACTTCCAAGAATTCATTCTGATACATATCCATCAGAGAAATATCTCACAATTGTATGTATTGCACGCGAACCAGGTGGTGATCTATATGGACTAGGCTTCGAATAATACCACCAGAATATCAGTTTGTTTTTCCCAGGAAATAGCAGAGGAATCCGTGTCATTCCGTTTGAAGACTCCTCTGCAAGTCCCAGATGCCAGTCCAATGGATTTTTGCTCATTTGGATGTTAAAACGACGTCTTCAACATCGCCGTCCGCGGACGGTTTATGAAAAGCTTGGCATCGATTGGAAATTGCGATGCCATGTGAAAGTCCACAATTCTGGGGATCCAATAGACCATGACGGTGGTGATGGCTCGGTTTTCGTAAGGTGAGTACCCGTCAAATATGATCGGATTTAAACCGAACACCTTCTGTATAATGTTTTCAGGTAAACTGCAGCATGCATGTTTACTTTTGTCACACCACTCGAGATAATTATTCAAAAATTATAAATCTTCCACTGATTTCCTTCTTATTATCCTCTAAATGATTTGTACTAGGCAACAGGGTTGGCAAAAACCATGGTTTTTATTGAAAGAGCCAAAAAAAACAGTTTTTTTTTTTTTTGGGTTTAAACCCGTTTTTTGGTTTAAACCAGGTTTTTTTTTTGTTTGTTTGTTTGTTTAAATAATTTACTCTATGTATTTATATTAAATATGGACAGAAATTAGTTTGTTTCTCCTTGGTGTTATTATGCAACAACCGGATTATGCTGGAAGAGGTCACATAAGCTTAAAGCGGAATCCAAACCGCTTCTCGGCTTACATCCAAGAGAAATGGACCATTTGGACACGAAACCGGGGCTAATTGATCACAAATGCGATTGCCGACTCACTCTCGAAGGATGCTTGATAAAAATACGTTGTACTGATCTTTACATAGACAACTTGTTAATATAATTGTCAAGAGTCATTTCAGAAGGACAAAAAGATAAACAGTTACACAAGTAAGAACATTATACAGAATTATATATAAATCGGGAAACTCCCGCCTTAGCCATTGGGAAAATCCTGTTATTTAAATGTATTTGTGTGTAAAATTTTAAGGTGAACGTATCATAATCACTACGCTAAAACTGAGGTATTAAATTACAAATTTGGTATGTAGGTATCATTCAATAAAATTAAAGTCAAATCCAAGCTGATGTTGGAAGCTACGTTGGCAGTTGATAAATTTTGCCAATTTCTATAAATATTTAAACAACCTTGGCTTCTTTATAAAGCAGCAGGCATGCATTAAAGTAGAAATGTGTAATTTGGTTTCATTTCGTATGTTTAGGCTTAAAATCCTTATGAAATACCAACGTTATCAGGAGAAGACTTTCGCTTAAAGGAACAACTCGAATCGCTACTTGGTTTACACTTGAAAGATGGGTTGTAGTTCAACCGAGAATTGAACACTGGACCCCTTGATTAGAAGGTGAAAAGTAGATAAACGTAATGCAGATGGTTTGATATGTGGAAACGTCTCCATGAAGTTCACACGATTTAAACTTAAAAAAAAAAAAAAAAAAAAAAAAAAACAGTTGGTTTAAACCGGCCAACCCTGCTAGGCAACATGAAACTATCTCATTTTTTAAGGGGGTTACCCGTAGAAATTGTTGAAAAGTTGCAGTTCTTTCACGATTTTCATACGAATACGGCGTCAGAACATATGGCATAATGTCCATTGTGTAAAGTCTGTGCTAGGTGGCTGCTAAAGAGCACGAATGCTATCTAACCGAGTCAGGGCAGGGCCAGTGCCGTAGCGCTGGAATGCTTCTGAAGGGAGCAGGCGCGTCATCAACGGTGGGTATACCCGTAACATTCCACTTGTAAGCATAAAATACCACCGGTGGAAAGTAGCATCTAATAGTCTTCTTTCATATGCACTCATTCACTTTGTCCGTCGTAAAGCAATTGTAATCCCTAGACTTTTGAACCTACAATACAGGTGTATTACTTCGTATTTACTTGTGTCGCCTTGCAGTACTTTGTTCCTTATAAACATGTCTTTTCATTCAGAGTATTGAATTTTAACTGCAAATTTTCCAAAATGCTGTGTGCTAAAATAAACCAGCACCAACTTTAAGGTTAAGTGCTGGAGAGTAGGTCCAGGAGTATGGAACGTAACCGATTTTAGAATATGAACTATATTTAATTAATTAAACCCATCATAAATTATACTATCCACTTTACCCTCTACACGTTGTAATTGCACGTAAGTAGAAGCGTTTTAAAAGGATATACAGTGAAACGTGTCTATGTTGGCCACCATCGGTTCCATTGAAAAGTGGCCAACTTACAGAGAATAGGTGTGATTAGTATATTTTTAGAATAGGATTTTTAGTATTACTTGATCGTAAAATTTTAATAAACAATGACCAAAAGCTCCTTTAATATATATATATATATATATATATATATATATATATATATATATATATATAGAGAGAGAGAGAGAGAGAGAGAGAGAGAGAGAGTAATCAGTGGCGTATTCACTATTTCGTTTCGGGTGGCTTTGCTACCTTTATTCCTGGAAATGTGAAAATTCTGTAATATGTATGATTTACTTTAAAGTAGTATTTCGGGGAGCTTAAGCCCGGAAGCCCCCTTAAATATGCCACTGAATGTAATCATAACAATATACGGTAATAGAAAAATACCTATCTTATGGTGGTTTATTCTAGACATGTTTGTTTTATTCTTTTTGGCACATATGCACATTCTAATTTTGTAGAAAATCTTATAGGAATTCATATCTTAAAACCTCCGCTACCTTTCGACAAGCCGTCAGGTGCCAATAGTAGACAATTAAGATGGTTAGATTTCACCTTGAGTTACTAAAGCTCCCCACTTACGAAAGGAGCCGTTATAGCTAAAGGTTTTGCCAAAAGAGACAAGGTAAACAAATACGTACAACCATTTCCTGAATTCCTGTACGTGATTTTTCTTATTCACATCTTCCTTCATCACCGTGATTTTTCTTATTTACATCTTCCTTCACCACCCTTTTATCAGGGTAGCGTTCTGGCCATTGACTTCCAAGAACAAATCGTGGGAATCCATGCTTCTTTATCCTCAGACATAAATACAAAACATCTGCCTCGGGAATGCGAAAGAGTTAAGAAAAATAATAAAACGGTATTTTACGTGGCCAAGATACGCAGGTAAATTTATCATTATCGTCATAGGGTAAACGTTGCTTAAATTCGGCCAACTTAGAGTAATAAGCAATCTATGTCTTATGGGAAAATGCAGGTTAAAGACGAACCAGGCCAAGATAAGCAGGTGGCCAAGTTTACAGGTTTTACTGTAGTGGAGTATGGTTAGGTTAGTTTAGGCTTAGAGAAGTTTGGACCCATTTTGTTAAAAGAGTGCAACTTGTTGTGTCTGCGTAAGGATATAAATTGTAACGGGCATTGTAAGGCTCATCCCTGTTTTGTTTCAATAATATCTTTTCTAATGCCCGGGTGAATGTGTATTTTATTGGCCTCTTTAAATTTGTATACTCACCATCCTATAGTGATGTAAATTAAAAGTATGAGGACAATAAACTTACTTTCCGGTGTTAGTCAAAAATAAACCTTTGTTCTTAACCATTTTAAGTGAAGCTAAATTTACCTAACCACCAGTTATAATATGGTAAGTTAGCTAAGGCTTAGCAAACCGAAACTAAATTTTACTAGTGAAAGTTACAGTAGAAAAAAAAAATTCAACTTCTGCATCATCGATATCCTAATTCTGTGCTACTTTCCTGTTCCATCTCTTTCCGATTTCCACTAGTAGATAAGGAAACTCTTTAACATTCTTAGTCAAGGTTAGTAGTCAGGGTAGGATTTTACTTTAAGTATTCATTCAATAGTGATTTTATTTTTATAACAACTAACACAACTATACAATTTGTGTTGAACTGTCAGCATCCCTTATATTGTTTCAGTAGTACTACTTCCGGCTTTGGCACGAACGCAGTAAAATAAAAATAAGATAAATGCTTAAAATGCCATTGTGATGTGCTCAAACACGTTCTCTGTTTAAATTAAGACCTTCAAGCGTGTTGCCAAAGAATTTACTTATATACATGGAGTAGTCGTTAAACTCTGCAACCATATAAGATCTAAAGAAACTAATTGACTAAGCTACATAATGATTCGATGCGTTTCATCAAATGAACTGTCTGGATTCATCGGCTTAGTTGAGCCAAGTCTGCTGAACCGACGACTCACTTTACTGGAATCGTTTCAAGCCCTTGATTTGCTAAAGTTACTTCTCCCTAAGTCTATTGGAACTATTTGGCTTGGTTTCTCTGAAACAATTCTTTAGACGTGCTGACTAATTGTAGTGCAGGTCGTATATTGATTCATCTCTGTTAGCATGCGTAGATTCCTGTTGTTTTGCTTTGCACTTTCTTGGGATCAGATTTTGTACTAATTGGTGCGCCTTTTGTGGGCAACTTGTTCTTTGTCTTAAAGAAATAAGTCTGCGCGTTTCTAAGTATCATAAAAAAGGAAATTACCATTACGTATACAGATGGTGATCAGAAAAATGGAAACACCTGAACGAAATTGCAACTTGCCAGATTAATATGGTGTCGGGCCACCTTTCGCCTTCAGAACAGACTTGATGCGACGTGGGATGGAGGCATAGAGGTCGTGAATGATAGGAAGTGGAATTTTACACCATTCCTCGTGCAGGGCATCGTCCAGTTCTATGAGAGAGGATGGAGGTGGAAATCGTCGCCGGAGTCGTGTTTCCAAGACGGACCACAGATGTTCAATTATGTTGAAATCGGGATTGGGCGGGCCAGGGGAGGTGTTGAACTTCATCCCGATGTTCCTCAAACCACGCTGCAACAACGCCAGCTGTGTGAATGGGTGCATTATCATCCTGGAAGATGGCATCATTGTCCGGGAACAACATCCGGACCATAGGATGCAAGTGGTCTCCTGAAATTGCGACATAATCGTTGGCAGTGATTCGTCTGCTAAGTGTGACCACAGGACCCAATGAAAACCATGATATTGCGGCCCACAGCATCACCGAGCCGCCGCCATGTTTCACAGTTGGGCGGAGACACTGCAGATCACTGCACTTTGGGCGTTCTCCAGACATAAACACGGCCCGTGGTTGGGAATAGGGTGAAGGATGACTCATCCGACCATATCACACGTTTCCAGTCCTCAACGGTCCAAGTTGCATGGTCACGGCACCATTTGCGGCGTGCGAAAGCGTTATGGTCCCTGATGAGCGGTTTGGCCCGTAAGTTCATGTCATGTAATTCTCGGATGACTGCGATTGTCGATACAGGGTGGAGGAGGTGCTGATTGAGTTCCTCCGTCACTTGCTCCGCAGTGGCACGACGGTTCTGTGTGATAATGCGCTTTAATACCTGGAATGACCTGTCACTCATGATTTTCTTCCGCCCACTGTTCCGTTTCCCCGATGTGGTTTTCCCGTGTGTTGTGTAGGCCGTCATCACCTTCGACACTGTCCCACGCGACACACCTAACACAGTAGCCACTGCCGTTACACTGACTCCACATAACCGCGCACCAACAATTTGCCCTCTTTGAAAATCTGAGAGGTCTCCCATTTTACACTACCTCCATCTGCTGCAGCCACTGGACACTGCTGTTCCACTGCGCCTGACGTAGTATGGAGACCGACCTAACACACCACCACCAGCGGTCCTTCGCTGCGGGCGCCACGACACCACTGCCAACCCATACATCTGACGTGTTGCCAACTACAGGTGTTTCCATTTTTCTGATCACCATCCGTATGAGCGCTGTATTATTTTTTTTTTTCTCTCTCTCTCGCTGTCTCTCTACTTTCTTCAATATCTATCGATTATGCTCCGAGATTAAGGAAAACAGTATTGATAATAATGGACGAAATTGTGAAATGAAGGAAGTGGGAGAAAACGGGAGAAACCACACATACAGTGTTTGTATAGCATGAGTTGTTCAAAGGACGTAAGGAAGTGTAGAATTCCACTGAGGAAACTTACTCCTACCTTAATTACAGTAGGTTCATGATTGGCACAACATTATCTTGGGAATAAATGAAGTTTTGAAATATCACGTACATGTGTTATAACCAGTAATTTGGAGGCTGCAGTGCCTCAGTAGTAGCTAGGTACTAGTGCGTGGGTTTTTTGGTTCATTCCAGCCCGCACCAAGCAGGTTTTGTGATGTGCAAACAGCACTACATTGATTTTCTTGGGGGTTTACCCATTTTTCTTCATTCTACCTAGTTTCATTTATTATAATTGTCGCCGTCGTCCTTAACCTCGGGATATATATTCGTGAAACGTTAAAGTAAACTTTATAAAGAAGAAAAACTGAAGAAAATCGTATACTTTCTTCTAAATGATTTTCCAGTAAGTTATGTGGACCTTAGTTGTGGAACTCACTGTGCAGATACTTCAAACCCTTTCCTTAGGACCTTTTTAAAATTCGTGAAATATAGGTAATAGGTTTAAAGATCAAACCTCAGCTATTTTTGACATCTTTAACCTTTTTGATCAAAACATATTTTCTGCTGGAAATATTTATTTTATCGTACCTGTAACATAATAGAAAGCGGTTTAAAATATTAAAAAAATGAAGCTTTCATCTAAGGCACATAGATGGAAAGCTTGAAATAGTGGAACTGTATAATGCATTAGACTGGTGATGATGGGCATGGGAAAATCAAAAATAAATAAATATTTTAATAAAAAGAAGTCTGAGGACTCTTAGTCTTAGTTTTCCTAATCTGTTATGTTTCGAAATAGGCTTTACAGTACTTTCGACATCCTCTTTAATTCGCAGTTGTGTTTATATTATTTGCTTGTTTGTTGAATAATTTTCTTAACTACAAGGAGGCCGAAATGGAATGGAATGGAAAATACCATTTCGACCTACTCTGATATTAATATCTGTGGTTTCAATTTATATATTTATTTTTCTAGGTGAAGAACATGGATCAGAATAAAGAGCAGAGTCAAACGAAAACTCCTATGGTGTATATATGCGGCGGTAAGTATGTGTGTTCCTGTAGTTAAAACCTGTTTAAATGAGTGATCATTTTTTTATAACGTGCAAAATTTTAAGAAAGATCAAAATTATACATCGTATTCAAATATACATGATTTCTACAACATTGTATGAATATATATATATATATAAGGTGGGTGTTAATGAACTATACCGACAAACTGTAAGAGGTGATTCCGATTCCTCACATCAAAATAAGAGAAAAGGTTCATATGGACCTATGGCGAAAAGTGCATAATTTCAGAGATAGGGCTGTCCAAAATTGCGAAAAAGCTAAATTTCAACAGGACCTATTTGGAGTTCCAGAAACTGTGGAAGGTTGTCCATATCAGCGTAAAGGAAGCCACACATACACAATCCAAAAGTGCATATTTCGTCAATTATCAATAGGTGTATAGGGTATTCCTTACAGGATATAATTCTCAGATATTCTCTCAATAGAGTTTTCAGATATACTCTGATTTCAGGGTGGTCCAAAGTAGGCAGGAGGTAAGCCTTGACAACAGTGGACATCCAATGCTTCGAGGGGAAGTCGAAAGTCTTAGGAACCGGCAGCTCCATGTTTTTCTGTGTTCAGAATAACGTGTGATGCGATGTATTTCCTCACGGTATATTTCATGTTTTTTCACTTATAAGTATGAAAGAAAACATCGCAGCATACGTTTTCCCGAGTACGAGAGACCGTGCTGCTGACGATCCTTACCACTTCCAACATCGCGCCAAAGGATTCCATGTTCAGTGCTATCAAGACTTATCGTTTGCCTATTTTGAACCAATCATAAAGTCAGAGCATATCTCAAAATTCGGTTGATGGCATGTTTGGGAATTTCACCCTGCAGGAAATAATTGCACACCCCTTGAATATTAATGAAATGTGCATTTTTGGACTGCATATGCTGAACTTCCTTTACGCAAATAAGGACCACCACCCACAGTTTCTAGAATTCGGAATAGAGCCTCTTGAAATTTGGCTTTTTCGTGATTTTGGACACAGCTCCATATGAAACTCTGAAACTATGCACTTTTCCCCACAGGTCCATACGAACTTTTTCTCTTATTTTATGTGAAGAATCACCTCTTACAGTTTGTCGGTTTAGTTCATTAACTCCTTGTATATATATATATATATATATATATATATATATATATGAATTACGTATCTTGCACTCACAGCAGATTTCTGGTTGGCTGCATTAATGTTTGGGAATTAAGTGGTATAGAGTGTATTTTGTGCGGAAGATGTTGGAACTTACTAGAAATATTCTTACCAGTAAGTAGTCAATCAGCAGTGGACGTTGCATCGCGTTATTTCTTAATAGACACACACGGCAGAGATTAGTTCTGCAATACAAAGATTCTTACGATTTAGTTTTCAAGAATAGAAAACCAAAAGTGAAAACGTGTGATATTTTACAAACAACATACTCAAAATCGGTATTCCAAGAATGTCTCCCTCGTATTCGAGAAATATATATATACAGCAAAAGAAGAGTTACTTAGGAAAACTCCGCCCAGAGAGAGAGTCGAAATGACATGAAAGAAAGAGCGTTCTGTCGTGATACAAAACAAGTTAACTTATTCAATTTTGCTAAGCTTAGGTTAGGTTAACATTGTTTCGGGTAGTTAGTCAACTTCCGGGCAACGCCAAATGAAATGAATAACGAAGAACAACGACTTCAGCTTTGCTTCTTTAAAAATAAAGAAATGAATGAAAGAAATATTGAAGAGCAACATCATGGCCGTTTTCTCTGTTAATTCCCTCTTAATAAATTCGGCGTTGCTGCTTCTGACGAAATTAAAGAAATGAGTGAAATAATTAACTGTTAACAACGCTTTCAACGTTGCCCCTCTCAATTTCCAGGCCGCTGGATTGCCGCCTTGCCACTTCTTATCTAAACTTATATGTCAAATGTCATCGAGAGTGTCATCAGTAATCTCAGCGACCCCGAAAACTATGAATTCGATATTAATGTTGACCGTATTCAATTATTTTTACACATTCGTACAGTTGGTAGGGGTCTTACCCATAGAGTATTTTTTCCCACATTGTATGTCATATGTATACCAAATTTGGTTGGAATCGCCGAAGACATTCCAGAATTATGTTGTAATATGTCCACATACGTACGTACATTTTTATGTTCCCTTCTTAAAACAGAAATGTTCAAAAACGCTGGGACATGGGTTTGTTTATTTCTAGTGAGGAATTTATATACAATGTTTCATCCTCCTAACTTGTAGGGCTCATGAGATACTCGATTATTCGCAAGTCATGGCCCCCTTAGGATATGTATTTTAAACAATTGAATATATTATTCTTGAGAGGTTAAAGGTTGATAATCATGCAAAGTATAATTTTAATTGGTTCAATAGTTATAGCGTGATGCGATCAGGCGGAAACTTACATTCGCTTTTTATATAATACTAAAGATTGAACACCAGTTAGCCAATCGTAACCCCCTCCCTTCACCCTCATGCCGGTGGAAGATGTTTTTGAACCTAAAACTGCAACAGAAGTGTCACTATTCATCTCAGCGACCCCGAATACTGTGGATTGGACACCAGTGTCGGTCATTGACGAATATTTCAATTTGCAAGATCCTTGGGAGGCCTAAGGTTGATAATCATATGGTACCAGATGTTTTACTTTGTTCAGCAGTTATTATTGCATTATGCGATTGTTCAGCAGTTATTATTGCATTATGCGATCAGACAGACTTTCACATTCAGTTTTCTTATATAAATTTCATATGTGTTTGAGGAACAAGAAAAGATCATTTAGTAAAACATTGGGTGATATATAATATTACAATTACTTATTCTAAAAATTTCTGTGACTGGAATATGGCTCGCCTAACGGAACAGCAAGAAACTAAATGAGTATAATATTAAAAATAGTTCATTAAAACCATATTTTAAGTAAATAAGTAACCTAGAATTCTTTGGTGCGGGAAAATGTCAAATTCTCCGATTTGGGAGGGTCATAGCTTGAGGTGGGGAGCATGCTGCTGAATAGCAATTAAGTGCCCATTTCAGTGTATACCATAGCGTGGTCGGGAGAACATCGTGCTATTTGTGACGAGCTTAGAAACATGGCGGGTCGTTGGTAGTAGCTCAACATATATTTTGCATCAGCCTCACACCTATATCAATAATAGAGGCCGCCACTTGAATAATGTTTTGTTTAAAACACAATGATTTAAAACAGCATTCTGCATACTTTCCAGCAAGATGTAATTGCCGTACTTTCTGTGGTTTTAAATTTATTAGTTTCCCAAATAGGAGAGAGCTTTCTTCCTCGCCCTTTATATTAAAAAGAAGAAGAAATAAAGTTAAATATGGCTCTTAATGATGTTTCCCTTTGTGTGGAGACACGTAATTCGAAAGTCATGGGTGTATAGCACTGAAATGTCAATAGAAAGTGACAATCGTGAAACTGAAGAAGAAATACAGAAAATAAATATAAATTATATACAATAGAAAAATATCAGCTTCCTAGTTTTGGGGCTGTTGAAACATGTATTAAAACACAGTTCTCAAAGCTAGTGGCTTCTAACCTATTTTTGACTGACGACACACTACTGAAGAATCCATGACATCGTCACACACTTGCTTCATTTTATTTTTAATAATAATAATAATAATATACATACAATAGTGTGAGACAATAAGCTTCTATAAAGTAGTGACTGTATGTAGAATGTGAAGGCTTTGACTGTACAGTCTGTTTCAAAATTTACGTTAACTAATTATTAAATATTTCGTGGTTTAAATCCTAAAATTTCGCGATACATTGTATAGGACTGAACGACACACCATTGGGAACCACTGCTTTATGATGTTGAAAATAATTTACATTTACAGTTGCAGAAAAACAGATTTTCGAAAAGAAAAACTAAAAAGTGTGAATTGGATAGTGCAATAGAATAAAAGTTGATTGAATGATCCTCCAGAATTTTCGCCATCATTCAATGGCAATAACGGAATTCGTACAGCAAGGCTTGATGCATTATTTAAAAGCAAACGAAGGCTTCGTCGCATAATTTTATAATGTTAAATTTTCTTTCCAATGAAATTCCACAGTGACACCCTTCTAATTATTTTAGTTCCTGAAATAAAATTGTGGAATATAGCAAAAATAAAAAAAAAAAAGTGATTACAAGAGTCTTGTTTTGTTTATAAGTTTTATGATTATATAACTCCGGTTGTATAGCTTTTCGAACCTGAGGTCCTCTAAAACTGGCTTTTCGAACTTTCCTAAGCTTTTACCTAAGCAAGTAAACTTAATGTTATTTATTTAAGTAGTTTTTTCATTTTTCTTTCCTCTTTTATTTAGGGAGACCCGGGTTCGATTCCCGGCGGGAGCTCATGTGGTTCGGATTCCACGTTAATCAGTAGGTCCACGTCTTATATAGCCTCGCTGCTGAAAGGGACGCTAAACTAAAATCAACTCAACTCTCTTTTATTTAATATCAAGAATCATATTTCGAAATTTTATATATATATAATAATATTCATACATATACCGGGTATCCGAATATAAAGCCCAAGGTTTTAATTACTCACCATGTACTGTATGAAGCAGAAACATGGACATTACGCAAAAGTGACGAAAGAGACTGGAAGCTTTCGAAATGTGGGTACGGAGAAGAATGAAGAGAATTAGCTGGGACGAGCGAAGAACAAATGGAAGATTGTTGGAAATAGTAGAAGAATATAACAGTTCAGATGTAATTGAAAAGATTAAGAGAAACTGGTTGGGACAGTGGCTGAGAAGGAATTGCACCATGAGGTACGTGCTATGGAGTATGATGGAGGGAGAGGGAGGAGGCGAATTATCAAGACAGAAAATTCGTACTTGAAGATGAAGAGCATAGCTGAAGACTGTATGATGGAAGCTTCTGTGTTGCATCAAGTGACCTGCAAATGATGCCAGAATACCTATGATGGTAATGATTTTCTGTTGTTTATCGAACATTTAGAATTATCCGTGCGCTAATCACTTGTGTGTTTCTTCTATCAACACACATATATATAAACGGTAATGTGAACAGTTGGAACTATTACTTAGTGGATCAGTGCACGAATAAACAACGCGTTATTATTGGAAAAAATTATGACACATGTGGGCAAAGCTTTCAGGAAACAGTTTGCAAATCACGTGGTAACCAGAATTGGTTACCGGCACCGTTTGACTTGTTTCTTTGAAGGTGAAGAAAGGCGAGGATAAAATCTCTTGCTTCAAAGCCAATCAATCAACAACAATTCTTTGATTGAGGACTTGAGGAGAGAAGTTTGATCCATCATTACAGAATTTATCGACAGTTATGCGAAGATGTAATCGAAAGAGCAATAGTGTACTAGCGAAGTTGTATCGTATTCTATATTTATTCACGTTAAAATATCACCTCCATTAAGAATTGTATCCATTATTAAATAATTCTTCTCGCTCTGTTGGGACACCAGAGTTTATATATATATATATATATATATATATATATATATACACCTAGTTTTACCATAAATAGTGTCCCAACTTTTGAAAGTGGCTTTACTTTCGCCTGTACAAGCGAGCGATGTCAAGAGTGGTATCATGAAGCGTGATCCATTGCTAGATGAGCTGAAGAAGCGTAAAGGTGTCAGTTGTAAGTGTTCAAGATGGAATGGGGCGAGTATAAAAATCGTGTGGCCGTGATAGCGTTGCACAAGCTGCAAATTAGTAAAAAAATTGTTTACCGCACTATCAACCGTTTTGTTGAGACTGGAACTGTGATAGATCGCTCGCGTCAAGGAAGACCACGCATAGTACGAACACCGAAACTTGTGAAAGCACTGGCGGCGCGTGTCCGACGAAATCGAATTAGGAAACAGTCAGTTATCGCTCGTGAGCTAAAGATATCGAAAATGTCTATGTCATGCACATTAAGCAGTGATCTGGGACACCATACTTACAAACAGCGCAATGGACATCTCCTGACTTATTAACTGAAGTACCAGAGGCTCCTAAAAACAAAGCACTTATTTAAGCCTTACACAGCAAAATGGGCACCGTCAAATCCGTTTCACTGATTAAAATATTTTCAGTGTTGAGGATGCCCAAAATGACAGGATATATGATATATCCTCTAGAGAAGCTGGTGAAAAGGCTACAAGAATCCAGAGGGATCAGCATCCTGCCTCAGTCATGGTGTGATGGGGTGTGAGCTACGAGGGCATAACGGAGCTTCATTTCTGTGAAAAGGGGGTCAAAACGTCAGCCAAAGTGTACCAGGAGACAGTGCTTGAGAGACTAGTCAAGAATCTCTCCAACACCCTCTTCCATGAACAGAACTGGAACTTGGGAATTTGGGTGACTCAGTAGTAGAGCGCTTACCTCTGGTAAGTGGGGTCCCTGGTTCGATCCCCTGTCAAGTAAATTTGTGGTAGACAACATCATGTCCGTAAGTTTTCTCGGTATAATCCTGTTTCATCCCGCTTTCTCATTCCACCAACTTTCCCATCATCAATTTGCCTTAATCATCGTCTCCCTAAAAGTCATAATCGTAGGACTTTAAACTTAAAGATTTCATTTCATTCCAAAAAACTGAAGCTTCCAGCAGGATTCAGCCCCAGCTCACAAGTCACGAACAAGCCAGTAGTCGCTGGAGGCAAATGTTCCGAACTTTATTTTCACTTCAGATTGGCCTTCTGCAAGTCCGGACCTAAACTACAGATTGTGATTTAAGCTTCAGGAGATTGCTTGCTAGAAAAGATATCCCGATATTAAAAGTTTAAAGCGGTCTCTTCGGAAGGCAGCTGCAGATTTTCCAGTTGATGTGTAATGTAATTGATGAGTGGCCACAAAGGCTTAAGGATTGTGTGCGTGCTAATAGTAGCCATTTTCCATAATTAGTCCATTTGTGATTTTGGTTCATAATACATCCATATAACTCACGTTATTAGGATATTAAATTATCTCTAACCAATTTGTGTCAACGTACTTTGGGACAGTAATTGAGAAGTTTGATGTAATAAGGACGTAAGCGAGTTTACGCCCTTGTAGCATCAAACGCATTTGTGGCTTTTGCCATGCTTGTTTAGCCTCCTGGTAACATTTCAATTTAATATCGGAATAAAATGCTGCATATTATTGTTTTCTGTAAGAAAACAACACTATTTAAATTTTCAACATCGTTTTTCTCCAACTGCATGTTTCAGACTTACGCTCTTATTGCACCAAACTCTTCAATTATGGTAAGACTAGGTATATATAAAAGTAGAATTTATAATACAAATACTCGTATCATTTAGTACCTAATTCAGTTTAGGTTGTGTCGAGGTTAGACGGAATTGATTTTAATTTAAATAGTTAAGTGTTTATTTCTTGTTTTACAGAGTGCCACCATGAGAACGAGATTCGGCCAAGAGATCCTATTAGATGTCGAGAATGTGGGTATCGTATTATGTACAAGAAGAGAACTAAGCGATGTATCCTTTTACAATATTCGCGTTTACATATTTGTACCTGCGTAATTACCATTTTTGGTGTGCTCACCGTTATGATTTCCTGTAGTGATGATGGACATCATTTTTTAACTTTCCATTTATATTTCTAGCATGTTACTCGAATGCTTTTTCTTGGGACGTTTAATTAAACTAAATTGTGAAGATGTTGGCCATTCATATTATAAGGTATGGTGCTTCAGTAGTAAAAACTAAATTGTAAGAATCAATGTATTCCAATACTTCAACCAGTACAAAACTCTATCAAAATGTTACATATATATTTTCTGTTTATTATATATGATCTAAAAGTGCATTTATTAAGACAATATAAATTGAAGATTTCTATTGCAGGTTATCATTACCCAGTATTTCATACAGTTCACCAAAAATATGTTCAATCATTATCTTGTTTTCCACACCAGAGCAGTAGAAAATCATGTACTTTTTAAAAAGGATCATTGAACTATTAATGAAGTACTGGAATACATTGTTTCTTCGATTTAGATTTTGCTGCTGGAGCGCTGCACCCTATAATGTGAGTAGCAAACATTTTTACAATTTAGCTCAGTTAAACATCTTGAGGATAAAAAGTTGTTGATCATAATCAATATAGGAATACATAAAGGTCAGTATAGTATTAAATTTGAAATGTGTTCTGTATGTTTAGTTTGTTGTTACGTCTGGTGTGTTTATAGGAACGAAAATTCGTGAAAACAGTGGACGATGTAGTAAAATAGTGTGAGAATAGCGCAATTAAAGACATAACTAGCCTCTGACGTAGGGAACATACAGGTTCAATGCCATAGAATCAAAAACGTGCCAGTAAATTCTATTGTATTCTATTAGTACTTTTGTGCAATTATTATTTTTGGTTGACTGTGATTCTCCCTTACATTCTGCTTTATCTTCCTATCTTCTTGTCTTTTAAAAATAGCTTTCCTAATGTTTTCCAGCCAACACCGCACCATGTACATGTACTCGATAGGAGTTCATGTTGCACACTTTAGATGTTTGGATTTTATTATCCTAGCATATTGAGTTACGTAGCAGATGAATAATTATTTCGTCACTGCCAGTATCAACAAAAATGCAGGCTTCAAAAGTTGTGTTTACGGTCGAAGACATGGTTTTTCGGTTTTATATATATATATATATATATATATATATATATATATATATATATATATATATATATATATATATATATATATATACAGATGGTGATCAGAAAAATGGAAACACCTGTAGTTGGCAACACGTCAGATGTATGGGTTGGCAGTGGTGTCGTGGTACCCGCAGCGCCGGACGGCTGGTGGTGGTGTGTTAGGTCGATCTCCATACTACGTCAGGCGCAGTGTCCAGTGGCTGCAGCAGACGGAGGTAGTGTAAAATGGGGCAGATTGTCTCTCAGATTTTCAAAGAGGGCAAATTGTTGATGCGCGGTTATGTGGAGTGAGTGTAACGGCAGTGGCTACTGTGTTACGTGTGTCGCGTGGGACAGTGTCGAAGGTGATGACGGCATACACAACACACGGGAAACCACATCGGGGAAGCGGAACAGTGGGCGGAAGAAAATCATGAGTGACAGGTCATTCCAGGTATTAAAGCGCATTGTCACGCAGAACCGTCGTGCCACTGCGGAGCAAGTGACGGAGGAACTCAATCAGCACCTCCCCCACCCTGTTTCGACAATCACAGTCCGCCGCGAATTACATGACATGAATTTACGGGGTCGTGTTGCACGGGCCAAACCGCTCATCAGGGACCATAACGCTTTCGCACGCCGCAAATGGTGCCGCGACCATGCAACTTGGACCGTTGAGGACTGGAAACGTGTGATATGGTCGGATGAATTATCCTTCACCCTATTCCCAACCACGGGCCGTGTTTGTGTGTGGAGAACGCCCAATGAAGCTTATGATCTGCAGTGTCTCCGCCCAACTGTGAAACATGGCGGCGGCTCGGTGATGCTGTGGGGCGCCATATCATGGTTTTCATTGGGCCCTGTGGTCACACTTAGCGGACGAATCACTGCCAATGATTATGTCGCAATTTTAGGAGACTACTTGCATCCTATGGTCCGGATGTTGTTCCCGGACAATGACGCCATCTTCCAGGATGATAATGCACCCATTCACACAGCTGGCGTTGTTGCAGCGTGGTTTGAGGAACATCGGGATGAAGTTCAACACCTCCCCTGGCCCGCCCAATCCCCAGATGTCAACATAATTGAACATCTGTGGTCCGTCTTGGGAACACGACTCCGTCGACGATTTCCACCTCCATCATCTCACAGAACTGGCTGATGCCCTGCACGAGGAATGATGTAAAATTCAATTGCTACCATTCACGACCTCTATGCCTCCATCCCACGTCCAATCAAGGCTGTTCTGAAATCGAAAGGTGGCCCGACACCATATTAATCTGGTGAGTTTCAATTTCGTTCAGGTGTTTCCATTTTTCTGATCACCATCTGTATATTTACGTGTATTTTTACTCAGATACCTTTCCTTCCTTGGTATTGTCTTTGATAATTTATTCTTCAACTTCAGTCTTTTCAAGTATTTAAGCACGTATTACAATTCTCTCTCGCTGTAATGTTTTTAAATCAGAGCAAAACATAATTTATCATTCGTATGTTATAGACGGGGACTACGATGTCTCATTGGTTGAGCGCTTATCTCTGGTGTGTGGGGTTCCTGGTTCAATCTTCGGCCAAGTAAGTTTCAGGTGGACAACAACATATCCGTAGTAGGTTTTCACGGTGTGCTCCCCTTTCCTCCCACATTCTTATTCCACTAATTCTTTCATCATTCATTTGCCTTGATCATCGTCTCCCTTTGCCTACAGAGCATAATTTATTTATTTACATTATCATTAATCATCATCATATATTATGGTGGAAATGAGAATTTCACCTTGATGCTTAGCATTTAAGATATAATTGTGACTCATTCCGTAAATATTTTCATGAATAGTCAAAATTGCATTACGTTAGCACAAAATGAAAATGTCAGCGTCGATAGATACAGACAGCTTTAATATACATTAAGTTAGCTAGTAAGTAAAACTATTTTAAGCTCGTAACAGAAGTTCCCGATTGACAATGAATCATGTGTCATTGTCTCAGCAATCACTCGGTTGTGTTAGAAGACAACTTCGTAGAAACGCATAAATGCCAGCATAACATAACAGTAACAAAATTAAACAAATTAGTTATATAAATATATATGTATGTAAGCAATCCGGGTGTATATACAAATATAGATAAATACAGAAAGTATGCAAACATTGTCTTGCATATAACAAACATCAAAAGTCGTTCAGGATGGAATTTTTACGTAAGTTTTCCGGAGATAACAAATTATAAATTCTTTATAGTTCTCAATAATAACCACAAACATAACATTTGTACACTTCTCCAAGATATAATTGCATGCCGGAATTTTTCTAAGTCCCTTAAAATGGTAGGTTTGGCAACAACGCAGTCGACGTAATGGTAGGGGAAGTTAAAGGGGGGAAAAAAGTAACAAGACTTCCGAACACAGCTCTCAGTTAAATACTCAGTTTGAAATACTCAGTTCTCTTTTTATAACTTAATGTAATGATTCATTTAGAACATCATAGTACTTGGTAAATGCTGAAAACTTGGTTGTAAGTAAAGCACACACGCTTTTCGACCACAGTATTCGTTAAAAGAAGGGAGGACACATGTTAAGAAATTCGGCCTCTATCCATAAAATGGGAATGGAACTTCATAGTTACTTCAATAGCCATGCGTGCTAAGTTCTTGCTTTCTGTGCGGATTTAGTACTTTTTAACGTGGTTCGAATCCTACTCGATGCTCTTACTTTTTGTCATTTTGTAATTTTTCATTTATTTGTGCCGTACACTTTTATAGTATATGAATTACATGGAGGTGATGAACAACTTTCTAATTTATCCAAAAATAAGAAGGTGTACAGGTGTAAAACCTTTTCTATATATCCCAGTGTAGTCTCCCTTAGTGCAAATAACTTCTTGCATCGATCCATAAAATTTTCGTCAACCGTAAATAAATCCGAAGATCTAGTGTTCAAGAAATCAGTATCAGATCTAATACCTCCTTCATCACTACCAGAACGCAATTATTATTATTATTATCATTATTATTATTATTATTATTATTATTAGTAGTAGTAGTAGTAGTAGTAGTATTAGTATTATTATACGCGTCTTTAGCGTGGGAGACCCGGATCGATTCCCGGCAGGAACTCATGTGGTTCAGGGCTTGCGTTAAGCTGTAGGTTCACTTCTCATATAGCCTCGCTGCTGAAAGGTGCGCTAAACTCAAAATCAAATATTATTATACGCGTCTTTGGTGTAGGAGACCCGGTTCGATTCTCAGCGGGAGCTTATGTGGTTCGGGACCTGCGTTAAGCTGTAGGTTTACTTCTCATATAGTCTCGCTGCTGAAAGGGACCCTAAACTCAAAATCTATTATTATTATTATTATTATTAAATAGGAAATAGTAAAAGGTTTGAGGGTACTAAATTTGGTGACACATTTTATTTCCTCCCAGTTTGTTGTTACACCTAGGGTCGTAAGGTGTGGGGGCATCGGGCAACTGCCTCCCTCCCCCAGGGAATCTCCCCGCCGTTCGATGGGGGGCCCATTTTAAGACTTTTTTTTTTTTACTCCATATACGATATGAACATGAAATTATAAATGAAGCATCAAACAGGTTCACTACATTACATAAACAAAACAGCACACTAAAGGTAAGTAAAACAAAAATGAGTCTAGAGCCCATTTCAGTAAAAAATGTTTACTATTAGATGCCCTAGAAATAATATGTATTAGTATGGCTTTGAGATTTGTCAATATTGCCCCCTTAATTAATTTGTCTTGTATGAAATGGGCTTAGGGGCGCAACTAATGGTCCCGCAGACCTTGCCGTGCGGGAGGGCCATAGATCCTAGTGAAACAGATCATATTCTCTTGCGCTGATTTGTGAATACTTTTGAATGGGCGCACAGCGCATACTTTACGGCACAATGTGCTGCTCAAGAATAACCGGAGAAGAATGGCTCATACTGATAGCACTATTATTACTTATCTGATACAAGTCTTGTTGGGAATACAGAAAGGTTTATGTAGCCGCATATGCTAAAGTGATGGCTAATTTAAAAAGAAAACATGTAAAGTTTTCGTAGAATTTCCTACTGGAAAGAAAATGTACTATTCTTTTAATATTGTTATTACTGTATTGTGTTGTTCTCCTTAACTTCTAAACAGTGGTTGTTTTTGATGCAAGATGAAGATATGTGAAACAACTGATGGATCATACAAGGAGCTTGTTTACTTGTTCAACCATAATGCTTTCAAGTCAGAAAATGTGAATTGTGTAAAATAATTATGATCTTTAAAGAGGACAGTGAAAATAATACTGTTAAGAGACTATTTCGTCATCCGTAATAAATTATAAATGTTCAGTCTTGTAACAGTCATTGTTTTAAATATATTTTTCAGTCAGTATTATTGTTAATTTTAGTTTCCAGTGGACTTACTTTACATGTTTTATTTATTACTTTCTAGAGAGCAAATGGTAGAGGAAGTTGCTCAACCAAGGGACACTTTTTATATTTTGGCTTTCAGATATGCATATATCTGCGCAAGACTAAAGGTAAAGACAAAATATGTACCTGATAACTAGATATTTCAGCTTATTATAAAAGATACAAAGGTATTGCAGAATTTGGTGAATACCAGAGCAAGTTTTGCAACTTTTAATACAACGCTAAACACGACTCTGTCTAGGACCTTATATGTTTTTTTATAACATGTAGTTTAAGTAAAGTATAACAAACGCTAGTTTCAGGACCTTATTATGACAATTTGAAGTGTTTAAACATATCACTTGAATAAGGAATCTCGGTCACTGTCTGTGCCACTTCAGTTACAGTATGTGGTGTAAGTACTGAAAAACATTTTTAACAATTTAATAGAACTAAACTTGAATATAGGCTGCTTGGACTTACGTCTGCAGTCACATCGTTACCTCTCATGGTGAAACGAATGAATGAAAAAAAGAAAAAGAAAGAAACAACCCTCCTTCTGATTAAGTTAGAATTGGAATTTTTGTTTCATATATTAACAAGGGACACAATGTGAATGTAAAAACAAATATATTTCAGTTTTATCATATTATTTGCTGAAAGAGAATTCAATGAATGCTGAACTAAGCACATTGGTTTCAAAACTAGATATAATTCATAAGACCATTACAACAGATAGTAGTCATTGCAACTATAGTATTGTCCTTTAGTATATCAAGGCCAATGTTCCTTAGTACAGTCATCGTTCTAATTAATTGAAAACAAAACACAGCTGTAGAAAAAAAGTGCATAATAAATTAAAATAATCTAAATGTAAAAACAGTATATTGGCTTAAATAGATTGCACTATTTGCGTGTCTTTTCCACTTATTAGTAGCAGGAAAATAATTTCAAATGACGAAAGCAAAAGATTACTTCATACACGAAAAACAGAAATAGCCTTGTCGTTAATTTGTTTCGTCGTCGTACGCATTAGTTCATGGTAAGCAAGTTACTTTCAGAGGAATAATTTTAGTAGAAGTAAGAAACAATTCCCTATCAAATTCAGGAAGGCTAAAGTGCCATGTTTCCTCGTATACCTTGCTTGAGCAACTTCCCTTATACTGGCAGTTAATTTTAACCAAGAATATTATGTATGCTTTACACATTGTTGAGTTCTCGTATAAAGTGTAATTTATACACTAAACTCATAAACAAACTCAAGGACACATTTTTTCGGATAAAAAGTTTGCCCCAGGGTCCTCGCAGGGTCCCAGACGAGGTCCAACTCAAAATTTTCAAATGGCAACGGGGGTTAAGTAGCACATCGTTTGAAAGCTGTTGTAAAATGAAAGAAAATGCAGCAACTCTCGACTCTCTGCGACAACCCTGTGCAAAATGGCGACGGGTCAAAGTGTAAACAAAAACTTAATTGAAAAGTCCATGGTCACCCCTATAAATCTTAAACGGTGAGACAAAAGTGAAAACAGGGAAGGAAGTGTGGTATTATTTTCGAAGTACAACGATTTAAGTGAAACGTCTTGTCCCAGGGTCCCCACATGGTCCCAGGTGGGGTCCAACTAAAAAGTTTCAAACGGCAAGAGAGGTAGCACATCGTTTGAAAGCTCTTAAGTGAAAGAAGATGGAAGACATCTTGACTTTCTAGGACAACCCTGTCCAAAATTACGACGGGTCAAAGTGTAAACAAAAGCTTAATTGAAAATCTATGTCCACCTTGAATCCAAGATGGTTGCTTAAAACCTATATCGAAAGGATAAGCATACCAAACTGCTGAAGCTAGGAAAACCAAATTTGCATTAATATTGATTAGTAGGTGACGAAAATATGCGAAGTGTTCAAAAACGCGACATCTTGAGCTCAAAATGCCGCACTATGTATCGAACGCATGTCCAGCTCACACCACTGGTGTTGGAGAAGCGAAATGTGGTATTTGCGTTTATGATTAATAGTAGGTATCCACAAAATATCAAAGAGGTGCATAATCTGTAATCCAATATGGCTGTCAGCGTAAAATATGAGTTCGTATATAAATATGTTATTTCTTTGAATAATGTGACCAAACCAACAAAGTTTGACGCAGCTCTATGTACTAAAATGACTTACACATGGTTTGGTACTACTCGCCAATCTTGCAAATGAATCTTTCTTTATATATATTTGGTATTGCTTGAAATATTGCGATCAAACCAAAGAATGCCATACAAATGTAACCATCACGAATACGTTGCAATAAAGCCCCCAACCTACTTGTCCAGCAAGTCCTTTATGCATGAACTACGTATGACAAAATTAGAAAAAATACCCGAAGGTATTCAACTTTTGTTTAGCATTATGAGTAGAAAGTCAGAGTTGTGTGTTCATCGCGTATTCGTTATATTCAAGTAAATGATATCAAGAGAACCGTGACGAACATGCATTAAGAACAAAACATATATATGTTGTTACCGAATAAAATAATAGTTGAAGTGAATCGAAATTCAATTGTTCTTTACTCTTCCTATTGTTTCTAAATACATAATAGAGAAAAATAGAGATTCAGATTTGTACTGTTATGAATGACATAGGCTTTAAGCGGCCATCTTAGATTCAAGGTGGACATAGTTTTTCAATTAAGCTTTTGCTTACATTTTGACCTACCACAATTTTGGACAGGGTTATCGTAGAAAGTCGAGACTTGCTCTATCTACTTTCATTTAACAAGATCTTGCAAACAATGAGCTACTTAACTTCTCTTGCCATTTGAAACTTTTTAGTTGGACCCGTCCTGGGACCCTGGGACAAGACGTTTTCACTTAAATTATTGTACTTTGAAAATAATGCCACACTACCTTTCTTATTTTCACATTTGTCTCACAGTTTCCGATTTATAGGGGTGACCATGGACTTTTCAATTAAGTTTTTGTTTATACTTTGACTCGTCGCCATTTTGCACAGGGTTGTCGTAGAGTGTCAATTGCTGCATTTTCTTTCATTTTACAACAGCTTTCAAACGATGTGCTACTTAACCCCCTTGCAATTTGAAAATTTTGAGTTGGACCCCGTCTGGGACCCTGGAGCAATTTTTTTATCCGAAAAAGTGTGTTTTTGGAAATGATGGGATACGTATTGTCCGAGTTTTCCACTTACCCAACCATTTCCGAACAAATTACTCGGTTCAAACTATTCTGCCAGGTAATTTTTTGTAGTTCTTACATTACAAAATATGTTGTAACTCACGATATTCCGCCCGGTAGCACGTATAACTTTGAACACAATTGTCTCGTTCGGATCTCAGCGGAGCCACTGCGCTGTGCGCTGTGTAAATAGCGCAGGTTTAGTTAGTACTTCATTTCATAACCTTTAATGTTCGCGACTTACTTATCACGGAAATATTAGCAACATTTTTTTTCAGTTCCACCAAATACGGCTCGTGCAATATATCATCTCATACACAAAACTGCTTTAGTAACCCTGAGTGGCATAAGTCATCTCTCATGAAAACGTCCACAAACGTAGAGTACTTGTAGGGCTAAGTTTTCTGAAACCACAATTTTATTCATATTTCATAAATAAACATTTCAGTAATAACTGCAGCGTAACATGATTTAGTTTAGGAAATCGGAGCGTACTTTCTATTTTTTTAATGTGATTTTTCTAATAATAGTAATTCATACTGTATATTAATACCTATCGATTTAATACAAACACCTAAAGAAGCAACTTACCAAATTAATATATCGTTGAATCACCTTTTCGCTCTCAGAACAGCTCTGATGCGACGTGAATGGAGTCATAGAAGTTGTGAATGGTAGCAAGTGAAATCTTACGCTATTCCACACTGCATCTCAGTTCAGTGACAAAGGATGAAGGTGGAAATCTTCACCGGATAAGTGTCTTCAACATGGATCACAGATGTTCAGTTATGTTCAGATACGAGGAATGGGTGGGCCAGGGAAAGTGTTCATTCTGATTATCCTCAAACCACGCCGTAACAGTTTCAGCTGTGTGAAAAACCCACTACGATATTGCGGCCCACAGAAGCACAGAGCCGTCGCCATGTTTCACGTTTGGGAGGAGGCACTGCGGATCGTAAGTTTCTTTGGGCGATCGCTACACAAACACGGTCCGTGGTTTGAAATATCCTACGATATTACACGTCTCCAATCATTAGCGAACATGTTACATGTTCGCGTCAGCATTGGCATCATGCTAAAGGATCGTGGTTGTTTTAGCAGAGGTTTCGCTCGTGCAACCTGACCTCGTATGTTCATGTTATGTAACTCGTGACGGAATGTGATGTTCGACGCAGGCTTTGGGGCTGCTGTTTGAGTTCCTTTATTACTTGCAGCGCAGTCACACAATGGTTGTGGGTGATAATCCACTTTAATGGCCGAACCTGTTACAGAGAGCTTTCTTCCGACCACTGTTCCTCCTCACTTATGTGGTTTTGCAATGAATTTTGTACGCTTTCATCACCTTGACACTTTCCTCGTTTCCTGCCCAATATACTTGGCATTTTGTCACACCTGCATCACATTTCCAAGCATTAACATTTTGGCTGTATGGATATAAGAGAGGTTACTCATCTTACATTATCACGCTTATTCAGTTCACTGCACACTGCCGTTCTCCTGCTCCTCACGTAGCACCAAGTTTGCCGTAACGCACCATCAACAGCCTGTCGCCACCTAACTGTTGCCAACCAAGACATCTGACATGTTTCCATTATTTTAAGTGTATATACATGTATGTAAGTATATAAGGCGTTGACGATAATAAGAGCAAATTCAACAAAGGCTTGTTTCCTAAAAATGCACTCTAAACGGTTAAAATAATTGTCCATTTATTTCGAAACTGCATTTTCCACGGGAAAGAGCAATGACTTCCACAAACTAAATATATATCCATCAAGAGCCACCATAGAGCAGTTTGACACAATTATTCTATCACCTCAAAAGTAATTTCCGAACGTTCGAATTGCACAAATTTTTATTGAGTTCATCTTTACTACCCGGAATATCTTATATTATATACAAGATGATGAAAAATTCATATCACGGATTTCTAAGGCTTGTAATGGGTACTGAGTAGAGTACTGTAAAATGCCTTCTAAAGGTACAAACTAAAAGAATTTACATACGGAATTCGGTTTTCTCCCACAACCTTCTATTTTAAAAATGTATGTTAAAAACAATATAACACAATCACTATAGTGTGGTCCTAAGACCAATACAAAATCGACTAAATAGTTAGCGTAAAACAGGTGCCCCAAGGCCAAGGCAGCCAAGGATAGGACTCCCACAAAGCTCCATGCAAACTGAGTGGAAATGAGTTAGGATTCTCAGTGCTTTAGGCAAGCAAAGAAATTGGAGTCCCGCAAAGCTCCAGGCAAGCTAGGCGGGAAGTAAAACCATATAGCTCGACGCAAGCTACGTGGTTGTAGTTAGGAATCTCTCATAGCTCCATGCAAGCTAGGAGAGTGAGTTCCCACAAAGCTGCAATCAACCTGAGTGAGTAGGAGGCCTCTAAGCTCCAGGCAAGCTAAGCGGGAAGGAAAACCATATAGCTCGACACAAACTACGTGGTTGCAGATAGGAATCTCTCATAGCTCCATGCAAGCTAGGAGAGTGAGTTCCCACAAAGCTGCAATCAACCTGAGTGAGTAGGAGGCCTCAAAGCTCCAGGCAAACTAGGCGGGAAGGAAAACCATATAGCTCGACGCAAGCTACGTGGTTGCAGTTAGGAATCTCTCATAGCTCCATGCAAGCTAGGAGAGTGAGTTCCCACAAAGCTGCAATCAACCTGAGTGAGTAGAGGTTTCAAAGCTCCAGGCAAGCTAGGCGGGAAGGAAAACCATATAGCTCGACGCAAGCTACGTGGTTGCAGTTAGGAATCTCTCTCAGCTGCATGCAAGCTAGGAGAGTGAGTTCCCACAAAGCTGCAATCAACCTGAGTGAGTAGGAGGCCTCAAAGCTCCAGGCAAGCTAGGCAGGAAGGAAAACCATATAGCTCGACGCAAGCTACGTGGTTGCAGTTAGAAATCTCTCATAGCTGCATGAAAGCTAGGAGAGTGAGTTCCCACAAAGCTACAATCAACCTGAGTGAGTAGGAGGTCTCAAAGCTCCAGGCAAGCTAGGCGGGAAGGAAAACCATATAGCTCGACGCAAGCTACGTGGTTGCAGTTAGGAACCTCTCATAGCTCCATGCAAGCTAGGAGAGTGAGTTCCCACAAAGCTGCAAGCAACCTGAGTGAGTAGAAGGCTTCAAAGCTCCAGGCAAGCTAGGCGGGAAGGAAAACCATATAGCTCGACGCAAGCTACGTGGTTGCATTTAGGAATCTCTCATAGCTCCATGCAAGCTAGGAGAGTGAGTTCCCAGAAAGCTGCAAGCAACCTGACTGAGTAGGAGGCCTCAAAGCTCCAGGCAAGCTAAGAGAGGGGAGTTGACCAGTAGAAACTGATGTCGATTGAGGCGATGCATGGAGTTTTATACCTTATTCTGAGCGGCGGTAGCGCTGGTGTTCCTCCTCTACATGACCAAGTGATAATGTTGATTCATGTCGTTTGCTTCATGTAGTAACTTGTAGTAGAAGAGCACGTAGTTTTATTTATAAATAATGAGCACACGTTCATGTTTACAAATATAAACCACGTGTAGAAAGTATATTTTAAATAGGAACCTACGTCCGATAAACATATTGTTTACCTGGTAAATGGAAATCCAAAGCAAAAGCAAGTCTTAAAAATAAATGTATGTTGTTTTACCGTATACACTCTGCATTGCCAAGGGCGTTTTACTTATGTCACGCGACGCGAATCACCTAAAATTGTTTGTATTATACCTCTCATGGGTACGGCTCTGCACAGTGTATATATTTGTGTTGTTAACTGCTTGTAAGGCAGTGTGAAACACCAACAAATGTAGTTTGAACAATATGGCACCACTGTTCTTTTGCACATATTTTCAACACAGTGACAATCTCAACACAGGTTCAAGGTAGATAAATAGGTCAGGGAACCCAATTTCGTGATCTGCATCTTCGACCGGTTTAACTTCAATCTTTCTCTTTCTGTGGAACAACGTAGAGTTGAATTTATGAGACTTTCCATCATAGGCGGAGTTATGAGGGGGACATTGCCCCCCCCCAACCTTGCGACAAAAAATAAAAATTCCACCTATAAGATAATAAAAATAAAAATGCTGCGGTTGTTTTGAAAGTTTGCCTCGCCCCAGGTTTGCCCCCGCCCCCCAGCAGACAATTCCTAACTCCACTTATGCTTTGCATTGAGTCAGAGGAAGATTTGCACGTGTAATGGCCGAAGAACAAGCTATTCAATAAATATGATGGATGTTCGAGCGTATGTACGGGAACATACATCGTAAGTATAATGGTCGGCACGTCGAGCCTTTTGTGTATTGGACCCTAATGTAAAGCAACAACTCATCAAGATACACAAATGTGTTTCCTTAATATTAGCATCAGAAGTACTACACTTTTCTCTCAGCAGACGCATGTGATTTTCATACTTTCTTTGCTGTGTAGCATACAACCACATGTTTCCAGATATAGGAATTTTCTGTCATCGAAAAATAAAAATGCATAGTGTATCAACTTCAGGAATGATCGTGCTGATCCAAAATTCTCAAGCGCACTTAGATCCCTTGAATGTGTGTCTGCTACCAGTGTAAATATATCTTTTGCCATCATTCTCCCACAAAGTGTAGCGATACAAAGTTTGGTATATTTTCTGAGACTGGTTCTTTTCAACCTATTCGAATCGAAAATTCATTTCTCTGGATCGAGTCTTTTAGTTTCACTCAGATGAATTGAATTCCGAGTACTGACTTGAAGGGGAGGAATAATTATCATTTTTAAACATGTCCAGGAGGTTACATTTCATCTTGCTGTCATACAAGTTCAATCGAATTTCTCAGATTCCAGTCATCTCAATTCAAGAATTTGAGTTTTTGAGTATCTGTCTCCATTCGTGAACTATATTAAGAAATCGACATCTTAATCTGCTAGTTATTCTGCTTTCTTTCTTAGATGTAGTACATTGTTTCACAATGGTGGAAGGTGACTCGACTCGCATAAAATGGTAAAGATAAGTTTTAAAATTTTGTTTAGCTTCTGCGTTACAAGCTTCGCTATATATGGGACAAAAAAAGGTTTTAGACCATAGACCACAAATATAATAGACTTTGCCAGGGCCGGATTAAGGAGATAGGGCACCTCCACTCTGATCAAAATCTTAACTGGCTATCTGAAAAGAAACATACAAGATACCATAATCGTAAGATAAAATATGAAACAAACTCGTTCGTTGATCAGTTCTCTTGACTTTCAGGATGTGATAGAGGACTTCGCTTGGACGAAAGCTGAGAAAGGAAATTTTTTGATGTACTCATTTTTCTATTTATTATATTTATATGACGGTAACTTTTTTTATGTATTTGGAAAGTTCCATTACCCTTTCGAGACAGGGTCATTTTTTGGCGTTTTCGTATATTTTCAGTTAATGAATTATAACTCGATTGATATGATTGATATCATGTTTTTTAGAAAAAGACACGTAGCAAGTTTATGTCGTTTGATTGAAGTGTTGCCAGTGGGAGGGAAATGTAGGAGTAAAAATTTACAAAAAAATTCCTAACTGAATTTTAAGATTTGGAGCTGGCGCCACTGTTGCTACATGAGTCCAAGTCACCTCAGAAATGTTTTTAATGTGTTGATAACACATAGTGAAAACCTGAAGTCGTTAGCTACCATACAAAGACAGAAAGAAAAAATACTTCATCATACACACGAAATTTTGACACTTTCCGCCTCAGAAGCAAAAATCGACGGTTTGCAGGGTTGGCAACTTTCTTAATTATCCTATTGAAACTTTTTATGGTTCGCTCTATAGGTCAAAGACGAGGCTTTCAGAGACTGGTAGGTTTCTTCCAATGTAGCCAACATGAGGGAAATTATAGAGGCAAAAGTTAGATATTTTCCGAATATTTCACCTAAAATCGGGAATTAAAATTTTCTAACATTTTCTGGAAACACTGCTACCAGATAGACGCAAACTATCTTAAAATAAACTTTGGTATCCCTCTAATACATGCTACAAGTATCGTAACAAGATCTAATAAAGTAACCATGTCATTAAAAAATATCTCATTCTACTTAAAAAAATATCCACTTAGAGAACAAGGTCTACTATAAACCTCAACTGTACTCCCTCTAATTATCCACGTGAAACTTTCCATGGTACGTTGTGTACACCAGAGACGAGGCTTTCAGATGCTGGTACACTTGTTCCAATGTAACTAACAAGAGGGAAAAAGGGATTTTTCCGAATTTTCTTCATAAAATAGGAAATTAATATTTCCTGTGGCTGGAAACACTGACACCAACAGACGCAGACTATCTTAAAATAAACTTTCGTACACCAGTAATATATCCTACAAGTATCATGTCGACATCTAGGAAACGAAGTTTGTAGTTTAAAAAATAGATTATGGTAAACAGAAAAGTAAAAAAAAATCAAGGCTTAGAACGAAAATTCGAAGTTTTCGTGCGCCGCCTAATTACCCAATTGTAACAATACGTACTTGCTTTTGTTCAGTAAGGACTGATGTTCGACTGGCGTAAGTTGATTTGCGTTCGTACGTATAGATACAAAATTATAAACATAAATTTCTAATTTTCCTACCCAAATATAGGGAAATTTTAATTCCCGCAGTTGGCAACACTGACCGCGGGATGGTCCAATTAATTTCAACAATTAGGTATACGAGGTATGTACTTGACAAGTCCTAGGTAGATCTCTCTAAAACGAAGGAAGCTATAAGGAAAAAAGAAAAGTGGAAATTCAAAAATTCTCGAATTTTTTATCTTAGGCTCAAATTTGAGAAGGAAATTCGACACTCAGGGAAAAAATACCATCAGGATAAACTATGGTCTATCCATATTTGTCATAGAAAAAGATCATTCCGATATCTTAATTAATAATCAGATCACACAGCAGAGGATTAAGTAAGTAGCAACCCCGTATGGGCCGTTTTCAAGGTGGTCTTATAAGGGTTAAGTATATCATAATCTAATTAATGCATTGCATAGTTGATGTCGTAGGTATATGTATCCCCTTAACTTTTCTACTGTACTTTCACAGAAATGCATTAGGCGAAGTCAGCAGGGGTTACACACACACACTCCCATATATATATATATATATATATAGCTCTAGACCACCAGATGGGTTAATCCGACCCTGGACTTTGCACGAAGCAGTGTGAGCTGGGGCTGTTAGCGTTGTCTTGTAATCCAGCTCTCTTTTGAGGCGAGATAACGTGGTGCGGAAAGCTCCAACTTTATTGGTTCAAGCCGTGGTCACGCTTCAGAGTTCACTTAATCGTGATAGTGTGTCCAGCAAAACACAAAAACTTAATAAAAAGCGAAGTAGTATTGAAAATTTCAGAAGTCAGTCACGCACGAACTCGCAAATCAACAAACGTTAAAAATATCTGCACAAAGAATTTTTCATATTATTATTATCTTTGTCCAGGAGGCCATTCCCACAATATCACATACAACTTGTTAGCTTATATATGGCTTAACTTAGAGAATAGGGTTGACTTCTTTCTATTTTACAGGTTTTACTTTAACTTCGTTTGTCTTCAAATCTTCCAACCATAATTTAAGTCATTTTCCATCGTCACACAATGATTAAACTTTGTACATCGGATGACAATAAAATATTGTATTGTCACTTTCATATATTTTTAACTAAGAGCATTTTGTACTTGAACCGTACGGAGAATAATGAATGTATAAAATGTAAATAGAAAATGGGTTTAATTAGGATTAAAAAATAGAAAATAAAATATTATTAAACATATTTTCTGTAGAAAATAAAACAAATCGTACTCAAAAATAAAAGATAGTTCTGTTTTCAAGAAATTATTTTCTATTTATGCATCACTAAAAAGTTCATTATCACGAGCGCTGTCATATATTAACCAGTGAGAATGCTCTAAGAGCATTGCCAGAACGAACGAAAGAATTATTTTTTCTTATTAACTTCTACAGGCTTTATACCAATTGTTCTATGTACTTTATTATTATACTCATTAAAAATTCTTGTAATCTATATCCATTTATAATTTACTTGAGTACTAAATTTTTCCCACATGTTTTGTTTAAGAGTTCTGTTAAAACGTTCTACGATATGTTGTTTTATGAAGAGACATGCTCAAAATTGAAAAATTCGCCTCTCTATGACACGGTTCCTGAGATATGACTCTCCTGAAATCGGAACTTTTTTGGCCAATATCTGGGGAACGATAGCCAATTGGCCAGTGGTCAACAGTTACTATTAATATCAAAATGTTCACTATCCTCTTAGGTATTGATCAACACAAATGTCATCTCTCTATCACTTATGGTTCCTGAGATATTGCTCCTTAAATCTTCCGAAATCGGAACTTTTTTGCCTAATATCTGGAGAATGGTGGTCAGTTGGCCAGTGGCCACGGGTTACTATTTGGTATCAAAATGTTCACCATTCTCTTAAATATTGATCAACACCAATATCATCAATCTATGACTTACGGTACCTGAGATATGGCTCCTTAAATCTCCCGACATCTGAACTTTTTTGGCCAATATCTCGGGAATAATAAGAGAGTGATGAGAAAAATTCCGTCACTTCTTTGAGAGAGTTTTTGATGCTCTAGCGAATAGAGGACTCAAAATTGAAACAGAAAAATGCAAATAACAGACATACACAGACATAGAGAATTCATTAATGAAGTTTTTTTTCAATTCGTTGAAAATTGACTATATGTGAGAGTTCCCCATGGTTTTCTTTTTAGTCGTATATAAGTAGAAAAATATTAATAGTAATTTTCTTGAAAACAGATTTAATGATTACTTTTTAGAACGATTTGTTTTTTTTTTTTTTTTCTAATGAAAGCGTTTTTTTTAAAAAAAAAAAAACTTTTGTTTTATTTTTCGAATGCTTTTGAGACCGTTATATATATAGGTATTAAGTTAAAAACAACAAGTATGATCAAAAAAACACTGTTTATCGAACTTTCAAAAAAAAATCTTTGAGTCATACATAAATACACACATACAATCATCCAACAATAGTATATGCAAAAAAAATCGAAATAGTTTGCATTGGAGATACCATACATAGTTATCTCACACAAGTTTTAACATACACCCATGTGAACTCTATAGTTATCTTCAAATTCCCTGGTTCAAATACAAAAATAATTCATTTCACTATACAGTGTGCCCGCGGGTCTGGACTTTTGGAATACAACTTTTTCTATGCACCAAGCTATTCTCTTTATACTATGTTACACACAGTTCAAGCAGTCGTATGAATGAAAAACATCTAAATATTGATTCCTTTATGTAGTTACATAAAAAACCCACTTCTTTGCCTCATATATATAGATATATGTATATATATGTATTTATATAGATATTTATACATATACACGCACCAGCCCTCATGGCACTTCCATTTTTTTATACTGCTAATTAAAAATGCACACTTGAGTGCAGGATAATCAGAAAATAAAAGTTTAAAACTTTTATATATATATATATTTATATATAAGTTTAACAGTTATTAAAATATTGTATTATGAAAACAATATTACTTAAAAACAGTAATGCTGAAAAAAAAGGGAAAGAAATAAAAAGTATTCTTCACAGTTTTATATACTTTGCTTTCTGTAAAATAAGTGCTTTGTTTAACTAGTGCCCAGGATATATCATATCTAATAATATGAGCAATTTTACTAATGTTGGAAGAAACTCTGGAAGTAAATCGTAGATTTTTTCTTTAAACAAATTATTATAAAGTCATCCAATTACAAAAAATAATTAGTACCTCTTTCGGGCAGAAAATTACATAAATATTTCGTAAATAGCTACCTGAAATTTAGATGTAATACATTTATATACCATAAATGCTGTGATTTTCTTTTAAGTTTAAAATTTCCGAAATCTCAAGAATGTGATAATTGAGAAGGCATCGTTCTGTTACTTCTGGACCATATACAAACACGGAATTTCATTGACAGCCTCCATACTTCTGAATTAATCTTCTGAATTAATCAGAATATAAAAAATAACGTTACAGATTTTATTATAAATCCGTTTATCTGTTCTGAAATGGTTTCTAATTTAAAAGGAGTGATTATTATTTTTGAGGCAATCTTTCTTACAAAGCAATGGAAGCTTTAAAATTATGTTAGGAACAAACAATTATTAGATATAGTAATTATATTGAGTTTTCTCAAGAATAAGTCGCAATTTAAATTTGTACCTTATTTCGCAACATATAAAAGGGAAGACATGAGTTTGAATAACTAACAACATAGATCGGTAATACTGCTCTTATTGAAGGAAGCAATTTTATTTGTACCGGGATTTCTGAATATTAATATAAGGTTACCAAAAACTCTGTTTGCGGATCTGTTAACATGTTCCTGTAATTCTCCTATTCCCTTCTTTAAATTTCGTTCTATGGTCTTGCCCTGTTTTATTTTACCATATTTACTCGAATATAAGCACCTCTTAAATATCTGCACCCCCCCCCCAAAAAAAAAAAAAAATTGTGTCGTGTTTGAGAATCCGTTCATTCTGCTGATACCATCACCATTTACAAGATCAGTACAGAAAATTCATGCAACTACCAAACCAACAGCTCATCATTTGATACAAAGCCAGTGACTTGTTAGTTGTATCTTTGCAGGTAGAGTTACCGGTACTACGTCTACCCGTCCTGAAAAATACAAGTACTATGCTTGAACTTCACATGCAGTTATGAACTGTAAAATAACTGATAAGAGAACACGTTGTTACTATGGCCTATATACATTTAACGTAAAAACGTTAAAGATACGGTTATAAAGTATCTACTGGTACTTTTCTCATTTGTCCAAAAATGTATTGTGACATTTTAAGCGCCCATCAAGAATTTTAGCCCTACATTTTGGAAATATATATATATTTCAATTAATACGTTATATATAAGCTTGTGATTTTTGCGAAAAGGGGACAAGTCTATAAACTAAATCTTCAAATGAAGGGGACTTTAAAAAAAAATTAAACATTTTGTTAGTGGCTTGTGCTGACAATAGAATGTTGTTTGCCAATATTTATATTTCAAATAATAAGGAACAACATTCCATTGTTAGCACAATCCATTAACAAAATGGGTAAAAGCCTTCAAATGTCTGTATCTCAAAATTAAGGTTTTGGACTTGTTCATCTTCTCCCAAACACCACAGATATATATTTGTACATTTCCACTACAAAAGAAGGTTGCTGAAACTCTTTCTAAATAGAGGCTTTATCCAATTTCAGTACCAGGGGTTTCTATATTGTTATCACTGATATTTCTGTCTTTGGGTTTTAAGATGTTGCATTTTATTTCGTGGAATAGTTTTATAGGAGCATTTAAAAGGTTATCAGAAATATGTGCAAGAAGCTTTTATCTTTTCCCCAGATTTTCTATTTTTTCTACCAAATTTTTCCTGCGCTGATTTAACAGTCAACACGAAAGGAACAATTCAATATGAAATCATTGCGCCGATGTTTCGTCCTCTTCGATTAGACTCGTGAGTGAATTCGCAAAACTTCGGAAGAAAAAGCGAACAAAAATCGCGAATTCACAAAATCACATCATATGCAGCTGCAATATCTTTAGGTAAAACAAATGAAAATTATAACTTGTACGTCATGTTTATATGCAACAACGTGCATGTACAGTAGACTATATTTATCTTATTTTTGAATAAAATTCCAAAAGGAACCGCGCACCGTTTGACATGATTTTTAATGACTTGGTTTCAAAAATGAGACTGGTATATTCTGTTGACTCTTGTCACACTTCATTCACCATTTGCTGCATAAAAATCTAAATTAGATTCAGAAGATATAATAATAAAAGTTAAATAATGAGAACTCACATACTGGACATGTGCCCAAATCCTTTGAATAAAACTGGTAACCTTACATTAATGGGTAAAATGGTAAAATGATGATTTGTTTATGGTAAATTGCACAGGAAGTTTCAATACAAAATTGGCACTCTTTTAGAAATAAAATTAGTGTTTATTTTTTTTTTTTCTGATAACGTTCATATCACTTTAACACCTTTTAGAAACTAATTTAGAATTAATCTTTTTTTAACATATTTATAACATTACATTCGAAAGCTCTTTAATTAAATATATATATATATATATATATATATATATATATATATATATATATATATATATATATATATATATATATATATATATATATATATCTTACATTTGATTTTTCAAAAAAAAAAAAAAAAAAAGTAAAAGCATAAAGCAAGTACAGTGTGTTTCTATTTGTAGTTTATCGGTGGGTGGGATGGGAGGGAGAAGAGAGACAACTTGCTCTGTAATCATTGATAGAATATTAAAATAGATAATTATTACATTTCAACGAAAGAAACTTAGAATTTTGACCTTTCATATTTTATAGCTATCTAGTCGATTGGTTTGTATGAAATTATTTTCAGAATCCAATCAAGGAGAAATATTTTAGTGTTTCCTTGAAGAAAGAAAGATGAAAAACTTCCTTTTACAAATATACATCAAAATAGTTGGTACACGTACGATTACAAAGAGAAAATCACAATGAAAATAATAACGCGAACATTGAACCTTCCAGCAATCGGTCATAGAACTATAGAGAAAGGACAACATATAAACATTATATAAAAGCACAGAACTCCGATCGTCTCATGTGTTACATGCCATTAATGCTGTCGACCAACTGGACGTTTTGTGCATTGTCCCTTTCTTCTATACCTCGGCGACGAATCATTATGACTCGAAGACTTTGGGGCTTGTCTCGAGATAACCATATTATTTATTATTTTGGTTATTCTGATTCACATGTATATCGGGTGTTCTAAAAATGACACCCACGGACCACACAGCATTATTCTATATATGATTTGATTAGATCTACCAATCAAATAGTTAAGTCAATTCTTTCCAAATGGCAGCTAAAGTCGATATTGGTTGACAGTAGCATCACTTATTAGTGTAACAATCGATTTTACTGTTTATTGTATTCTCAGAGTAATGCTTGCTAATGGCTCCAAGATGGCTCCAAGTTAATCTGCGACGTTGCCATATAGTGAAATTTTAATTCCCTATAGCGGCTGAAGGAGGTCCTAGAGCGCATACCATCATAACATTTTCGCTTTATTTTGATCTGTAGAATAGTGCTCTGTGGTCCGTGGGTGCCATTTTTAGAACACCCGATATATAATTTCAATATTTAAGTCAGGTGTGAGTATATATCTTTTTTTTAATGCAAGAAAAAAAATAAAGTAAAAGGATGGCTTGGTCAACCTAGGAATATATATAAAAAGCATCACTGTACCTTTCACCTAATTGACACAATCGGAGCAGAACTTCCAATTACAGAGCAAGTAGCTACCATAGTATTTCTTCAATCAAAATATTCCTTTTAAATCTGGAAATTATTCTTTATATCAGGTTTCTCCGACAGGAAGGAAAGAAGAGGTTAGTTTTTATTAATTATTTCGATCTGATGTTGAATTGGCTTTAACAACAACTGAACATTGGGTTATGTTAAACTGAGTTTGTCTATTGAGTTAAAATTTAAATAGGGCCTTGTTCTGAGAAATAAGCCGCTCATAAGGAAAACAAATATTACAAAACGTGTTAATTGCCTGTTTTTTGTGAAACATGTTCGCAAGCTAATGAGTGTTTAGGAATTCCTGCAAATCGAGTAACTATTTTATTTTGAGTGAAACAGGTAAAGCTATCCAGCTCCTTTTTCTTGCAATAACAAGAGCAGTCCACACGCTGCTCTTGCAATATTTCGCGTAATATATATATATTTTTTATATATCTATCGATTTGTCGGTAAGCGTATATCCACTTTTGCGATAACTTATCCTCTATGATTCAGCAGTAACAAATCATACAATACATAGCATATATTCTGAGTGCACCTTACTTTCTGAACATCCACTGTTAATCACAACTGTATAGAAGATGTGTATTAGAAGACTAAACACCATTGTACTTTGTTAACCACTGTGTTGTGTGTTATCTCTCATATATCCTCGTTGGGTATATAATTATATTATAAAACCATAACAACTATATTTAAAATTACGAATTTGGCACAAATTGTATTTTAAAAAATCGTTTACTGTGCTACTGTGTAAAATCTTCTTCTGTGTAGAACAATAAAAATAAAAAAGAAAAACAGATCAAACTTCTGGTATCAAGAATAATATAAATTGTTCTTATACTATTCATCCTTGGGCACAATTGAGCAGTTTCCGGACCTGGGATCTTTCTTAATTTGAGAAACATATACACACACATACATATATATCATTCAATATTGATATGAATTTTTATACCTGGTAATTTGCTTTTTTGTTGTTTTTGTCAACTACTATGCACACGTATTTTTTATAAAACAGTTACTAGAAAATATGTTCCAAACAAATACTCAACAAAATTATTTTGACTCTTTTTTTCTAAATGTATACTCTTCATGTAAAGTCAGTTTTGTTTCTTAAGGATCATTAGAAGTTTGATTTTGCACCATTTTTTATAAGTAACTGGAAGACAGAAGATTGATATTTGGACATAGCGCCCTAGGAAATAGGATGCGCTGTGACATAACACAATGACAGTTTTGAATGTGTAATTTTCACCTAAGAAATATCTCATGATCACCTCATGATATCATGAAGTTATCATATCGTATTTCTCAGCTAAAAGAAACATAGCCATTTTCGTTTTACGGCGTGTCTCATAAGTCTAGATTCATAGGAAATTACAAGTTTTCTCTCCTTACAGATATATTCGTGACTTGTGTGATATCGCTATGTGCTGAGGGAACATTCAAAAGATCTTGCTTGTTTGACGGTCATATTGACAAGAAAGTTACCAAAAATTGAATCGTTTAAACCAGATCATTTATTATTCATAGCTTCATAGAAAACATCCAAAAATTGGAGAGGAGAGGAGAATCTGTGTTCGACAAAACTCGCAGTGATTCTAAAAGCCCTAAGAAATCCATCCGCAGAAACGGAAATCCTTACTTAAGATCCCTTCCACTGCATTATCCAAAGCAACACACGATATCCGTAACAGATGCAGTTGTTACAAATATTAAATGTCAATTTTGGGCCCTGGACTAGTCGATGGGAACAGGCTGAGTGAGTCTACTTGAACACACTGGCGTACAATGAGAAAATTCAAAACATGGCTCATAACATATCGTGTCGTGTCATGCGTATGTTTTGATAACATATCATGTCACGTTAAGCTCAAATCATCCCTGTCAGCCTTCATTATGTTTTTTAGAGACTAGAGAAACCACCTTCTGCTTTGTAATAATAAACGGTAGCCATATTGAACACCGTCTGTAAACTGAACATTCTCTCTACGGTTCTATGCCTATGAGACACCCTGTATATCGTAATACTATATTGTAGGCCAAAATCTTCTCTAAATGTTAATGTTGATTTTGTTTTCCAATTACTCTTAAAAGCCATTACAGTTAGCTTAATGTAGAATGGTGCAAATTTTCCTTCCAATAACTCTTTAAATTATAATGTGAAACTTAAACTACGTCATGAATTTCCATGAGCAATATAAACACTGAAGAAACAGTCAAGGAAATGTACAAGATACATATTTATACCTGTCGTTATTGCCGTAGCTATATATGTATATGCTTCGCTGAATTAGATTTCCAAAAACTTACAATAATAGTATTAATACAGATAGATAAATACATTAGAGAAGAGATATTTTATAAAGGTCTAACCTGTACGATACAAGTACACGAAATACAAGCATGTGAAGCAAATACACGAAAAATAGTTTCTTACTCTCGTCCAGATACATTCAAAAAGACCATATTTACAAGTGTGGTAAAGCCATGCACAAATGTAAATTTACATGCGCGAACTACGTATGAAAAAGATGGCCGCGTTTCACTCGGTTTTGCACAAGACTGAATATATACATATATACACAAAGATAAGTATGTATATATATATAATACATATAAATATGATTTTTATTATAACTTTTTTTTTAGTGGTGAGTTTTAGAGAGAAAGGTGTGAGAACTCTTTACAACAAAAATAAGTGACGATAAAAATAGCCTTTTACCCAAAATCTTGTGCAAATTTAAAACCGAATGAAACACGTATTTTGAAAATTTATTATTTTTTTTCCCTCCATAATTAGCTGCCTTATAATGAAATTAACTATTTTTGCCTTTCATACAGTTTTTGTACGTTTTAAAAGCGTAAGTAGACTCTCTTTCTTTTTTTTCTTTTTTTCCTTTTCCTAAAATGCTTTTGTTTTTCGAAGCTTTGACTCGTTCCCTTGAAAAATTAATCACACAGACACTATACACAACTGATCATCCTGATACACCACTTCCTATATAACTAATGGAAATTCAAATCTTTCTCACAGTCACAATGCAACGAAAATTATATCAGTGAGTCGTAACCGGCCGGCTAGAGTCGTAACTAACTGCATCGTCTGCTACTGGCAGTAGCTAAGTGTATCATTGGATAGTTCTATCACACTCACACGCTCTGAATGATTTGATTCGTTCTTGCTTTTAGGACTCCGTGGTACCCAACTCCCTTGAGTGGCGGCGCCACAGTCTGCACTCACGTAACTTAGTTTCAGCGGGAAGAACAGCTGAAACCTCTTATACTATATCATTACTCTATGCTATATACCGTACGAGTTCAACCAAACTCATCTACCCTGGATCAAACTTGGCGTGGTGGTACACTTTGACACCCTACAGAAGCTTGTGAACTATTACGGTGTGCAGACCTTTGGTTCCTAAGTTATAGTGAAGGAAATAAAATCAAGTGAAGGACATTTTTTGACGACTATGCATAAGTTTCAACCAGTCAGTAGTCAACGATCAAGATTTACACATGTACAGGACAAAATATCTCTAATTTCATTGTTTCAAAACAAGATATAATTTCAGTATTTAAAAAAAAATTTAAGGGCGACACTGTAGTCTTGTGGTTAGAGCGTTGTTTTTATGTTCACGTGGTTCCGGGTTCGATTCCCGGCCAGTGCTTTCCCCAATTTTCGGTGTCCACCCAGCGTCGTGAGGCAAACTGGGGACTCGCGTGAATAAAGGACGTGATGGCCATTAGGTCTAGAAAGTTAGCATAGGGCGACACGGCACGCTGACTACAAGTTCGTCGCTAGAAGAGGACGTGGAGCGGCTCAGGCCCATAAATCGAGCTGTTGTGCCTAGTGGTTTGGTTTTATTTAAGGAAATTTAGGAGATATTTATGACAACCGTCAGTATGATCTTGAATTTACATTACAACGGATATATACATATTAATAGCATGTTAAGACATCAAATTTTCGAAAGAAAAAAAAATACACAATAGTGAGCTTCTCCAATTTTGAGATGTCATCTGGATTTGATTGTCACTGGAAGTACAGGTAGTTCTGATCTCAGTTAAACTGTATAGACACGTTAATGTTGAAAACGAAAGTTAAAACTACAAATGTGTCATTTTGAGGAACTGTAAAAACTATTTTTTTTTTCTGGGTTTACTTCAAGGATATTTAAAATATTTACTTCTTTGACTTATATGAGACTGTCGGGCCATATTTAAAAACGATGTGTGTGATTATCGTCGTACTAAGGATTTGATTAATATGTGATTACTAATATATGAACATGAATATGAACATTATACTAATATGTGAACATGATGGGATCCAATAGATTAATTCAAATCTGAGAAAAACAAATGTTCCAATACTAAACTCAACTTCTGGTGCTATAGCCCCCAGCTGGCTTGTGATACTTATGCCTTTGAAGAAATGTATGGTCAAAGCATTGACTTTCCTCGCCGTAATTGCTGGCTTTCTAGACCGGAGTTCGCTACTTCTTTCTCTGAAGTAACTCCCAATTGTCCTCATGATGCTGTGACTGGTAACACTATATGATGATGATCATCCATCTTTCCTCTGACCCAGACGTATATGTTCCAATGGATTAATTACGTTCGCCTATCTTCTATGCTGCAATTCTTTTTAAAGTGATTCTGGCTTTAAAAAATAATTTAAAAAACTGTTTATTAACGCTGCAGATGCAGAAACAGAAGCTCACCAGTATATTATATCCTACAGCATAAGATCCTATACGCATCCTGAAGCAAAAAATTATACAAACTTCAAACAAATAAGACCACCAAAGATCAGTTTTAAAACGCGTTGCACAACACACCACCATTCCTAGTGACACACTTGATAGGTCCTACGTAGGACAACGGTTGAGAACTGGAATTGTAAAAAGAAAACTTGAAAAATACATTGACCCAACGTGGTCGACTTACAATTTATCAATGAGGATTATTACAAAATACATATTTCGCATAATATTTTGCAATCACAGCTGCATCGAATTTTAGAAAAAAAAGAGTCCACTTACACGTTACAATAAACTGGTGCACACGACGATTTCATAATACGGGAGTTTAAACCATACCAACAGCTATTATGAGAGAAATTGTTAAGAGCAGTCCACACTTGGTAAGCCCTAATACGAAAAAAAGATTAGATCAAATACACAGTAATAATAATAACAATTACAATAATACTGTTTAGTTGAAAAGAAAATGAAACTGCAGTTGAAGACAGGAAATTTACAATGAACAGTCCAAATATTAAACTTGGTTCGTTCCATTAAAAAAAAAAAAAAAAAATCTGATTGTGAATTGCGTACAGGCACTATTTTTTAAGTTTTTGTTCGAAGATATGTTGTGGAGCACATCATATTACACTTTCTGTAAATTAAAAATTCTACATACAATCATCTCAAACAGTTCATAACTTTCGATGACACAATAATGTCATCAAATACCAGCTGCTATGAAGAAATGGACTTTCTATGAGCGGTCTAAAGGATACACTTTCTAAAAATTTAAATATTCATTGTATTTCATGTATCTACAGTAATACTTTTTTATAGCAAAGTTTGTTTGGACAACTTTTTTTATCATAGTTTAGAAAAAGAAATCTTTCTGTACCAAAATCCAATCGACTGTCTTCCAAAAAAGACTCTTGATTAATTAAAAAAAAATTACTGTATTTAACATCTCGTATTTTAAAAGAAGAAGTAAAGATAGAGAATTCAAGAAATATACTACACGATAACACTCATTTTTTTAGATGCAATTATAAAACATTTTTATATGAATAGTGAAGATGAGTTTACAATGTTGCTGCTATTTTTGAAAAGTTAAAAAGTTAATCGATGATGCCAGTTTCTTTGTACACAAAAAACTGAAATACCACTGCTTAAAAAAATAAAAAAAAAAAATCAAAGAAACCTCTATCCAACATCTAATACGGTATGAGTTGATGAAAAATACTGCATCTATATACAAATGTTAGAGCAGACAGGATAATATTTGACAAATAACAAAGTCACTGAATTAAAAAAAAAAGTTTTCTATACATTGAAATTCCTCTCTTTTTAATTTGTTTTTGCTTTTTTTTTATATTTAAACTTATTTGGCAATGTTTGGTCTGTGTATTTACAAAATATTGGCCCAATCACAAATTATTAACAATGTAACAATAATACATACTAAAATGGCAGTATTTACAAGTATATACATGTTCAAGGCTAATCTAGATACAACTGCAAAAAAAATTCTTCTTCCTTAGTGAAAGTAACTGGAGTTTTTAAAAATGGTTTATTTTTTACTCTCTTTTTCCTATATAATGTAATTAGTTTTGACACTTGAAAATTTGTACGTCTGGAGTTGGGGGAGGGGGGACTTTTGGAGTAGCGAGGAGGAAGGTACATGATATTTACAAAATACCAGTTCTAACTACAATAATAAGTATCACATATCCTGATCTGTTTTCAATCAGGACGAGCCAATACACAAATAATAATAATAGAATTTGACGAGAAGGACGACGAAAAAAACACACACACACGCACGCGTTGTTTTCTTTGCTGTCTATTGACTTGAGCTCTCATTCTGGACCCTGATTCGAATCCTTTTGATGTTGATGAAGTGCCAGATGAGTCTGAAGAAGTTGATTCGAAGTAAAACCAGCATCACAGAATTCACATACAAATGGTCGAGGTTGGGTGTGAGATTGGATATGCTGAAAGTAATTGTAACCTTTTTTAGTATCAAGATTACATTCTATTAATTTAACGTAAAGTTGAATCAACTGAATATGGGTCATGTTATAGTATTAGACTAAATAAGCGTTTCTCAAACTTTTATTAAGTGGATAGTCAGAATGTTCTACAGACCATCTTACACATTTCCCCTTGAAAAGTGTGTGTATATATATATATATATAGGGTGTTCAGTTGTTATGTAGCCAAAATCCATTGGTGAAATCTTCACACCTAAACAATAAATAAAAAGAAGTCCATAAGAACATAGAACGAAAAACGCGTTGTTTCACAGTTACGAGATGCTGAAATCGAGAAAATTGTAACTTTGAGGCTGCCTAGCTCGAAAACTATGAAAGATATCAAAGGCGGTTAAACAAATATTAGAGGAAGTAGTACCCTGTCTATCTAAATAATCATGTTTCATAGTTGAGACGCATCGGCGTAACGGATTTTATAGAGGGAGCTGTGGTATAGGTTCGGCTCTTTCACCTCTCTCTCTAAAATCATGTGCGCCCGTACAACCCAACTCTGAAACATAGGTATTTAGATAGAGAGTGTACTAGCTCCTCTAAAGTTCTTTAACCACATTTGATATTTCTCATAGTTTTCGAGCTAGGCAACCTCAAAGTAACAATTTTTTTGAATTCAGCATCTCGTAACTTTGAAACAACGCGTTTTTCGCCCTATGTTCATAGGGACTTTTTTATTGTTTAGGTGTGAGGGTGTTTCAAAACAACATCGACAACGTTTGGGAGGTGATGCCTGACACAAAGATAAGACAAAAAGTATAGACCAACCTGGATGCAGAAATCAGTCATTTCGGAGTTATAGGATGCCGAAAACATATATATATATATATATATATATATATATATATATATATATATATATATATATATATATATATATATATATATATATATATATAAAAATAGCTCTAATACTATGAGACCTACCTTAGTCGGGTCAAGATTTCGCTTACGAACTAGTACATGCTCTATTTCAGAGTCCTGCGGTACTTACGCAACATTTTTTACAGAGGTAGGTGGTGAGTGCTTCAAATTATAGGCCCGTAACCAAACTCCCTTTATAAAAATTGTTGCGTGAGTACTTTACGATTCTCAAACACGTGTTTTTGGATAGTGCACATACTAGCTCCTAAGTGAAGTCTTGACTCGGCTACGGTAGGTCCCATAGTTTTGGAGCCATGGTTTTTTAAAGTTCATTTTTTCATGTTTTCAGCAGCCTATAACTCCGAAATGACGGATTTCTACATCCAGGTTGGGCTATACTTTTTGTCTAATCTTGGTGTTAGAACTCACCTCCAAACCGTTCAGTGTTGTTTTGAAACACCATGTATATGTATATATATGTTAATACCAGTATCCTTACATTTCATAAATACTATTAATTAAACTTTCCTTAATTTTATATTGACATTGATAGAAGAAAATGTATTATTTTTCTTTAAACTAAAACTAAATAAAATATTTATTTAAGAATAATACATTTATATAAGCTACGAGAAATTATACAACCTTTATTTACTAAATATTAGAATCTATACATGCCTGAGATTCTGAACTATATACGGAATTCACTTAAACTTTATTTCATTTATATCCTTTCGTTTACATTCCGAACCTTTATTCTTTCGTTTCTTAAATAATATTCACTCTAAAAGGAAGCAGGAGGTCAGACCTCTATAGTTTTAGAAATGCTGGACTAAATAGTAACCAAAGATTACGACGCCTACTTTCGTAGTGCTTTAAAAACTGCATGGTCGAACCGTCCCAATTACTGTATTACCACTACCACCATTAATATGGATAGGACGTTAATATCCATAACTACGAAAATTTATTTTCACTTTTTTTTTTTTTTTTTAAAGACCCTATTACACATATTTGACACATACAATATAATGCACAGCTGGAGCTTTTCTCTCGTATGTAATTACACATCTCTATATATTATACCAAATGATCCTTATAAATACTCAACCTCCACAAATAAAATATTTTCCTCCCATGACCGTCATTTCAGTTTTTGTCTGAGAAGAAAGGAAGATTCTTTACTAGTACATTTAGACTTGTACGTTTTTCATCAACATATGAGTATACTATTGGTTTTATATGAATCAATGATTACAGAAAGAACCTGAGTAACATTTTTAATGACCTTTGGTTTATGAACTTTTCCGATTCTCTAGGGCTATACGCAACTTTATGTATAGCAAGAGCAAGTGTTGAAGATGTTACAACGGCGTAAACACAGCGTCAAATTAAAGGCTGAGTACCGAAAGATCCGCAGTCCTAGATCTTGGTCCTTTTTGGACTCAATAGTTATCTGCCTCTAGTTAGTTGTTTCCACGCTGGGCATAATCTCACTCAGAGATCACCAATACTATATCCATGGTGTTATTGACGCGTTCGTTTTGTAATAAACCGGTAAAATGCACTTTGGTTGTAACAGTGAGAATGGAATCAGATCACGATCTTGATAGCAAAATTCAAGACAAACGCAAAAAACGGAAGAGCAAATAGTAACAAAACAATGAAATTTAGTTCTCTACAGTAAAAGGACACCACAAACAAACTATGGGATTGAGTGGAGTTTAGTGTCCCTATAGTTTAAGATGCAATCTGAACCACCGTAGTGTGTTGAAATTTGAAGGCTCTCCCAGTGGGAAACCAGCGCGGGACCCCGTGTATGAAAGATGCATGTACTATCAACTAAGCCTGTAGGGAGACTTTAGGTAACTCTGGGTTCAAGGTAAACTTCTGTTGATGGACACGGAATGTTGTCTGTGTCTTCGTATTTGCATAATAAACGGACAGTTGTTGTTGTACCTGTGCATCTAGCCTATCTACATAATGTGAACGGAAATTCAATAAGAAGATAATGCTTAAAATTAAAAATTTTAAAAAAATAAATAAATAAATAAATAAAAAATAAATATATGCCAAAAACCACTGAAAATGAGAAACCATATATTAGAGCAGGAAACCGACATAATGTAAGGTTACTGTAGTTTTTCCTACAATATTATTTTCTGTCTATTAATTGTAATATATGAATATTAACAAGTATTATCATAAACGTCAAATTATCTTATATTCTTTGACTATTGTAACAATAAAATTGTGATTTACTTTTTATTTAGATGCACTGATTTATGTGTTACACGACTTTACTTGCGCAGATATTTTGTTATTATTTATTTTAAATAATATTTGATGTTACTTAATTAAGTTGATTACAAAAAGGACCTGAAATTGTAACCATTGTTGTAATTATGTTACTAAGTGATGAAAATGTAACTTAAACATGTGTATTTAGGTGCTCTTCGGAGAAGAGATCTTGGCACGTGCCATTTTTGTACATACTTTTTCTTATAACAATTTTTAGTGACGTAACTGACCAGGCTGTTAGAGCTGCGGCTCATATTTATAATAATTCCTCGCAAGAGCATCCAGAATAGATAGGTGCTCTTCATAAATAGATCAACTGCATATCTTGAATATGGCCATGAGAAGTTTTAAATAGTTTTTCTTTAATATCTCAAAACTATACAACGTGAATTCAGGTCCTTTCTGCAATCATTGTTTGTATGTTTATATCTATAATTTATGTATATATTTATATCAGTGTTTTGTTTAGAATTTAATTTTTGCGTACCAAACTACTAAACAAATATCAATTTAGAGCGCATTTTAAAACTTTTGTATCATATTTTCAACACTGACTGAAAATATTTATTATCATGTATTTTATTGTTTTACATGGACATAAAATTATGAAAAGTAAAGAGTAGAGTAACTAACGACAATTACGGAGAATATGTTTAGAAAGTACTAACATTCTGTAAGCTGTCTAAAGCTGGTAGCTGGTTTTAAAAGTGTTCATATGGAGTTTTTATTTATTTATTTATTTATTTATTAAGTACTGAATCTGTAATGTTATCAAGAAATGGAGAACTGAAACTACACAGACTACGGAGTGAAGCTTCATTTTACACAACATTTCTTTCGCTATTTCCGTGCAAAACAGGACAGCGTAGCAAAATACATACTTGTAAATATACTTCTGAGCTAATGGTATGAAACGACTATGAGAAGATCTTGTGGAAGGGTAGGAGAGAGACTATTGGTCAAGTTCCGTAATTTTACTAGTGATATGCGTTTCTGCGTGAGTTTCCAATCATAACCTGAAATTATGCTGGTTTCGCTATACCAACCTCTTCTATTCACGCGATGTTACAATGAATGCAAATTACGAAAGAGATGAGTCCCATGCTTTTAAGAGTTACCCTAGAGAAAAATGCAGGTTTAAAGCTTTAGTACTACCAAGAATTTAGTAAGTTAATCACATGAATGATACCCAACTGCGATTTGATCTTTTAGCTGGAACGCTTTACAGAACATTCTTACTTGAATTAATACCTTTTTCTGTGAATCCTTCGATGCGAAAGTTTTCCCACAGAGGTGACATGGAAAGCTCCCTCCGTCAGTCTCTGGATCGCTCTCCTCGCTGCCACCGGAGCCTTCTGATCGCTGAGAATCTGTCTTCGTTCTCGACTGCGGTCTCAGTTCATGGTTGTCAACATCTGCGCTTGAATCATGTTCCACAAACATATGAACTTGTAACGAACCCACGTTTTGGAAGCTATTACCACACACTGTACACACAAATGGGGAACACATTGCTCCTTCCTGCGGTAATAAAAAGAAATACATTATTATTCTTCCATGTTAATTAACTTTATAAGTACAGTTTAAACAGAAGAAATAACAAAGCATTTTAAAAAAATGTGTCCTTGGTGTTACATTCAGCATGTGCGTATAGTGTTTATAAGTTGTTTTACGTTATTAAAACATGAATAAATTCCTATATTTCTTTCATTACCATTTTCCTTTCTTCGCTCAAATAAATGAAAATTTCAATTTTTTGGTTTGGTTATTTATCTCACATGGCTTGTAAATTTATGACATAATTTAATTCAAATCTATCATTCATCAACGTCTAAGAAAAACTCGAAATCACTAGCTAATGTGTTATATATATTTCACAGTGTTTTGTACGTATTAGTAAACTGCGATAAATCAGAAAATAATACGCTAACCTGTAAAAAGGACTCCTACAATGAAAATTTCACAGTATTACTTTCTCGTGTTTCCATTGAATGCCGGATAAGTACGAGTACATAGTTATTACACCTAAGATGTCAATAATACCCTCAAGACTACATTAAACCAAAAGCAACATCGGATGCAAACTTACTATTAATTTTCTTGACGATAACTACATTAGTACGTATATTTTGTTTTAATTTCAGATACAAATATGTTGCATTTCATTATTATTCACTGTTAACGAGACAAAATACCTTTAAGATTAATCTACAATCAATTAAAATGAACGGTGCATGGAAAAACTGTTCTCGCCCCAACAATTATAAACAAATAATTAATTGTATGCCAAGCTTCCAAACTCAAGTGTAACTACTGATGGTGTTAACTTGTATGAATCCTATACAATTTGGATAGAAAAGGAGCAAATCACAATGACAGATTTAGTCTTAACAGTGATCTACTTACTCGTAACAGTGACACACATACTCCTAACAGTGACAAATTTAACCTTATCAGTAATGTACACGCTCCTAACAGTGACAAATTTAACCTTATCAGTAATGTACACGCTCCTAACAGTGACAAATTTAACCTTACCAGTGATGCATATACTAACAGTGATAAATTTAACCTTACCAGTGACGCATATACTAACAGTGGCAAATTTAATCTTATTAGTGACAGATTTAGTCTTACCAGTGATACATAAAAAAAGCTGTTTAGTACCAAGTATTAAGAATAGTGTGCTGGGTTTGTGAGATTGATGCTATATATTTATTTACTTACGACGATCAAGTGCTCTCATTTTAGACTGGACATTCAGCACAGGAAAAGAGAAAAGAACAAGAAAAAATATTTTTACAATATTATTAGCGTTTAAAGATAAACAAAACAAAAAATGTCCAAAAATGAGACATAGATCTCACTGATTGGATTGATAGTTTAGTGTCCCATTGAGGAGCGAGATTATATGAAACGTGAACTTACAGCTTAACGTGGAATTCGAACCACATAAGCTCCCGCCAAGAATCGAACTGAGTCTCCAACCCTAAAGGCGTGTACGATATTCACACAGCCATGAAGGATCTCAATAGATCTCATTGAGATAAACAAAATTATATAGCTGAGTGTAAATCCCCATGCATAGTTTTCGGGAAAAAAAACAAACCTATTATTATTATTTTTTGCTACTTTTGTATGCAAGATGACAGCATACAATATGGTTAATGATATATAGCCCAAATTTATGACTAAGTTTTAAATTTTTATTTTCCTTTAACTATAATAATTTGTCGAAAGATAAAACACATTGAGCAATACGTGATATCGATCTGAATGAATCCTCAAGAATGAATAGTTTTCGAGAAAATTGATAAAAAGAATTTTACGACCCTGAAAAGTATGTCGTTCGTTCTAGATAATAAATGCTAGTTTCTTGTTCTGCTGAAACATACTGTTTATTTATTTACATACTGTATATTTTAAAAAAGGCATTGTCAAGTAGCACATTGTATCTATTGCTATTTTTCCTCTCCTAACGGCGACACATACTCCAACAGTGACAAATTTAGTGTTAACAGTGATGCATATACTCCTAACAGTGATAAATTTAGTGTTAATAGTGATGCACACACTTCTAAATAGTGACAAATTTAGTGTTAACAGTGATGCACATGCTCCTAACAGTGATAAATTTAGTGTTAACAGTGATGCACATACTTGTAAATAGTGCCAAATTTAATGTTAACAGTGATGCACATGCTCTAACAGTGACAAATTTATTCTTAACAGTGATGTAAATACTCCTAACAGTGACAAATTTAGTCTTACCAGTGTTGCACATACTCCTAACAGTGATAAATTTAGTGTTAACAGTGCTGCACATACTCCTAACAGTGATAAATTTAGTGTTAACAGTGATGCACTACTCCTAAATAGTGACAAACTTAGTGTTAACAGTGATGCACATGCTCTAACAGTGACAAATTTAGTGTTAACAGTGATGCATATACTTCTAACAGTGATAAATTTAGTGTTAATAGTGATGCACACACTTCTAAATAGTGACAAATTTAGTGTTAACAGTGATGCACATGCTCCTAACAGTGATAAATTTAGTGTTAACAGTGATGCACATACTTGTAAATAGTGCCAAATTTAATGTTAACAGTGATGCACATGCTCTAACAGTGACAAATTTATTCTTAACAGTGATGTAAAAACTCCTAACAGTGACAAATTTAGTCTTACCAGTGCTGCACATACTCCTAACAGTGATAAATTTAGTGTTAACAGTGCTGTACATACTCCTAACAGTGAATAATTTAGTGTTAAGAGTGATGCACTACTCCTAAATAGTGACAAACTTAGTGTTAACAGTGATGCACATGCTCTAACAGTGACAAATTCTAGTGTTAACAGTGATGCATATACTCCTAACAGTGATAAATTTAGTCTTATCAGTGATGCACATACTACTAACAGCGACAAATTTACCGGTAACCTTACCAGTGATGCACACACTCATAACAACGATAAATTTAACCATATCAGTGATTTACATACTCCTAACTGTGACAAATTTAACCTTACCAGTGATGCACATGCTCCTAACAGTGATGCACATAATCCCGCACTAGATGATGCACATTTTGCTTATAAGAAAACACTAAATAACGTACAACATATTAACAACCATATAAGGTGCAAATGGTCAACTTTCAATTGTACTGCGTGAACAAAAGAAACTTTAGTGCTAAAAATATCTAAACCTCAGTAATTTTATTCATTTGGAGCAGTAATCTGTACAGGAGTGATTTTCTAATCACGACAAATCTCGGGATATTTATTGGGTGTTTACGAACAACTATACGAAGAAAGATATCAGTTAAAATTTCATTACAGAATATTGTGGCCATTTATTAATTTGTGGAGAAATTCAGAGAGAAACATTAATGAAGATTTTGCGTCCTGTATGTGTAAGAGATTTCAACAATCGAAAGTTCACAAGATTGCGACTTAGTTGGGTCTTATTAAAGATAGATAGATTTCAGCTACATACACTTTCTCCATCAGACACATCCTCATAATCTGCGTCACACATCGAAGCAGGACTCCTGCCTCTCGTTTGAATAGAGCCTTCACTTTCTCCACACTCGCCAGCGTCCGTTTTATGATCTGAACTAACATCGACACCGCTGTGAAAACTCGTAGTATCGTCAGGAATTTCCTCAGATGAATCACTTGTTGTATGACTTCGATCCCATTGTTGTAATTTAGACGGATCCTTTTCGTACAACTTTTGAGCCATGATCTGGAAAGAAAATAGTAATAATAATTTAAATTGAATTACAATAGACTTTACCTACGTATAATATATATATATATATATATATATATATATATATATATATATATATATATATATATATTTCAGTATCTACGCAATGTTTCAACGTGAACCAATAAACCTTATGTATAGAGATCACATTAGTATGCTTTTCATCATCTTAATCTCTTTTAATTAATTTAACTTCACACTGAAACAATTATCTTTTATGCAAGCAGACCAACAAGTTTTCTAATGAGTTGTGAATATCCTTCAGTTCTTCCACTCGGTCAAAATTAAGAATTTTCTGAAATAAAAACACTGTCCGACACAACTTTTTCTTTCACTACCAGACACGGTGAAATTCCCTGGTCGTCATAATATCCCACCTTAGAAGAGAACTGATAGTCTTTTTCATCTTTTCTTATCTATATATATATATATATAGGGTGTTTCAAAACAACATCGACAATGTTTGAGAGGTGATTCCTGACAACAAGATAAGACAAAAAGTATAGACGAACCTGGGTACACAAATGGTTCCTTTGGGAGTTATAGGCTACCGAAAACATGAAAAAATTAACTTTAAAGGTCTATAGCTCCAAAACTATGAGACCTACCGAAGTCGGGTCAAGACTTCACTGCCCTATCCAAATATTATATTTTCAGAATCCTGATGCACTTCCGCAACAATTTTTATAGAGTTAGTTCGGGAGTACTTCAAATTGTATGCCCGTGGCCGAACTCCCTGTATAAAAATTTTTGGAATCACCTCCCAAACGTTGTCGGTGTTGTTTTGAAGCACCCTATACATATTCTGACAGTTCTCTGAATGTGCATAAGTCATACGTTTTCTGAATTTTTGTTCTATTCTAGATATCCAACTTCTTGTTTCATGTGTCTAGGCAAATTAGGGTCTGAGCTAAGAATATTTAAATAATTACATGGAATCTGTTTATTTTATTTTATTTTATTAATCTTCGCTGGTAGCATAGGCGTCATCTTTCAGAACAGGCTTGGTAAGCAAAAGGTTACAGATGACGTTTTCAAACCTCAAAAATGAAGTCTCGATTGAGGACCACTCTTCCTGTTACACACGGAGTTTTTTTTTAAAAAAAACGAATAAATCATATACTGTTATTCATTTTTATTTGAGAGCCGCCATCTGGCCATCACTGATTTAGAGAATCTGCTTTCGTCTTCGAGAATAAATAGTAATAGTAATAATAATAACACAGTAAAGTAGAGTCAAGAATTGTAGTCCTGCACTACACCTCATGAATATTATGGGCATGTGTGAAAATCGAGAGGGCTTTGTATCAACCTCGCAGGCAGCATCAATTACGCTCAGCAAAAATGATGTCTCTATGCAACAATTGATCTGACAATAGTGTCCATTTTCCATTCAAATTTTCTCCCATCCTGGTTCCCAAACTCAGTACATCATAATTGTAAAACCAGTTTGTTTCATATCTTTTCAACTTTTCATTCTTTTATCGCGCAGTTTCCACAACAAAACAAAATACAGTGTGACTATTTTTTTATTATTTTTGTCCTGTGGAAGAGGACAGAAGGTTCTCAATATATTGGAAGTATTCCTCATTTATACATGGTTGAGAGGACAATCAAGGTAAGACAACATTTTTTCATTTTATTTTCTTTTATTTATTTATTTATTTGTTTGTTTGTTTATTTTTTGTAAGATTGTATTCCAGCGCAAAGATATGTGTATTTATGTATTTCATAGTAGGTTTTAACAAAATACCTATAAAATTATTTCTTCACTACTACAGCGTAAAGTAATTAGCAAACAATTAAAAGCTCATTGATACTATAATATTTCGTAATAAATACCTATATTTGGCTTTCAGTCAGTGGCGTAGCAGCTGCCCCCGCAACCCCCGCAGTGCGGGGGGGGGGCCGAGGTATAGAGGGCCCCGAAATCTTGCGATGAATAAAGATTTAAAGAAGTAGAACTTCAACCTTACTTCTATTGGCTTTACGACTAGGGCCCCTTCTCTATACTTTGCGGGGGGGCCCGCAAAAGTGTGCTACGCCACTGCTTTCAGTGCTTGACATTGTTTATCTTCCAGAAACATACTTGAGATTGAGAAAAAGCGGAGCGGTGAGTAATAGCCTTTCCGCTTTTTCTCATTGAATATAATCACCGCTCGCGCAACATTGTGATGTACTTGAGATTATTTGCAGTTTAGAAAACAGACACTGAAGACAGATACTGCAGGATCATTTTGAAAGCCATAAACAGTTCATCGTTGGAATGTACAAAAGAGAGAACAAAACAAAAGATATACGAATCTTGAAAAGAAGCTTGACATGTATCACGGTCTGCAACATTGATTTTTTTTTTAAACTCGATAGTAAGCGCAGCTCTTTTTGAGAATCCCTTTCATGTTCCTTTGGGTTGGGTTTACTTATGAACCACCAATATTAAAATATTAACCAATATATATATATATATATATATATATATATATATATATATATATATATATATATATATATAGTACAGAAGGTGTTTGGAAATAACACCAAAAAACCTACGGAACTCCTCACACGAAAACTCTCATAAAACCGACATGGGTGCACTAATGCGCCATTTCAGAGCTACGACCCGCCGAAAATTTGTTAGAACGGTAAAACAGTCATATGTCAAGAAAGAAATATCGTATCAAGATTGAGTAAATAGCGTTATTTTGAGCCTAGATTCCATTAATGTACCAACGGATGTAAAACAGGAGCGACGATAGAAACAGCGCTCTCGATGCATAGACCGAGATTCATGAGATCTCGTAGAAACGAAAAATGATAGATCAGGAACTGAAAAATGGCATGTATTCCATATTTACTGACACATTAATAAAATCTAGACAGACGATAACTACTATGTTCTTTTATCCATCCTTCAACCAACATTTTGTTCTCGAGTTAGGACCCTTTTTAAAATGTCCAGGTCAATTTTCAGCGGGCTATATCTCTGAAATGGCGCATTTGTGCACCCATATTAGCAGTGTCGTAACTTGAATTTTTTTCTGGAGAGACAAGCATTAATATTTGCCCCTCCCCCTAGAAAAAAAATTGTTTTGAGCCCTCCCGCAAAATTCGAAAATAGGCGACTTCTTTTCATCTTTCTCTCCATTTGTGGGCCCCCGTAGCCTGTGGGCCCTTCCGCATGCCCTGGGCTCGTTCCATGCATGACAAATTACTTAAGGGGATAATATTGGCAAATCTCAAAGCCACACGAATAAATATTATTTCTAGGGCCCCTAATAGACATTTTTTTACTGAAATGGGGCCACGACTCATTTTTGTTTTATTTACCGTTTGTGTGCTGTTTTATTTATGTAATGTAGTGAACCTGTTTGATGCTTCATTTATAATTTCGTGTTCGTATCGTATATGAAGTAAGAAAATTCTGTCTTAAAGTGGGTCCCCTTCGAACGGCGGGGAGCTTCCCTGGGGGGCAGTTGCCCCCCTGGGCCCTACAAGTTACGGCCCTGCATATATATATAAAGTTTCCTGTAAGTATTTATTTCCCCAAGTTTTTTTGAGTTGTTTGAGAGAAACAGGGTTCACTCTTTCAGCTTATCTTTTCATCTCAAATGCACCTTATTAGTACTAACCTGTAAACTTTCCAATGAGTTTTCGCAGTCTGTTGTATCGATTTCATTCATATTGACTCCAGATCTCTCCAACTCAGCATACGTTCCAAACGGAAGCTTGCCCAAACATTCCAACTTCATAATATGCAACTTTGAACGCAAATGTTTCGCCAGATGACCATGAATGCGAAAGGCGATTTTACAGTCTTCGCATTTGAACGGACGTGGATTATCTGACGTAGGCATGCCAAAAGTAGAATTCATACTAACCTAGAAGTGAAATGTGGACTATTCATTATTACTTCTAATTTTTTCATTTTAACTAGATGAACTTTTTTCCTCTTAAATACAATGGCTGTTTTGAGTAATTTGAATGGAACCGGGTTCGATATCCGGTGGTACTACATGTGACTCGGACCCTACATTAGGTTGTAAGTTGACATTTTATATACTGTGGCTTCAGTGCTCAGAAGGAAAGCTAAACTACAAACTAACAGCGTGGTAACAAAGAAAAATCTGGATGCTGGTTTGCCAGACGCTCGTTCTAATCAATTGAAGTTTTTGTGACACGCTAATGATTTTATGTTTTGGTACTTTATTCTTTCAACTTGCACAAACTAACTAAATGCCGGTTGAAATGCTCACTAAGAATCTGCAGTTTCCCACTAGTTTAGTGTCCAGATTTATCTGTTACTATATCATTGTTATGTAATTATACGATTTAACCAACATTTCAAAAAAAGAAATAAGTGATTTAAAAAAAGACTTCCATATTTGATGCGATGTTGATGGCAAAACCAACTTCCATCTTATTTTTATTTTTTCTCGTTACCTTTAACCATCTAAATTAAATATTTACCTGAAAAAAAAAAAAAAAAAGTTGTAACTTTTCGCACATTCTTATTGCATTCTTATATTTTGTATGTATTATACATCTAAAACTATAAACTATTGTAACATAGCCCGAAAAATAAATAAATAAGAAATATGCAGTTAGAAAAATATCTTTGAATTATAAGTTCGAAATAACACATTCGAGTATATGCAGGGCATTAAAAAGAAAGAAGAAATAGTAAAACCAAGACTTAAATATAGAAAGAAATTTTCAAAATCAAATATACTCGAGTACTAAAAACAGAGTAAGTAGTTAAATATATACTCACCCATAAATAATGTAAAACTTTAGCGACATAGGCAATAAAATTAACAACTACCATCGTTATCTTAATTTTCAGTTGTGAGTTTAGATTCTGGTAATACGTTTTATGTTGGCAGAAAAGTAAAAATGAACAAAAATATTCTTACGACTTGTACCGTATTTAACGTATTGTTCATTTTTCTTCTAGTACGACTACAAAAACAAATAAAAAAATATATTCAAGTGAAAATGTAGTTCATATTTGAAGCCGTAATGCCCAATACTCTGGAAGAAAATAAAAACCTAAGGTTTACTGGTTTCAATCATTCCCAAATCAGAAGTCATTACAATATATTTCTTCCATTACTTACTTTCCAATATTTAAACTAAGCATGCGAATTATCAAATAACTCAATTTTCTATGAGTTTAACACACAAATTGCAATGTTTTAAATAAGGCGCTTGATTCTAAATATTCATCTAGAAACTTTTGATGATAAGTTACTTTCACTAAAACTAATCAACACCAAATTAACTATGTAACAGATGTGTATATGGAGATTGAGGCATAAATCATGGATTTTTTTTTTTTTTTTTTCGTAAGCTGGTGAGAACTGTGTCAATGACTAATGCAAGTACAAAAGAAAATGGACTATTTGAATTAGAAGTAATGTACAACATACGGAGCAGAGAAAGAATAGGGCAACTGCCATACTTTTGTTTGACTTTAGTTCATCGATAGCAATGGTTCACTATAGTAGGTACTCTTTCCTGTTGGTAGCGTACCGGTGTCGTAACATATAGCATTTTTGCACACCGTGAGTGAATAGAGCACTCACCTGACTGCTATTTCGTGTTGGTACACATCTTACAAGATCCTATGGATTGCGTGGGTGTCAATGCCTGTTTGTGACTGCCCACGCGACACACCCGTCCTCAAACTCATAGGGCATTATATCCATTGTCTATCGCTTGTTGTTTCACGTTCTTCTGCTGCTCAATTGCGACAGTTCGGTACGATAGGGCATTATTCCCTACATATTTCAATAGCTCCATGTCGCATCCTCTTCCGGAGAAACGGATATTTTGATGTAAGCCCGTTGTTCTTGACGGGTCACGCCTTGCTGCACGGTGGTTGACTTAATATTTATATTCTAACGTTGATGAAGTGTCCATGTTACTATGGGTGTCAAGTTCTCCAGGCTCAAGATAATCCTGTTTACGTTCTTTTCCTACTAAGAAAAAAGTAATTGCCAGGACTTATGCCCCAACCCCCGTATGGTGTCCGGAAAGTTTCTGAGCACTGAAAATAACGCTGTTGTGAAATGCTTTTATAAAATATTTTACAAACAGGCCTCTTCGAATGTACAAACCTTTCTACACGTTAGTCAGTATCTTTCTTAGGATATACATTACATACATAGAAGCGTGCATTTACAGTACACAGTAACTTAACGAAAACACTATATATCTGTAAAAGAAACTCAGAAACATTATATATCTGTAAAAGGAACTATCTCTTCCCTCGTTAGAAAAAGTATCCTATTCATTACCTTGTTCTGGTGACTAACAGATCTTTCATGCTTCTGAAGATGACCTTTGGTTCTGAATGAAACTGCACACGATTCACAGCGGAATGGACGCTCGAAATAATGAATATTCACATGCAACCGTAGTTGGCTAGGCTTCGAGAACACCTTGTTACAAATAACACACACGCTCCTCCCGTCTTCAGTCACACTGCAACAGAAAGGGAAAGGGGAATACTGGCACGACAAACAGTAAATAAGGTATACATGTAAGACAAATTTTGGTTTGTTTCTTTAAACAAAGCTAGAGGTCTGCACAGTAACCTAACCAGAAACCCAGACTCGGGCTTAGAACATATTCTGGATTCCTTATTCAGGCTAGACTAGCGCAGTAAATTTTAAAATATACTGTCTTTCTTTCTTTCTGTCTTTGAGACACTTATAGGGGGCTATAAAGGTCGCAGCTTTAAAACTAACTCAACCTTCTCACTAAATTTGTCTTATGTAGGGTTTCTTTTCACACAATTAACTGAAGTCACTTGCAGGGCTCATAGTGGTCTGGTCTCTTATAAATAGTTCAAAAGTGACCAAAACCACACGAAAAAGTGACCAAAATCTCATCACGCTCCTTTTCCCCTTTGTCAATGTCTCCATCACGTCTCTGTTGTTGTTTTGTTTCATTTTCTCTTCTTTACTTCTTCTTTTTGAGCTTCCTCCTTTCTTAGGTTTTCTAAGTATGCTTTGTAGTTACGGTAAGCAGACTTAGCAGATCTAAAAAGCTTCTGAGTAAGTGGAACCAGTTCTGGCCTATTTCCGAGTTTCTTCATCCCAGACATTATATTTAACTTAGCATTGAGAGTTCTCAAAGCCATGAAATATTCAAATTTATCACCTACTCTTAAGAAGAACATACAACAAGCGTAACACAAGATGAACATGATGAACCACACAAATACACACACACAATGTTGAGCGGAGCGTTAACTATTACGAGAGAAAACTAAAAGATTATTATGATAGAAGAAAGAATAGACACAGAAGGGTTCTCAACCCCACACTGAGAGCTTAAGCATCCACCAAACATCCACTGTGCTTTAGAAAGAATAATAGCTGAAGTGAGAATAAAACTGACTGTTTCACATGTGGCAGCAAGTACTGAAGCTTTCAGAAGAGTGATGAGTAACAAGTTTCTGCCTTTTTCCATTTATTTTTATATTTTTCTTAGAAAACTGTCAATGCAAAACATAAATCACACGAAAAAGTAGCTTTACCTCCCAGAAAAGTTACTTTTAGTGACAAATTTGAAAAAAAGTAACGTTTAGCTATAAAAAAAAAAAAAAAAAAAAAAAGTGACTCGCTATGAGCCCTGCACTTGTTACAGCATACACTGTAACCAAAATGCCACGAACTATGCTGAATTGCCAGTTTCTAGTAGGTATATCAAAATGCAAAAACTGAAACTACATTTGATATTGGTACTGGATGATTGAATTTATATATGTAAATCATATCAAAATAAAAATTGTTCTAAAATAAAAGACGTTTTCGAATTGCAAGTTGATTTAAGGTTAGTGCAAAGGGACAAGTTTTGCCGATAGATGTCACTACAATCTTCGTATCTCTCCCATGTAATTTTTACCTTTCACGAAAATTTACAATTTCCTTTACAAATTTCAACCTAGAGAGTTCAATTTTTTAGAGAAGGAACTTCATAACCTATCAAAGGGAACAATCCGTGCTGATTTTTTATTTAGAATTTTCTTTATTGTTGAAACAGTTCCATTGTTAAAGATTTAGATGACCATTTCAACAATCAAGCAATTTCAACATTGAACAAAATTCTAAATAAAAAATCGGCACGGATGATTGCCTTCGATAGATTATGAAGTTCCTCTTCTAAAAATTTGAAGTCTCTAGGTTGAAATTTGTAAGAGAAATCGTGAATTTTCGTGGAAGATAAAAAATATATGGGAGAGATACGAAGACTGTAGTGCCATCTATCGGCAAAACTTGTCCCTTTAAACCAACCTTAAATAGGATTGTAAAACTTAAAGTGATCATCCTGTGGCCACCTTCAAAGCGAATCTCTACGGGCGTTTGTTTTAAGTAAAAAGAAAATGAAAGAAAGAAAAAGAAAAAAAAATGGGAAAAATGAAATGCCTAAAATTAAAAGCATTCAAGATATACTGTGCAAAAGAAGCAAATAGACCTAAAAGAAAATAACATCGACAGATCTATAAAATGAATTATAAATGAACTGTTCCTTATAGTTCTGCGACAATTTCTGAAATTCGGACGTACTGAAAATAAAGCAAATTCAGGCCGGGCTTTAAATGTAGTGTGTACAGATCTCTAACCATAATAATTGAGTCACTTATTATTATTATTATTATTATTATTATTATTATTATTATTATTATTATTATTATTATTATTATTATCACTGTATTCGTCTCAGTACATCCAAGAAAAGTTATAATATACGAACTTAAGGTTTAGTCAACAATGGTTTCCTTGTTTGGCACAGTACATTATTTCTAGCAACAACAATATATATGCAGTAGTGCTATGATTAACAATAAATCAATCTCTACAGCAATAAAATTATAAAGCTGAAATACAAGCGAAGTGTAAACATCTTCTATCTGTAAATGTGAAAATTACTATTAAATATATTACAGAACAATTATTTCTACCAATATTCAGTGATACAATTAGGTGACTGGAACCTAGGTCTGTATTTGAAACTATAAAACCTTAATTTAAGTAAAGAAGGGAAAGAAGTTATGAGTTGTACCCAGGGAAAAAGTGGATTTGAAAAGGCAGGGGTACGGTAGGTAGCGGCATGACGTCACGCCGTGCCCCTTCCTATCTTTCCTCATTGTAACTTTTTAGCAACTGAGGGGACGCCGTACATATTTTTTGGAGGTGGGAGGACGGCATCCCCCCACGTTCTCCCTCACTTTTACCCCTGGTTGTACCAACACAACTTACAAATAGTAAGAATATGACTACGAAAATGAAGTTACTACGCTGATTCAAATTCTAGAAACAGCAGTTTTTCTTCTTTCTTCCGTGCAAAGAAATAAGATCGGTTTATTGGCAAATTACTTGCTTGCATAAAAATGAATCGTTTTGTATTGAGACATTTTAAAGATATTACTACTTCAGCAGAAAAATTGTCAGTTTATTAAAGTATCCAACTCATTTTACGAAGACGAAAGTAAATGAGTCATAGTCTATGTAAAATAAGTTTTTTTTTTTCCTCCACTTCAATTCTTTAGTTATGGAAGGAAATCAGCTATTACCAAACTGAATGAAGAAAGGACAATATTAAGTATTCGACGGAAGCTACGGAAGTCTATTGCGGATAAATAGAACAAAACATCTTAGATTGTTTTGGCATTGATAGCGCTAAGTTGTGAGTTATTGTGAGTAGTGATTACTAGCATTTCAATAACTTCTTGCTGACTTGTGTGTTGTCTATGGTGAAAAAGAGTAATTTGAATAAAGTATAAAAGTATTTGTAAAGCCAAAATTCTTCGTCAGTGCCTTCTTGTCGAAGCTAACACGATTGGTTCCCGATATCATTCCAGGTATACAATAATCTGATCAAGATTCCAAGACCACATAAAGGAAGAATTGCTTAATATTTCTTTTACATTTAAACTTTGTAATTTCCTTAAATATGATTAACACACTCAAATAAAAGGTTCGGTGCAACTCGAAAATTAAGTGCATTCATCGCTTACTCGGGATATAATAACACAAGGAAACCCTCTGTTCCTTGCTTTTAGTATCTGATGACAATCGTATTGTGGATAGCTTAACAAAAGCCTCTCCGCATCTTGGCTCAAGTTAAGTAAGTATGAAAAGGATGCATCTTGTGTTGTAAGAAATAATTTAATATAAGGGACTAAATCTGATCCATTATATTTAAAATATGTCCATACTGAGAAAAGGTAAAGTAAAAGTTATAAGCAATGATTTACCGGCGTCATTTTAATTAACCGATTACACGTATTCTTACGAAGTTGTAATCAGAAAAGCCCAAAGTTGTCTACCTAAACACTTGCTGTTTACTGGAATATTTTTCTAAATGCCATCCTCTAGTACGGAGAAGAATACATCAAAGTTGAAAAAAGCACGTAAATATTTCCCTCCCTCCGTAGTATAAGTTCTGGTGAGGTGATTACGGGATCACGGCAGGGTGTCATAATTTCACCAAGGCGACTCTAGTTTCATCTAAAGTATAAGTTATACACCCTTCAAAAAGCATTTCGAGGCTACACAGACATTATTTGTAGAAGTTACAAGCGATGATCCGTTTTTCCTTGATATTTTTGGGCAAGGAAGAGAAAATACGTAAGATTCATGAATAAAACCCGCTATATATAAGTCACATGTATTGTTTAATCAGTCTAAGAAGTCAAATGAGTTTGTTGAATAAGAAGTCAAATGAGTTTGTTGCATATAAAACCAAAGTACTCACTCAAAACTACAAAATATTGAAAACTGCAAGTGACCTAAACTGTCAGATATGAATAGAAAATGCTACGCTTTAATGCATACAATTGTCACACTTGCTTAAACTAAAAATTTTCAAAAGAAGAATAAAAAAATGTTACCCTGCATAACTTGAGGCAGGTCCACTAGATGGTGGCAAAAACTCTGCTTTGGGCTTCCCTGGACTTGCAGATGTGGGCGGTGATGACGGATGACCTACAAATCCAAATTTCCGAGCACTGGATACTTCGGTGCAAGGGATTACAATATCCTTCCCACCTTCTGTAGTGCTTCTAATAATGCGTGGCACAATGATCCGATTGCTCATGTTAGATGATTCTGGGTGCACAGAATAGTTCTTTTTCCTTGCAGGCACTGGCGTAGGCTCTGATACTTTAGCTACACTGACCATAGGCACTATAAGCGAACTTGAGGTTTTGCTATTCTCAGGCACAACAATTGGGGTAAACGGTGGAGGGGGCGGTGAATTTTTGTTTGTATTTTGAGATGGCGTTGTAGTGGATAATGTTGGTGTTGTTGATGTCATCTGATTGGAGGACGGCAAAGGTAGTGATGATGAAGCAGCAGCATTGTAAGTCTTCCACGGAGTTTTCTGACTATCGTAACCCTGAGCGGTGGCTTCAGAATGATACTGATGCTGTTTAATACGTACATCTTGTAAAGCACGCTCAGTTAGGTATGCCTGTAGCATGGTAGTCTCTGCAGGATCTGGTGTTAAACTACGGGAACTGGCTGTGCTCGGTATCCGCTCCATGGTGCTACAAAGGGACGCCAGCAGAGTAGCGGAATCCGAAACTGGAGTCAAAATTTCAGAGGCTTGTTCCCTGATTGGAGTGGTTGGTGTTCGAGTTCCGGGTGGTGCAGTCTTTCCTGGTGCATACGCTGCCGACGTAAGAGACAAATGTGTGGGTCTTTTTGGATGTGGATCCTGGCTTCCACCTGTGCTTAAATCCATCGGTTGAAGAGTGTCATGTGTTTCCTCTTTAACTGAAACTTTATCCGTGTCACTTTCATTGTCTTCGGATGTCCCTTCATCACTTTCTTTGTCTTCACCACTTCCATCCATGGATACTGATTTCGATTCTGACGAAACTGGGCTTTTTGCTGAGAACGGAACATCACTGGACTCACTAAATATAGGAGATTTGGGTGTCCCTGGTGTTCCTACTCCAGCAAGATCACGACACGATGGGAAATAGTATCGCGTTGCATCGCTACTGCGTAAAATCATCGCATTTCGTCGGCTCTTTTCACCGCGAAATTCAAAAGCCATCCGTGTGTTATGAGAGACCTTTTCACGCTCAGTTTGCTCACTAATAACTTTAACCGTTGGTGTTGTTGGAGGAACCGGAGACACAGCTTTTGAGCTTCCTAGCGAGGATGAAGGTCTTTCAACGGGTTTCACTGGTTCACTATAAGGATAGGTGTTGGGACGAACTGTTGCCGTAGGCACGAGGCCTGAATATTGAGAAAACTGTTGTGAACTTGTCGACTGAACTGAGTCCGATAAACTCAAAAGGCTTCGTGCTACTTCACGTTCATCACGCTCAAATCCTTCTTTTGTAGTGCTTGTCGTCTCCTCTGAACCTGAGAAAGACACAAAGTTCATTTATCAAAAGGTGTGTTCGTAACCGAGTTTTCATATTTGACACATTATTCTAATTCACTTACAAGAACCTTATCATTTTTTTTATATTAATTATTTGTACACACACACACACAATATACATATATATACCACATGGTCCGTAAGTCAGTTGGCACTAGTAATCATGGCTTTGGTTTGATAAGCACAGAAACTATTTGACTAGAGCAGTAGTTCCTCTAATTCAGTTAACACTATCAATAATGTAGATTTGTGTGAGGGGAAGTTGTTGCCTATGTGAGTTGTGCTGTTCTTAGTGCTAGTTAGTTGATAAGCAGTAAATAGAAAACTATCTACAACATGGCATGCTTTTGTACTGAAAACGTGGTGGGAAACATGTCCCGTTCCCCAGATCTTACCCGCAATTCTGTCTAAGATATACTAAAAAATGTTTTCTCCAGGAAGATTAGTGATGTGGAACATTTGAAAGAACAAATTCAATCTGCACTTAAAAATCTATATTCTCTGAAAACTTCTAATAAAACTTATGCTTTAATACTGTGAACTCTGCATCCAACAGAATGGAAGCCACTTTGAACATGTTTATTTACTTATTTATTAATTATTATACAGTAAAAGGTATCACTTTTGGTTAGTATTTCACCGCTATTTCCAACTGACTCATGAGCCACTCTGTGTAAAAATTAAATAACGGTGAAAGCTAAATGAGTATTCACTCTGCTTTCAAAATGTACAAGATTATTATAAATGATTCATCAGGTTTGAAAAGCCTGTATTAAAAATGTATAACATATACAATAACGAATAATATATTAAAAGACACATAAACTGTCCACGTTTCATACATACTGTTACAAATGTTCGATGTGGTATCCTTTCGTCACACGATACATATCTATGCGGTTCTAATTCGCCCAACACGCACTGCAGCATATCCCTACTAATGTAAATGTAACTGTAATGTGATCTTGGTGCTTACCCGAAGTTACTGGTAGTAGAAGCCAAGGGCGCCGATCCTGGGGGGGGGGGGGGCAATCCCCCCAAAGCTCATATGGGCCCCCTATTGTATTTATGAATATACAATATTTGGCATAATTTGAATGCAACTTGTCTTAAAATTCTCATATACACCTGTATATACATTCTGCATCTGAATGGGCCCCCCAAATTTACAGAGAAATCGGCGCCCTTGGTAGAAGCACATACACTGCATCTTTCACATGCCTCCAAAGGGCTCACTTACGACTGTCAGACCAGGAGATCTAGGGGGCCTTGGGAGTTCTGTGCTTTTACCTTTACATAGGCAGTGTCCTTAAACCATCGATACCATCTCAGAATTCTTTATTGATCTGGCGGTGCAGTTACAAACCCGCATACAGAATGCACGCTGTACGATTTAAAAAAAAAAAAAAATTCAAAACACAAAATGCTTTCTAGTCATTTTAGAAACCAGGCTTGTGCTGCCATCTCTTGTCACAAGCTAAGATTACGAATATGAGAAATTAAACGTTCAAATGTGTTATTTCGTTTCATCATTAACACACACGCACTGTATTAATAGTTTTTACGACACATTTCACTTTAAAACCCGATGAATCATGTACAATCAGGCTGTACTTCTTGAAGCTAAAAATTAAAAGGAGTATTAGTAGGGCTTGCTTGTTGCGTTAAAAAAATAAAGAAATCTTTATCGATTTTAGCAACTCTTACTTATAAGTACACGCTACATTGGCTTAACGTTTAATAAGTTTGTTCCGTGTATTTCCCTGGAATTCCTGTTTAAAATAATAATCAGTAATTTCTTGCTTAAATTGAACCTAAGTCCTAGCCCCTTGAATTTTAACGGTCCACAATTCGGGAACCAAAGGTCTGCAACTAAAATATTTAAAACGCGTACTATGCAACTAAAGGTCTACATCTACGCCAAATTTAGTCAAAATTGGATGAATTATGTAGATTGCGTACAATATATATATATATATATATATATATATATATATATATATATATATATATATATATATATATATATATATATATATATATATATATATATGAGCTGCTCGAGGGAGTACAATGGTATGTCACATTTTTCTAACTTTCGAGTAAACCGGGAAAGAAGGTTCAATATTCCCATATAATTCAATCCAATGACACATACCAAATAAGCTTCTCCTGCCATTTGCGGATACATTCCGAAATTAAAACTAACTGTTTCACGTTAATAAATCAATTTCACCAGAAGGGCGCTTACCATTGTGTTCGCCCGAGCCGCTCATATATATATATATATATATATATATATATATATATATATATATATATATATATATATATATATATTATATTCAAAATTCACGTTCATCCAACTTTTATAAATTACAACTTGTTATAATCAAATAAATGTGAAAAATATTCTCTCTGAATAGCAAGAATAGCGAATTTTTAAACAAATACACGTGTTAATGCGATTTAAAGAAAATGTTCCTGAGATTTTATTGAAAACAGTGCACTTGTTCCCGTTTTTTTTTTTTTTTTTTTTTTATTTGAGTTATCAATTTTTATTATTTTATAGTCTCTTTACTATTTCAAACTACTGAAGATTTCTGCAGTTGAGCAGATTAAAACAGTTAGGAATCAATGCTTTAAAGTCAAAATTATTAATGTATTTCATTACAGTACATTACATAATCTGCTAATCTCACAACAATTATAGGTACACAGTCATAGTATAGTCAAGATATCCATAAATCTGGTTCTTTTCTTATCTACATCAAGTACCTACACACGATTAATTTAATTGATTTAATTTACACTCCTAAACCTATCTGCCTCTTAATACCTCATATAACGAAATACTTTAGTTTGTATAATATTAACCTGTACCTTGGGCAAAAAGTGCTCATAAATATGTAATATACTTAGTAGAATGTTCATTTTAAATTAACAAGAAAAGAAGAATGTTTTTAAGATATGTAAGAGATTATTATGGGATAGTTGTGACTATGTACATGTTATGTGTTGATCTAGTCAAGTGAATTTATGTATTTCACGGTTTTAAAAGGAGAATATTTAAGACATATCAAGCAATAAAGGTGAGACTAATGATCTTTAAATATCTGAGTTGATTCTTGCATAAAGAAAAGTAATTATCGCTTCGTAGCTTATATTTTAAAAGACGGACCAGGTTGACGACGCTTTTCTATAGTGTCGTTATAAAAATTTGGTTTACCAAACCCGGGACTTTTGAAAATTCAGTTCCCGAAGAAGGAAAGTAGGGCTGAATTTACTTTGATATTACCATTTATGAATACGAACTTAACCGTATTACGAAGCGGTAAGGTCATCAAAAGAAAAATGGATAGTGAAATTGTGCAACAGGAATCAAATATCAGTAATCAAGGTGAAATTAGTGCAACACCAAGTTTGTCATCTGAGGATCGACTTTTGTTAGCTGTGCAGCGACAAATTATGCAAATGACGACTGAGATAAAACAAACCATGGAACAGAAGCTCAATGAATCTAACACAAACATGGAACAGAAGTTCTATGAAGCTAACAAGACCATGGAACAGAAGTTCTATGAAGCTAACCAGACCATGGAACAGAAGATAGAACTGAAGTTCTATGAAGCTAACCAGACCATGGAAAAGAAGATAGAACTGAAATTTAACGAAGCTAGCAAGCAGTATGAAGAATTAAGTAAACGGATAGAACGGATAGAACTGAAATCAGACGATACGAAACAAACAATCGTCCAAGTGATGAACGACATATCCTCACAGTTTGAAGAGAAGTTAAAAAGGATAGCCGATGAGTGTCAAGAAAAGCACGATCATCAAAATCATGAAATCTGTGCTGTAAAAAAGGATTTAACGTTAATAGAATCTTCCGTTAAACATCAAAAGATCCAGTTGGCTACTATGCAGGAAGAAATTAAAACGTTACAGGCTAGAGACACCATTTATCGCAATAATCTGGGCAGTGATCGCTTCGAGTTTCCCCAATCACCGGATATAAATACGCCTTCGCCGGAATCTGAGGAGGATATTATATTAGAGGAAAATTGTCCGAAGATCACTGATGAACGAAATATAAATGGTATCATGACACAACACGCCACGGACCGGAACAATCACACCACAAGAACAAGGAGTGAGAAAAGAAAGGTAAAGTTAAGTGTCAAGATGAGCGAAATCAAAGCCATGAGTAAATTTAGTGGTAAGTGCAATGAAAATGCTAGTTCTTTCTTAGAGAAATTCCAAGACGAATGCAATATAATGTCTATCGACCGATCACAATACATGAAATTAATACCCCATGTATTACTCCCACCTTGTTCCTTATGGTTTAAGGCAATACGTGATCACATTAGTACATATGAGGAATTTAAAGCGGCATTGATCGCGAATTACGAAAATGACTTTTTGCTGGCAAACAGAGATGCCACCCTTAGAAATCAACATTTCAATCCTCGATTGCACAAATCAATTGTAGAATTTGTTGTAAATGTCTATAACGAATTAAAGGTTGTTAATCCCTTGCAATCGGAATCAAGAATAATAGCATCGATTCGCAATTTGCTTCCATTTAAATTACAGCAGATCTTATTTTCCACACAGTGTATGAGTTTCAGTCATTTATTAATGCTTGTACAATGCTACGAAACTCAATATCATGCTATGAATCTAACACAATCAGGAATGGGTAAAAATAAGAATAATTCAGATCATTTGGTCCCTGTTCGAAATTTGAATATCCGAAGTGTGAATAATACTGAACCGAACCTAAGACGAGTATACTCTAGCACTCAAAATGAACAAAATAGACAAGGTTATGTAGGGAATCCGCCTAACCTAATCAACCGAAGTAGACACAAAAATAATAGAAATACATGTCGAAATCCTAGAGATGCTACCAATCCTATGTATAGACATAATCATTGTTCACGAGATGGTACTTCATATCAAAATTCAAATCACGATGAAAGACATGTACAACCTAATGTAGAACCTAATCACGATTGTGCGGTACAGTGCACTTTATTAGATTCATATGCCAGTGTGAATGTAACATGATTACCGTTAACGAAATTAGGTTAAACCCATGTTGGTTATAGATTCTTGTGAATTTTCGTTTTAATGTTTATGTGTTAATATTAATAATGAAAACGATGGTTATAAATATTTGAAATGCATCTAGTTAAAGAGTTAATAGCACCCAACATTCTTGATCAAATAAATAAGAATGAAAAAGAATAATAATAATGAAAAATGTGTTTATATAATAACAAAAGGGTGTCTTTTGTTTCTGTAAAATAAATTTATTTACTTCCATTTGATTATTCAAACGTAGGTTATGTTTAATTTTTATTCTTTCTTATTAATGTGAAGAATCATAATTCAATTTATAATTAGTTAAAGGCAAAGATTATTTATATTAGATTGATTTGTGTTTAATTATCAAAGATTATGTTAAGAATAAGATCCATTCTATAAAATCAATTATTCAATGACTACCTTGAATGAAATTCTTCTTTATTTATGACATCTTAGTACTACTATGTATACATTAAAATTGCAACATCTAACTTATTTGTTATACAATGCGCCCGAAAAGAACAAATATTATTTTGTCATATCACCGTTTGTAATGATGATCGAAACTATTAATCTTCATAATTTGTAGTTCACCCTCGTTAATTATATTTATAAGCGACGATGTTTTTAATGATAAAGAATAAATAATAATGTAATAAAAGAGAAATATTAATGAAATCAAAGATTTATTGTAAATGTATTTATGTGAATGATAATAAATAATATTTTATATATATGAGGGTTAACCAAAATGTAATGGAGATATATACGAGGTGTGATCAAAATATAAAGAACATATGTAATGTACGAACATTAATGTAATCAGACCAGTGGTTCTTGAATATAAAAGCCAAGCCCACTCATGACTTTTATATTCAGTCCCTTTATCGGGCGACATTTTCTATAACGAAATACTTTAGTTTGTATAATATTAACCTGTACCTTGGGCAAAAAGTGCTCATAAATATGTAATATACTTAGTAGAATGTTCATTTTAAATTAACAAGAAAAGAAGAATGTTTTTAAGATATGTAAGAGATTATTATGGGATAGTTGTGACTATGTACATGTTATGTGTTGATCTAGTCAAGTGAATTTATGTATTTCACGGTTTTAAAAGGAGAATATTTAAGACATATCAAGCAATAAAGGTGAGACTAATGATCTTTAAATATCTGAGTTGATTCTTGCATAAAGAAAAGTAATTATCGCTTCGTAGCTTATATTTTAAAAGACGGACCAGGTTGACGACGCTTTTCTATAGTGTCGTTATACTCACGAGCCTAATTATCTGACTGGATAGTTCACTAAGAGGCCATTGAAGATATTCTGCCAACTGCTCATCCCAACAGGAGAAAAATACAGTAATTGACAGTATAGGAACTTGCTTAAACCAACGTGAAATCAACGTTTTTTTTTCTTGTTTTTTTTAAACCATAAAAAGAGATCAAAAATATGTTTTTAAATTCGGGATTAAATACCGTGCATTTAAAAGTAAACACACACATGTATGCACAAGTTTTGTGTTCACGTGTAAACAACTGGCTACCGCACATTGTCTCGGGTCCGCCGCCTGTTGTGGGTGCAGGGTTAACATCGTAAAGCAACTGGGATACGCTAAGTAGCTAACTATGGATCAAAAAAGTCAGAAATACTGGAAATGGAAACGATGCCCTGACAACGCGTCACCCAGCTAAAGAGTGCGCCATCTGGAAGCAGAGTTCTTCATGCGAGTGAAAATGCTACAGACTGTTTAAGTCTTACTATATCAAAATATTTCTCCCTTCAATACTGGTATTGTTATTTCAGCTCTGCACCGCACCGTTTACAGTCAACAGAAAAAAGAAAAAAATGGGTATACATCTTCCATATTATATTCTTTTATCAATAATTTCGGAAAGAGTCAACTCGTTTCAATTCGGTTTTCTTTAACGTACAGAGTACAATGCTGAAAACTGTATTCCAACTGATGAAGTTGCTCGGAGGATCTAAAGCGGCGTATGAGGGAAGTCATTATCAACACAAATTAAAGTGTTACCGCTTTAAACGAGAAGAAAAATTACCTGATGTACTAATTAATGCACGTAAGAATGGGTATATTAGATAAACTTTCTTCACTTAGTTTGCAGAAATAAAATTTTATTTTTTACCGATGTGCCTTCCCTCACGAGCCGTTTCTGTGATGTTATTAATAAAGGAAAATGCTGAGTGCGCTAATAATAATAATAATAATAATAATAATAATAATAATAATAATAATAATAATAATAATAATAATAATAATTATTATTATTATTATTATTATTATTATTATTATTATTATTATTATTATTATTATTATTATTATTATTATTATTTATCATAATTCTCCCTCTTTTATACTTGATTATCCCGCCAAATTATATTATCAAACATTTGCACTTTTTGCCTCCTTTAGGCTAATGGATATCACGGCAGAATATCAAATTAAACGCATCTATTTCATTTTTGGTCAAATTCCTTTCACGTGCAGTTGTCCGCCATTATATTCAATATGTCTTCTACCCCAAAACACACACTATTCTTTGAAGCATGTCATATTCGATACCTGATGGTTCAGCGTCGTCAAACTGACCCTCATCAACTGGCATATTGTCCTCTTCTTCATCTTCGTCCTCATCCTCATCTTCATCTTCATCCTCATCAGATTCGTTTTCATCTTCCGAACCTCGAGGTCCTTGTAACTCTTGCTGCAAGAAAGAAAGAAGAAAAAAGTCCTGTAAAAATTTGCATGAGATAAGCGTGTACGTGTCTTGACTATCCAGCAAGTTCGAGAAATGAAATAATACAAAATATAAGACAAGTTAAAGTATGAACTGTTTTAACTATCAAATATCAAGTCGACTCTAAAATTTACAGGGTAGCCAGTGGCCACAAAGTTCCATTATCCTTGATAAATGCTAATGTAAGTTTTGTAAGTTTTCCCGTTACCTTTTTATAAATGCTAATATAAGGTTTTTCATTATTTCAGATTGTGGAACGATAGCTGATACTTCCACTTGCCTGACCACCACGAAGCACAGACCTCACCACCTATGATAATGCGCTATGGGGATTCATAAACGGCATCATTGCACAAAACCGTTACGATACCACTGCCGAACTGACAAAAGCTGTAAAACAAGCTTTCACTCAAGTTACACCTGCAATGCTCAGCAAATTGTCGCACAGAACCTGGTGGGTATTATTCTTTTGTCATAAGAATGATAATTGACAGAGAAAGCATTGTTGTTCATGTCATTTAGTTCTTTCCGTGTAGTACGTTTTACGTACGTTTAGTGGTTTATGTTACTTATTTTAGGAGTAACCAGACTTTGCGGCCATTCTGTACGATGATTATAGATACAATATAACTATGCAAAACTTCTTTACCCCACACTTCCTTTTTGCACATTAAACGTGTCATTTTTTAAAGTTTTCTAAATTCTAGTATATTTGGCCACCAGTTGCGAGATCCTAATCCTAGATTCGGTTACTGGCGCAAATTACCCTCACGGAAAGCTGGTTTTTTGGTTATATTAGAAACAATAAATAGCCGAATGGTATTTACAAGTATGGAACTATGTTATTTAAAATTTTACGATCTTAGAAAATAATAATAATAATAATAAAATGTAAAAACTAAATTTCATGTTTTAAAATTGAAATCTACAACATCGAAAGCTTGAAAATTTTATTTCAGCCAGCCCAAATTTGTAGTCAGATTCTCGATTCTTTCACACACTTCTCTAGAGGTATTGTGGGCTCTTAGTTATTCACTAAATTTTCTATTTATATAAAATAACAATTTAAATTCAGAGTACTGAGAAACTGAACTCAACAAACTCTCCAATCCAACATCTTCAGTCACTGGACAAGACATCCTTTGAAAAATCTCTTAACTACTTTGCAAATGGTAAACAAAATGATCTTTTTCTTTATTTTCTTCCCCAATACTTTGGATTTAAGTGTTTTTCAGGTAGATAAGCAATCTCTTTAATAAACAGAGACCTCCCTTCTTACCTGTCTGGCCAATGATTCCTCGTCTATCTGGCTATCATCAACAACAGTAGGCACTGGCGTGATTCCCAGTTCCACACACTTCTTGTAATGAGCTTTAGACTTCATATGCTTGGTCAGGTTTCCTTTAGTCTTGAAGCTAAATAAAAATACAATATTATAATATTAAAAATACAACATATATAAACCACCAGACTAACAGTGTTGCAAACCGAACGTAAAGATCTACTTTTTCAAACAGCACTGTCAGGTTATTACATATTTCAAATCAAAATGTTAAATGAAAACTCACAATATTACATTTATTATTCAGTGTTGCAAATCAAGGACACTGCAGTATCTCATACATCCAAATTTTGGAAGCCACTACAGCAGTAATAACGCAAGTGAAACGAGGGGGGGGGGGGCAATGCATATCTTAAGTTACTTAGTGTCTAATATTATGATCATGATATGACGTAATTTCAAATAAACACAAACAAAGTTACAAAAAATTGAAAATTTGACTTTTTTTTTTTTTTCAAAAGGCTTTATTTTGAAAAATTGCTCAAGACAAGAACTTATTCAATCACACAGATGGTTTTCAACAGATGTAAAGATAATAATACCGCAATTTGATATCTCAAACCGTTTCAGAGATATAATAAACATTGTTAAAGCTTGCAACGCTACTTATGTAATTGCGAGAATTTATTGTAATTATACCTTACAAAAAATTCGTTGCAAGGGCATAGATAAATAAATAAAAATAAAAAAAAAAACTTCCCACGAATACCTCATACGAATATTTTAAGCAGTATATAACAATGTTTACCAATGTTTTGGGTATCTTCGGAATGGTTTGAGATATTGAACTCCTGTAAATGACAATATGATCTTTATATCTGTTGCAAACCATCTGTATGGTAGGATGTGATGCTTATTTAAGAACATTTTGTAAAATAAAGTCCTTTGAAAAAAATCAAATTTGTAACTTTGTACTTGTTTGAAATACGACACATCATGGTCGTGGTATTCGACACTAAAGGTATTTTGGATGTGCATAACCCTGCAGGTCCGTATCCATGGGGGGGTCTAATGGGAGCCGGCCCTAAATTTTTATTGCCCCTTCCACCTAAAATTTTCACAGTAGGCATGCAAATGAACTATAATATGGTTGAATCGGGCCCCCTAATTTCTACGCCTCCCCTACATTTTTGGGCTGGCTACGGGTCTGTAACCCTGTCCTTCTTACTTGCGTTTTTACTGCTGTAGAAGCCTCCAAAGCCTGGTTGAATTTCGATGTTTATGATACTGTAGCGTCCTGAGTTAATAACAGGGTGGATTGATTTAAATCAGTCTGATTTAAATCACTTGATTTTTTCAATAAAAATCGTTGATTTAAATCAAATTCCGAAATAAATTAATTTAAAGTGAAAATAATTAAAATCCCGTTTCTGTTCTGTTATTTCGATTATGGAAGATAATAATCATAATACAATGAGACTCAAATGTATGTACAGCACAGTATGAAAACGAGTGTCATGCAGAGGATGATTAGGGAAAATCCTGTTTTCAACGGGTAACGAGGCAATCCTCTTTTTTTCTCTTCGCAACATAGGGTTTTCAGATCTTTACTATTCCAACAGGGAAATCACCATGGACATTTAGGACGAAAATTCTTTGTGCCCATGTCTATTTGTTTGTTTCAAGATAATAGGGGCGTATTTAGTGGGGTCCGATCACCTCTCTGAAACAAACAAACAAAATAGATTTTAAAACTTTAGGCGAAATTTATGTACTATATACATAGAAGTTTCTCAGGATCGTAATACGGCAAATTTTGAAAGCGTTAAAATATTGAATAATACTTTTGATACTTTCAAATATCTAGGATCAATATTAATAGACGAAAATTATATTCACGAAGAAATTAAACGTCGACTAAAAGCAGGGAATTCGTGTTATTATTCACTTCAAAATCTCTTGTCGTCGCGAATTCTGTCAAGGCATTTGAAGCTTAAAATATATAAAATGATATAATCATGCCTGTTGTTCTGTATGGTTGCAAAACATGGTCGCTTACTATGAGGGAAGAATATAGACTGAAAGTATTTGAGAACAAGATGCTGAGACGAATATTCGAACCCAAGAGGAACGGGAATGGGTAATGGCGGAAACTTCATAACGAGAGACTACATAATTTATACGGTTTACCAAACATTGTTAGGGTCATCAAGTCTAGGAGGCTCAGGTGGGCGGGTCATATAGCCAGGATGGAAGAAAGTAAGAACGCTTTCAATGTCTTAACTGGAAGATCAATTGGAAAACGACCATTGGGAAGATCTAGGCGCAGATGGGAGGACAATATTAAGATGGATCTCGCAGAAATAGGAATACAAAGTAGAAACTGGATCCAGTTGGCTAAGGATAGAAGTCAACGGAGAGCTTTTGTGAACGCGGCATTGAACCTCCGGGTTCCATAGGCTATAGAGTTAGTTAGTTAATTTTAAGTGAAATTTATATACTTTATATGTATTTCCTGCCGCTAGCTAGTTCCCATTTTTTAAAAGTATGTCCCTGCCAAATATCAGTAACCTTCGTGAAAAGAAAAGTGTCATATTGATAAACGTTGCTGTACTTTTTCCTTAAAACGTTGTTTGGGATTCAAATAGGTTAACGATTGGGGACCCAATACTTACACTTAAATGGCATAATTGACATTTAATACTAATTCCTAATGTTATTTCTTCAGTTCGCAACTTGTATTATACGAGGAGAAAGATTTGATTTAAATTAAAAAAATCAACAAAAAGGATTTTTTTTAAATCATGATTTTTTTCCACCCTGGTTAATAATAATGAATAATAAGTGTGCTATTTGTAAGTTTTTGTTTAACATGTAGATTTGACGAAGTAATAATAATTTGAAAAATATATATATATATAACTTTGTATTGAGTCGGTAACACTGTTCGTCTGGTTGTATTGCAGAATATGTCAAACGATCAATATTTGCATAGTACGAAATTTCAGCGTCTTTTAGTCTATTGGTTTAAAAGTAACAAGGGAGTATCAAGATAAGTAATCCATCGTTGTGTACATATATCAAAATATAGACTTTTTTTTAAAAAAAAAAAATCATATTTCTATATGTTTTTTTTTTTTTTTTTATTTTTACTTTCATGTATATGTAGAATTATATATGAAACCTCCTTTCAATTTTTTCTATATATATTTTTTTAATGTTAAGAACTACAATGCTGTACTGAATAACGAAATACTTTCAGAATCTGAATAAGGTAAGCAGGAAATCTTATGAAACATGGGCCCAGAAGAAAAGAATAAATAGCTCTAATATTACTGAAGTTAGGTAACGCGGTTGAAGCGTATCGTACAAAAAGACCTGCATTATATCATTATCTACGGGCCTTCACATGATTGATTCTGTGGGAAGGAAAGACTTTTTGCCCTATTATATATATATATATATATATATCCAAGCTTTGTGAAATATGGCAAAGGCAAAACTCGCCTCATTTCCTCTTAGAATACTACACTACTGTACAGTCAAGATACTTGCAGACTAACTTAATACATAAGAGCACCTGATTATGGCATTATCACATTCAAAAAATTGTGATCTTATGAAACAAGTACAATAAAATTCCTTGTTATAATATATAAATCTACAAGGATACATGAAATAGATTTTTTGGTAAAAGTAAAATTCGTACAATGTGATTGCTTTGAGAATTTCTTTTTTTTTTTTTCCGCACTTTGAGGTAGATATTTTACACTAATGTAGATTTTACATAGGAATATGAGTGATAAAGTAAACAGCTAATTATTTTACTGATGTCCTATATGTTTTTCTTTCGATCGTTTATTAAGTAAAATGTTTTGGAGTGCCAACAAGAGCGATCACTCCTCTTGGCCCCAATGTGGACGACCATGGATTTATCAGAAATTAATAGTACCAAGATTCCTACAACGCTGTGCGTAGAATTTTAAAAATCTTAAATGTAGAGCTACCCTTGGACCATTCATTCGTGTCTTTCTGCAAAACCATATTTGAAATACAGATGGGATTATAATCACGGTTTTGAAGGAATAAAGAGCACGGAACTAGAAATAACATTAAAATTAAAAGGAAGATCTGAATGAATCCGTCTTAGGTGTAGGTGATTTTTAAAAAGTAAATTTGCACTAGAACTGTTATCAATTTAAATACTGCAAGTGTAAAAGAATAAAATTGAATATTATTTAATTTAAAATACAACAATTTATTTCCTCCGAGAAAAGAATGCTGCAGATTACGAACGGAATAGATGGCATTGGGAAACAATATGGAATAGAAATCAACATTGAAAAGTCAAAAGTCATGAGAATACGCCTTTAAGAAACAGAGTAAAACAGAGAGAGCTTAAATATATCAATCATTTCAAATATATGGGAATATCTTGTCGAAAGATGCTTATTGCACCAAAGAGATCAGGTAAAGGATTGGTATAGCGAAAGAGGCATTAAAAAAAAAAAAAAAAAAAATCACTCCTAACTAGCAGACTTAACATTGAACTAAGGAAGAAGCTGGTGAGAGCATATTATATATAGAGCATAGAATTGTATGGTTTAGAGACTTGAACATTACGGAAGTGAGAGAGCAGAGAGCTTCAAAATGTGGTGTTCGAAGAAGATAAGGAAGGTAAAATGGACAGAGAGAGTAATAAATAAAGATACTTTAAAATGAGCACGAGAGAAGAGGACGCATTTATCCAACACCCTTCGTGAAAAAAAGACCAACTTCATTGGACACATCTTGCGAAGGAATTGCCTTCTTCATACTGCCAAAATGCATACGATGTGAGGAATAGGAAGAAAACCACAACTTATTGATGATTTGAAACATACATAGAAAATATTGGGAGTTAAAGAAGGAAGCTGAAGATCGAGAAACATGGAAGGAACATTTCCAGACTCTAAGACTTCTATTAGTTCCCCTAGTTTTTCTAACTAGGGCTTCTATTAGTCCTAGGACTTACCAACAGGCAGAATAATAATAAAACCCCATTTGGCTACAGAAGATATGAGAAAACCCACTTCTGATTAGATTTGTTAAAATAAACCATTTCTTACCTACAGCAGGATTGTATCAAAACAACTACTGTAATCTTGCATTTACGAGATATACTACTAGCAGAAATGTAAGTTCTTCGCATGGAAAAGATATGGCTTATGGAAAATGTTTGAAAGAATATCTCCTTGGGATACATATTTCAATCAAAATGGAAAAAAAAAAACAGCTCCATGAAAGTGTTTTCGAACAGGTCAGCCATTTTCCTAACTTTGGGCATTTTATGAAGACAAAATTGGAAATTAAAATGTCTATAATGGAAGGTGTCCCTTTAAAAGCGAAATTGTCGATGTTTCTGATGTTTGTTAACGCATAAAAATAATACATTATGTATTTGACTTACCTAATGGTTGACCCTTAAAAATAGTACATCAAGTCTTTAAAACTTATCTAATGGTTGGACCTTAAAAAATAACAAATCTTTAACTTACCTAAAGTTACAGTGTTTACACGTGAAAGGACGGACATCAGTGTGGGTTCGTATGTGTTTCTTCAGCATCGAGGGCTTCTTACACCGGATGCCACACTCTTCACATACATAGCGGCCGCGACCTGAAATTAAATATAACCCATTAATAATTTATTTTAAAGATTAATTCGAGTCTCGATTCTTATACATTTTGTTTTATTTTAGGTGCAGAGTGCTAAACTTCCTCCTCTCCTTGTCGTTCGGTAAGTACCAGTGCCAAGATTTTTCAAAGGAAGAGATTTAATATGTTTGGTTCCCATTTTTTAACGGTAGACATCCCAAGTGCCAGACTTTATAGGGTTAAACACACAATTATGTATTGTCTGCATTAAAGAAGTAGCAGTATCAGGTGTATACCACAAGAAGAAATTTGGTTTGTATGGCGTGATATTTTTTCAATTACTATTGAAGCCAGAAGTGGTAGTGGATTTCTAACACTTCTGGTTTTAGTAAATATATTAGACATGGATATCAGAGTATTCTTAGAACGGTGAACTGACTTCAGAAAACTGCTTCTTGCTATTTTATTCTATACCGATCAATGTTAAAACTGAGAGTGGTTGATTTCTTTACACTTCCGCTTTGAATAGGTTAAGAGTGAAGATTGTACCTACGCTTTGAATAGGTTAAGATTGAAGATTCTTAAAATGCTTAATAGATTTAAAAAAACACGCTTCTCGGTATCTGTTTGGCGATTTTACTCTATAGTAATTAACATTAACACTGGAAGTACCTGATTTCTGCCACTTCCGGTTTGAATAGAGGATTAAGAGAAAATATACATATTTTTAGAACAATAAATCAAATTGTTTCTTGCTATCTATTATCGTTTTAACTCCATCGCGATCATCATTTTAACCAAAAGTGGTTGATTTTTCCCACTTTCACATTTAATAGAGTTAATCAGTGGCGGATCCAGGGGGCAATCGCCCTTCCCCCCCAGAAGAGGAAACTTTCTTATTTTATACATATAAATAAAACCCATCCCAGAGTTTGAAGCTGTTAAAAAGTATCTCTAAGTAGCAGTATGACAACCCACCGTCCCCCCCTTCCAAAAGTCGGTCCTGGATCCGCCCCTGGAGTTAAGGATAAAGACGAAATGTATTCTTGGGACGTTTAATCAAATACAGAACACCACTTCCTGATATTTATTACTAGGGCAACCATACAGCATAAAAAACAGTAAAAGCATAATGAAATTTTCCACCTATAGTTGGTACCATATCTGTGATTTTAACCACTTTACATATCCAAATTTGCTAGTTACATATAAGCATAATTTACAGAAATAAAGCATAATGCTTAATGCTTTTTATTCCAGAACCTTGTGTCTAGGTACAACAAAGAAAAATATGTTAATATATTTTGTACCAAAGAACAAAATATCAACAAAGGCTGCTATCAATGCCGCAAACAATGGAAATCAACTGCCAATTGCCTTTACACGTAACAATGGGAAGTTCGAATTCCTCCTCTCTCCGCATCTTGATGCAATTTTGTACCACCGTACCTTGATGCACCTTATTGATGTAATTTTAGTGGGGAAAATTAATAGTTTCACATACATTTTTAATGCTTGTGTAATGAAACCGAGTAAAATGAAACAAATATATAATAGAGATGGGTAAAAATGAAGTACAATTCAAGGAACAGCATATTAAGGCATAATTTAGGAAAAAGCATAATATACAGCTGTATAAAACATAAAGTTGGTTGCCCTATTCAGGGGCGGATCCAGGACGGACTTCTGGGGGGGGGGTTGTAATACTGCTACTTAGAGCTACTTTTAACAGCTCCAAACTCTGGGATGGGTTTTATTTATATATATAAAGTAAGAAAGTTTCCTCTTCTGGGGGGGGATCACCCCGATCGCCCCTCTGGATCCGCCACTGGCCCTATTTATTACCGTTTTAGCTCTATAGTGATCAACGTTAAAACCGAAAATGGCTTATTTCTACCACGTGAAGTGGATTCATAAGCTCCATGAATAGCCAGATTCCTAACTTTTGTCTTTATGTCTTAACCAAAATTGATGGTGATTCAGTAACTAGTTCTTGATTTTATATTATATTTATTTATTTTGTAACCTGGAAACACACGGACGGACAGGGTAAATATATTACGGAGTTTTAGTAAATGAAACTCTTTAAATAAAATGACTCGTGAAGAAGGAAGCAATATACAGTTGTACAGAGTCAAACCACAAGAACGTCACCAACACAGACTATTGGTGCTGCTTCACGCCAGTCAGCACCAACAAGAAAGATATACCTTAAAAAATATTTATTGAATTAGATAGTGACGATACAGAATATAACTTTATTCCTTTGTCTTAGTTCAAAGTTAAAAGTTATGCCACATTTTAATATGGTTATTCTGTATATTTTAAGAAAATAGGTTTGTAACAATTTTTTGAATCTTAACATAAATTCATCTTCTAAATTTTGGAGTAACCATAGTGATATGACCTTTATACTTTATTCTCGTGTTTATATGAGTAAAATTTGGCGTGTTTATTACTAAAGTTTCATTAATAACTGAGAATACGTTCGACTAATTCTATACTTGAATTAGAACAATCTTTTTGACTATTCTAATAAGAAGAGTTTAACAGTGTTATTTAAAGAGCATTACTTTTAAATTATTATTTACAAGATGCACTGAGTAATCTTTCTATTGTCTTTTAAGATTCTTAGCAACAAATTCCCCTTCCGCCTCAAAGTTGGTGACCCCATTGCACTGTACTTCCATTCTGATATTAATATTCTTTTCTTTATATTATTTTCTTAAATTCTCTCATTACTAAATCGAAGGTTACGTGAATCCTAAAATTCTATTGGTTATTAGTACATTTGGATGTTTCACACAATAAATAAATTAAAAGCGTTTATTGTTTTCCTCTTTTAATTGAATAATAATTGCCAATATTTAATATTATTATTTTTTCAACAATAGTGTACTTTCTATGGCAATGCAACTGTCATAGCTTTATTCCCAGTGCCAAATTGATATCAAAGGCTTCCTTTACTGGAAACGGAACGATATCAAAGTATGCTCGTTACCAAAGAAAACGCCTCGTACAGAAGCTTTCACTTTTCTTTAATTTGTGGTTATAAATTCTTAAAATTAACTATGTGATATTGTAAAATAGTATCTTCAGTTTCATTGCATGAAGACAAATTATCATCAAAGTTAGTCGACTTCAGTAGGACAAGACAGTAGCTTATTATACAGCATAGTATAAAATCTATTTTGCTCTATCGTCAGCCGTTGTTAACTTGCAGCAGTCAGTTGCTTGCCTGGATTTCATATGTTTCTAAATTCATAATGTAAACACATAATCTTGTTTTCATATACAAAATTATTTATATTTCTGTAACCTTAATAACAGTAGCTTAATGATATATCTGTTATTATTACAATTGCTGTTATTCTTTCTCTTTTATTATTATAGGTCGCTGATGATAAATAAGCAACTAACTCAACCTTTACAACCGGTCGTGAGTATGAGTATTCGTAAATCGACGACTAACTATACCTTCAAAACCCATACAGAGGGTATATCTGGAAGCTGTAGCCTATTGTACTATAAACGAAGATAAGAAACGGAAGTTTGTATATTTTGATGAGAAAAAAAGAAAGAAAATCATTTTATTACGAGTTCTTATTACTAAGTTCAATTAAAAAAAAAAAAAAAGAGTAAATAATTCTGTTTCCAATTTGAAACAGAAATGAAATAATAAAGTGATCACATACTTTATGTGAAAGATATAGGTGCGGATAAGTCTTTTTACGATAGTTCATGTCAGGCACGTAGCCAAGGGGAAGGGGGGCCGGACATTCCCCCCCCCCTTTTCGAGACTAGAAATGAAAAAAAAATTAAGGAAGGATGAAACAAAATGAAATGAGAAAAAGAAGGATCAGCGTTAAAAATAAAAAGCTACAGAAAGCTTTTGGTTACTCTCTCTTTTGAGGAGATTTGTATTACTTGCAATACATGGTGGCGAGGTGAACGAGATAACCTGGAAGAGTCAGGGAATCTGAAATTTCTAGAAAAGTTACGGAATTCTCAGAATTTTTGTTACTAGTCAGTGAAGTCAGGGAGATTTCAAGCTTCCGAAAGCATAGTTCCAATGTGTAACAGCATGGACATTTTTTATAATAATTTTTCGTCATCGCATCCTTGCAGTATCAAACATGTTATTACAAAAACAATTTTCTACTGCTCCTTTCACCTGATATTTGGAACAGACAGTAGTTGACGGAATAATAGAAACAAAAATGTATGTGGAAAAAAGTTGTTAACAGTTGATTCAACAGAGAAAGGAACGCAGATGATGTAAAATATTTTACAAGACATTATTGAGTATGTACTATTTATAATAGTTGAGGTCATAATAAAAGGAAAATTGTTATATTTGAATAAAAAGAGGAAGGACGTAAATATTGTAAAATCTTTTTCAATAGTTTTATTATTATTTTACTCTAGATTTCTTCATAGTTTGTTATTAAAATACTTATCAACATATCCTCATTTTATCGTCCTAACTAACCAATATTTGTTAATAGTAAAGTAGTTTAGATTGTTCGAGCTTTTGGGCCTTCAGAATTTCATGTCTCCCCCCCTTCGTTACGAAATCCTGGCTAAACGAACCAATATATGTTACAGTAAAATAGTTTAGAATGATTTAGCCCTTGGTGTGACGACCACAGTATTTAATGTCGCGCCCCCCTCCACCTTCACGAAATCCTGGCTACGTGCCTGGTTCATGTGCATGGATTTGGATTTGAAGGCAGCAGGTTGATACACTCCGTCCACACGCTGCTTGTGGCTGGAAAACTACGTATCTCTAATGCCTTGAATGTGTATGAGACCCGTAGCCAGCCCAGGGACAATGACAAAACATCCTGGAAACTGTTTATTTATTATTTATGGAATCAGTAACAGAACTCTGAATCCTTTTTTAACTTACATTGTTAAATGCTTATTTTTTTAACATATATTTATCTAACAAGCAATTCAAAGTTTCAGTGGCGGCTGAAGGTGATCGCAGTGGGTGCTAATCCTCCCTGTGGCCACTCCCTAGCTATAGGGCTGCTCTACATTGTATCGATGTTCGCAGTTAACATTCCGTACCTTGGTGCAACTATTGTTTGGAAGTGATTCTGAACTCATGCCTTTGATGCTTGTCATGCTACAATAATAGTACATTTGAATTTGAAATTCTTCGAGTGTGAAAATGTCAATGGGAGGTGTGTGCTGCATTTAGCAAGAAAATTAACAGTTTATGCACAAATCAGCAAAATGAATTAAATTGAATTTAATTTAGTACATAAAATTGCAATAATTTCATATCTAGTTTTGCTTTAATTTAAAAATTCTCTACAATGTTCTGTTTTAGAGAAGGCAGAAAGGTAATTTAGAACGGGCTTTAGCACCTCCCTAGCTACGAGCCTGCAAGCATGTGTCTTTTTTTTTTTTTTTTTTTTTTTTTTTTTTTAAATTTGCGAAGAACTGCGGTGGTAATGTGTATGAGTAACGTAACTATATGGTAATAAACTAACTGGAATCGTACGATTGAAATGCACTGTACACATTTAAACCAAAATTCATAACTGAAAACCAACACTCTATCTAGATTATCGCAAATGTGTAATTTTTAGACCTTTTAAGACAGTAAGCTAATAAAATCGTAGAAAGAATAGATTTTTCGTTTTAAAGATAAAACAGATTTTTCGTTTTATCATAAATTAGTTCCTCGAAAAACAACTCTAAAAAGTGTTCATTCTCGTAGCAAAAGCGCAATACATAAACCAGAAATACCGTTCGCAATTTAGAAGCGGTTCTTTTATTATAAAAGGTTATTTATAAACATTTATTAACAACTTTCTTTAAAATGATTTTCATTATAAAATTACTGGAAATACTATTAATAAATAAACTAAAAGAAATACCGAAAAAACTCATTAAGAGAGAAGAGCACTAAACTATCATCCTACCATTTGAAATTTCAAAATCTTTTGAAAATTTATTTGTCAACAGCTTCTCACTTAAAAAGATATGTAAAATACAACACTGTGTATTCGTAAACTTACACACCATACAAGAAACTTTGGAATTTAAATTTCAAATTTTACTAATTAAAACACAATTATACAATTATGCCACATAAATTTCAAACTTTGCCAATTAAACTACAGTTTATCAACTAAACACAAGCAAATTAAACAGCATATTGCGATAATATATTGAAAAGAAAATTACCTCTTCCTCTTACATAGATATATTCTTCATTTGACTCAAAACCACCTTCGAAAATCTTTACACGCTTTGGCGGTTTTTCATTTGGTGAGGAAGTCTGAAAAATAAATGAAACAAGTTTAAAATCGTAAATAGTTATTTCTTCGATATTTTGATTGTATTGTTCTTCTTTACAAACGAGTGCCTTTAATACCACAATAAAACATACCTTCTTTGAGTTAAACACTTGACAATATTACATTCATAAGGAATTATGTTGAATAATAATAATTTCATTGGATTTACAACGTTTTTCAAATGGATATATAATGAAAATACGTACGAGTAATTAGAATTCATATATATGTATAGGGGGTGATTCAGGAAAAAGATCTTTCGTACCATCTAATTTTTATGATTACTATACACTAAATAGAAGGAACAATTGCCAAAATTGTATTTCTTACTGCATTGGTAGTTCGCGTATATGCCTCCGTAAGAGGAAAAGCAACTGGAGTATGAAAATACAGGGATAAATTACTACATTCATAGCAGTAATGTACACAAGATTACATAATCGGAGAAAACAGTACGTAACAAAGTTTCCCCTGCATATTAGATAATCCTGACCAATAAAGAGTAGAACTGGTTTCATAGCCAAAGATTTACATTGATCTTAGAAACCGAAAAACACCTTCTCCGCTTCAGTGACTAACACTGGTCGAAATACAAGAGTTCAGAGAAAATAACTATTTATCTAAGCAATTTTTTAAAAACAAAATACCATTTAAAAGTTTATATGCGTAATTTTTTTTTCATTCATAGAAAATACTATTCAATTTCTCCATGAAATTTTCAAATACGAATTAGTAAAATCCATATCAGTATGCTGTTGTTTTAAAAATTCAATGATTATGTGCTTCACCGGAGAACTGCTCTACAATAACTAGCAAACACTTAACTATTTTACTAAAATATACTGTGAAAGTATTCAAATAATAATAATAATAATAATAATAATAATAATAATAATAATAAAGCTGAGAAATACTACAATTTATTTTTTGAACATAGCACGATGAACACATTTTAGCAGAGGATTGAAACTTGATAATATTGTTAATTTCTGTGAATGTAACGGAAATTCATAAATATACACTTTGCCATAAGGATATAGTGTTATAAATTAATATTAAACATAATATGAATGGAAAACACCTTATCATAAATGTAACGTAAGCGGCGCGCAAAGAATATATTTAAATTGAAATTCTTTAATGTTTATTCACCTGTATACAAATTGTTTCAGGGCCGCGGTGGCTCTTTGGTAGAGCGTTCACCTCTGGTGCATGGGGTCCCGGGTTCAAACCCTGCTCCCGCCAAGTGAGCTTTGTGGTGGACAAACACCGTGTGCGTGGGTTTTCTCGGGGTTCTCCCGTTTCCTCCCACTTTCTTCATTCCACCATTTCATTCATTTCTCATAATCATCGTCTCCTTTAGTCTAGGAGGCATAAACGTGGGACGTAAAACTCAAAGATTTCATTTCAAATTATTTCAAGTCGCCAAAAGTTTTCAATACGTACGGATGTTTTCATCAGTCGGAAATGAAGAAGCGGCTTCTTTTTAAAAGAGAAGGGAATAAGTAACTAAATATCTAGGATAGATAGTGGTTCACTCAAATCTCTTGACAACCGCTTCTATCATTAGTACAGTAAGTTGACTTAATATTAATACTGTATGATTGTATTACTATGTATTTGTATTTCATTATTATTATTTTAAAAACATCAAAGGCGTCATTTCGTATCAGTTTGCGTCAGAGCAACGCAATACTAGCTTTCTCATGGAAACTAAACACACGTTAACATAAACGAATTGTTTTCAAATCGGTAGAATTACATTTCTAATAGTTAAGTCCAATAAAAGATTAAAGTATTACGCTTCATTATCTAATACATATATATTACATTCTCAAAAATAGTACCAGAGAATTATTATTATTATTATTATTATTATTATTATTATTATTATTATTATTATTATTATTATTATTATTATTATTACAATAAATTTGCGATTATTCAAAGTAATTGGGACCGAGCCTACCTCGGATAATACAGAGATCACCTGTTATTGTATGTGCTGTAAATTACAAAACTTTTTTACGCGGGAATTGTTTATTATACTATAATAAAACTTTTTTTAAAAATGTTTTTCCATATTTAAAGTGTCATATAAAACTTATTCTTTTAGAAAAAGTAACTGTTTTCTGGAATATCTTTTGGCCTATCATTGACGTTGAGATGTTAGAGCGATAAACGATGACAGACGGCCGATCCTAAGATTTGGAACTTAGCAGTTCGGCAACAATCAACATGCGTCCCATCTCTTACAACAACTGTAATTTGCGATTTTTTATAGATTGCCTCGGTTCATTCAGAGGCTCGGTTAACCGGAACTCCGATAATCGTGAGTCTACTGAGTCTACTGTATTAGTAAGTTTTGGATCTAGAAGTAGAGAATTTTAACAATCGGTTCGGGTGATCCGATGCGAAGCGTCTGAATGACAACACTGGGTCTGGTAACTTTAAGGTTGGGTTACCATACGTCACCATTTATGCGGACATATTTGTATCTGAAGAGTAAAAATGTTCGTCCGCGTACATTTTCCGAAAGTCACTGATTTGTTTTTTAAACTCAAGAATATTCTTTTTAATCTATCGTAATAGTGCTCAATGAAGAATGTAGGGTTGGTTGTCTTGGCATGACAAATGCTCTCGTGGTGCATCGCGCATTCATATTTCCTCTTGTGCTCTCAGTACCTTTTTACCCGGTTATTCTAGTGTTTTGTGAACATATTGTCATATTTAAATGATTAAGACTATGCACATTGTGCTTATCATATCCTATTTCGGCATTTTAGAATTAGGTAACTCTACATTAAGGACAACAAATGACAATTTAATGATGAAATTGGCCATAGGAGATTGGCAGCACCGATGGTCAAGATGATACTACAAGAATAGGAAATTACTAGAGAATTGTAGTTCTTGTACGGGAAAATAATCCGTTGAATTTGTGAGGTAAAGAACTGAATTGCTTGTCTCAAAAGCATCTTCTGAAAGAAACTATTTTTTCTTCACCTTTTCAACGACCAGTATGTGTTGAAAGATTTCGGTGATTCGAAACAAGCTGTCTACAGAGAGGTAAATAAACAATATCATAAGTGATTTCAAACAAAACACATACTTCATATCTCTGAAAGGATGGTATCTGAGAACTATGAAGAACCTGAAAAATAAAATAAAATAACTATTGCAAAATAACCAATATATTAACCATGTTAATTGCCTTTGATTTAGATAGATTTATTACCACCCTTTAAAATTTGCATAGTTTCCTCGTGGCTCTGTGAATAGCATACAACCCTTTGAAACGGAAGAACTAGGTTCAATTCCTTCAATTCCATATGGTTCGAATCCCACGTTAAACTGCAGGTCCACGTCTCACATAGCCTCACTGCAGAAAGACACGCTAAACTCAAATCAAATAACACTAAAATTTAGATTTACGAGCGTGAATTTAATGTGGGAACTTTTCTTTCTTCTTATTATTATTTTCTTAATTGTGTATTTTCTGATATATTTCTTCTTTATTTTTATTCGCAAATGTCTTCACATGTTACTGTAGGCAATATTGGTTAATCCTTCTGTGTCTTTCATATACACTTCACCTGAATTTGAAGTCTTGCACACATCACCTCACCTTTTTCTTCGATTCTATGTCAAGTATCAAAAGCACGCAACGTGAGTAGTTTAACTATTGGATTTAGAAGCCCAAATACCAAATTTCATGTTTCTAATCTTAAGGAATTCGAAGATGTGGGGATCTTATTATAATTATTACTGCCCCATTTTCCCTTTACAATATCGTTATATATATATATATATATATATATATATATATATATATATATATATATATATATATGGTATCTTACGTCTCAAATCCTACGTACTGTCCAAATTTCAACTTTCTGGCTTAGGAGTTGGGTCTACCCGCTGATCAGTCAGTCAGAACTTTTTCATTTATATATAGATATTAGTATAACTGTTAGGATAACCAAATACCCCCTACGTACAACCCTCTACTTTCATGTTTTTCATCTAGTAGTCCGCAAATTATTTTATATTTTATAAGTTAATTAAATATTATGTCAAAATATTCTTGCTGAATACATTTTAAAGAAATTGACAAATAAACACTAAAAGTGCATTATTCCCCCTCCTCCTCTTTCCAAATCCGCAAATGTTTGACATATTCTTTTTCCTGACTGGTAAATATAAACAAAAAACCGTTTTTCTACCTAATTAACATCCACTGACATCAATATATTGTTCATTCCACCAAAGATATTTAAACTCACGTGTTTTGTAGTGCTTCACCATATACTTTTATAAATATTACTTCATACCTATTGGAACTTACCTCATCCATTTACCGTAGAACCTGTACATTATTTTATATCTGTTAGAACTTACCTCAACAGAAGATCCTGATTTGGTCCCTGCACTGGCTGCCCCTTGAATCTTCTTTTCCGTTACAGAATCACCATCCTTATTCTTCTCAGAATGTCCACTGGGCTGCTTACTATCCTTGTCTACATCAACACCTTGCTCAGACTTGGTTTTATGTTTCCTTGTTTTCCAGTATGAAGAATGCGTCAGTATCATTGGTTGGTCCGCTTGCCTAGCAACTGTAGTTCCAGAAGGTCTATGTCTTGAATCATACAAAGCCATTGCTTTACCAGGCGTCAATCCAAACGGATTTGGTTTCGAGTTACATACCTGCCAGTTAGAGTACATGGAAAGTTTTGGATTCGTACTTTGTGGCACATACATTGGTTGAGGTCTGTTGTTGCAACAAAAATATACTCGCGTTGAGCATTTTAGCCCCAGATATGTATAAGCATGTCCGTTTAGATACAGCTGTCCATACGATTTCTTCGGCCGTGGAGTTTCTGGACTGACCAATGTCATCCCAGTTACGCTATGTTTCTTTAGTTGATACGTTCCTGGCTTGAGAGGAAGAGATGTAGGTCTTAGGAATTTATTTCCCGATTTTTTACTGTCTCCCTTATCATCTTTCGTAAGTGGAACTTCAGTCGTTGATGCTGGAGATGAGCTTCTCGGTGGACTTGACGTGGCAGGATCAACTTTTATCCTTGGAATCGTTGACGACGACGCTGATGGTTGTGTGTGACTAGACGTTACACTAGGAAGTTGTGGAGGCACTGATTTTGTTGTTTTGCTTAATTGACTCAAATTGACTTCAGATGTTGTTGTAGTAGACGTCGTAGTTGATGCTGAAGATGTCACTGGTATCTTCAATGAAATTTCCTTAGAGGGGCTCGCCAGATCAAGTGGTTTTGGCGAAGAATCTCTTTGTGGCGATGATATAATGCCTGATCCACCACTAAGACTTTGTGGCCCAGGCATACCGGGAACATAAGGAATAGGTTTTCCACCATGCATGATAATACCAACACCTTCAGGAAATGGTGTCCCAGCAGGAGACCTTAACGCTTTCTCCTGCGGAAATCCATGCAGAAGCGGAGAACGGGGTAATGTGAGCGGATTGTAAGCTGTAATATTAGTAAGAGGATTGAGCGAGCCATCAGGCAACAATGAAGTGAACGGTACGCAAGGAATATGACTAAGTGTTGGTGCCGGGATACCTGGAACTGCCAAATTAGGAGTTGCGATGTTAGGTACAATAGGAAGAGAAACAGCAAATATCTTGGAGTCAGGATATGATGCTGTATTTGCGGATGTATATTTATGAGGTGTCGATTGCAGGTACTGTACGCTTGATGAACCAACAACACTACCATTCTTTAACTGTTGCTTCATACAGTTGTTTGTGTTAATCGCCTGACCGCCTGATGTGGACACAGTTGATGAATTACTACACAATTTATTACTATCTGATTTCTGTACTTGCATGATAGTACCTCCTGAATTTAGACCAGATTTTGCTATTGTTACAACAATATGTGAGCTGTCTGCCACACTACCAGATTGATTCGATCCTTGATTATTCTGCTCGGACCCATCAGCACTGTTAGCTTTACTTTGAGGAAGTAATGATGCATTCGAAATTGTAAGCACAAGATCCGAGACAGGACTTTTACCACGAAGAGGGTCAATTCGAAATGTTTTTGTTTCAGGCCCATCACAAATCTGAACTTCTCCGCCAAACATCTGTAAGGAATTTGCTCGCATTGGACATTTTGACAGTTCTTCCAGAGATCGAAGAGTTGTGGTGCCACACAAACTTCCAGCCGACAACGGACGTACATCAGGAGAGCCTATGGAGCTTTGTGGTGTTTGTCGACCTGCCTGAAGACTTGTGTCAATTGATAATTCGACAAGTCTTCTCTTTTTCAAAGGAGGTTCTCTTTCAATAGTATCATCTTTCTTCACATATGCTCCTTCCGTGCTTGGAACTTCTTGCATTTTTTGGTAACTTTCTACCAAAGGAGTATTTCCCAGCCACGGACCAGGAGATGGGAAAGACGTAGATCCTTCCTCAGTGCCTTTAGAATCATCATGAATTTTCACTTTTGGAGGTTTAGGTCGGCCTCTCAATATGGCACTTGACTCTTCAATCTTCTTCTCCGGGGTTCTTGAACGATGAATTTGGATACCTTCGGATGACCTTGCAGACAGTGGCACTCTACTCGGGCTATGTTGCGGCGATACAGGATGAGATGGTGGCGGCAACTTTGTCGTATCACCTTTGCAATAGTACAAGTGATGAATTTCAAGGTTTTCAGCATTTCTATATGCAATTTTACAACGAGAGCAAGCATATGGACCACCTTCTTCATGATTGTTTGGTTTAGAAACATTTGGGAGGTAGACCAATGGTAAAGAAGTACTAAGATATGGCGCGGTAGGATCTCCTGCAATTATCTCTGCGCCACTTGGAAGTGTTCCATATGGAGGCAATCCTGAAGCAGCTCGTGCCTGAAGCAGCAGATCTTTGATAATGGAGCCCTCAGGATTTTGAGGGTGATAAAGTTTATCGTTATTCTTCTGAACTGCTTCTCCAGGAGATCCAATTCGAGGAAATTTATTCGGTTGCCCCCATTTTAATAATAAATCTTTCACTGAACTTGGAGCACCTGGAAAACCTTCAGAAAAGCATCTCTTACGATGCATTTCAGAATTACTATTATTGTTGTTGTTGTTGCTAGTTGATAAATTTAATGGTCCAGACTGCTGCTGAGGAACTGGAGTCGTCTCTCTTGAAGGAACACAGGTTACGGTTTCCAATGTCATCGTGGCACCACCACGTAAAGTTACTGATGCAGGACTGGCTCGTTCACCTTGTAAAATGGGTATGTCAGCATTTAAACTAAAGCCTCGTTCTCTTCCGCCAATTACTACTGGTAGCTTTGGTTTCTCGCCTTCCGTTTTAGGCCCCAAGAGAGCAAGAGCGAGCTTTGACTGTGACTGCTGAAAAGCAGATTGAGCAGTTATATAAGTCGGTTGAGTCACCATGTTCTCACTAAAACTTTTCCTTCTTCGTCTTGGGTCATCGTCATATGGTGACAATCTATCTTCTACAGAGCCAGAACTTAACTGTCTTACACACTTCTTAGACCAACTTATTGCAGCATCCAATCCTGGAGACTGTGATTCATTGGATCTTCTTCCACTCATGCTTGACGTTTGTCTGACGCTTGGAACTGGACTTCCAGGACTGTCACTACTCATTTGCCTCATGTACTTCTTTGGCCACAGTGGATCCATGGTCTCCATTATCGCCTCATTTTCGCTGATGATTTTACTAATATGCCTCTGAAGAAACTCTGGACTAGCAGATTTCAAAACTTTCGCAGACAACGGTGACTGTGAGGCTGCAGGAGTTGGTGAGGGGGCAGAGGCTAAAGACGGTGAGAATGTCGTCATGGTTAACGAGGAAGGTGTTCCTCTGAGAGCCGGTGGCATAGTTACTAATGGCGTGCTTCCGAAAGTAGTCTGAGGTAATGATTGGGCATAAAGTGTATAACCAGATGTAGTAGTGTTTAAGATGACTGAAGAAAATGTTGAGGGAATGCCGGAGGGTTGATGTTGAACAGTTGTGTGAAGAGAGCTCGAATTGCTACTACTATTCATGTCAATGGATGACTCGGAATCCGTTCTGCTTCTTGGCACAAATATGGAAGTAGCTTGTGAATGTGAATCATTTGGTTGAGTCTTTGCTGCATCAGATTGATGATTCTCGTCACTTTTGTACAGAGCGGTATGAAATTTAGGCTTATAAATAATCCGATGCTTTTCCTCGTTTTCATGCGACTGTGATTGAGAATGCGAGGGAGAGGGATCGCGGGTAGCTTCTTTCAGTCTGTCCTTCAAAGGTGTAAAGCTCTTATGTAATGATGTGACAACGTGTCCGCCGGTTGTCGACTGTGAGGTAGAGCTGGAAGTCTGCCCTGAGCTGGAGAGGGATGGAGTGGAACATGTAAGTGTCTGGGGTGCTGGGGAAGATGCCGGAGGAGTGCTATCACAATTATCTTCCCCTTCTTCTGTGTCGGACACCGCTTCCTGAAAAGAAAATGATTCACCAGTTCCTGTATCTGCGCCTTCCATCTTAAGAGCATGCGCTCGAGATCGCTGATGCTTATATAGGTTACTTTTCGTCTTGAAAGCAATACCACAAGGAATACAAGGGTACGGGCGCTCATTTGTGTGAGAACGCATGTGTTTTTGAAGAACACTGGGTTTGGCACATGGCAACTTGCAATATGGACAGATATACCGACCTGAATTAAGTCTCTTCCGTTTGTCTTGTTCCTCACTATCTTCCACACCACTTTCCACAATCATACCATTAACAACACAATCGGATTCTCGCTTTTTATCACTTACGTCACTATCACTTTTAACCGACACCACCACTTTGTCTGATGTGGTTGTAGGTCGCTGCAAATCCCTCACTTGTGACGTATTCACATCTACAGATTTAGAACTCGACACGAAGGTATTGGTGGCACTGCTAACGTTTCCACACGGTGGTGAAACCGAGGAAGACACACTTGAATTGGCACTCACATTCTGAGAAACAGTCTTTACAGGCTGTGGAAGCATGTCTTGAGCACCATCACTATCAATAGTGGTGGCCATTTTCTTGAACTTCTTATGTCTGTACTTGAGATCTGTGTGGGACCCTGCCATATTGTTTTCAGTCTGAGGTCCTGAAGCAGTGGGCGTTGTGTTCTCTGTATTCCTTGGGCTCATGGCAGGTGCAGCGGACTCCACGGTTCCTGTGCCTCCTCCAGGATCTGCCAAAATAACAATAATACATGTCAAAATTCCCGCAAAAGTGTACATAATGAATTACTCAAATATTGCTTAAATCTTTTAATATGATACTAAGAGAAATTGTTCACTCTCATGATTTAATTATATACCATAGTGCATTGAAAATGTTTTCTGCTTTTGGACATCATATTGCAACTTGTTTTAACAGGATGCCAGTTAAATATTAACTTCCAGATGTGGACAAAATTCCTCTTAATCCAGGTTATGCATACGTTTTACATAATTTAGCTATAGTATTACGTACAGAATTACCGAATATGTAAAACAATGTGATAATATTGTAAGTAGTATGATTACGGTTGCCACCTGTCCCAAATTAGAGAGGACATCCCAAGTTTTAAGCATTTTTTTTTTTTTTTTAGGGACGCGTTATAGTGGAAAGAAGATGCGGGATCGGATTTTTTTTTTTAAATGCAGTTCATGGATGATAGTAGAGAGATCGACTTTATGTCAAGATGAAGGTATTAGCGAATCGCGTTGCATGAAAGTTTCCCAACTTGGCTAATTAACTGTAACGGTAAATAATAATAATAATAATAATAATAATAATAATAATAATAATAATAATAATAATAATAATAATAATAATAATACTAGTTGTTGTTTAGTGTCCCACGCTCCGAGACAAAGGAAGACACTGAACATGATAATAAACGAAATGATGAAATAAATAAAGTGGAAGGAAACGGAAAAATCCTTAGAACCCCCCCCCCACACACGGTATTTGTTCCCGCAAAATCCATTTGGGGACGAGCTTGAAACGAACCTGGAACTCCACACACCAGAGGTAGACGCTCTACCGCTGAGTCACCGCGACCCCATGATGATGATATCTTGTCTATCGAGATATAAGCCGAAATTGATCGGTCGCCTAATATGATTAAACCCGTACACAGATTTATTCTAGTGTGCTTTTTTTATAGTGCATAGTTTTAAACATCATTGCAGATCCTTTATTTACTGAAGTTTATTGCCCATCTTCAATACCGAGGCTCTATGTGACGTGGACTTCTAGTTTAAAGTGCAATCTCAACCACCGTAATGCATTCAATGTCAATGCACTCCCACCGGGAATCCAACTCGGGATCACGTGTTCCACAAGGGCGCGCGTTATCCACTAGACTAGCATGGAGGACAGTTAGATCACTAGGGAGGGCACATATTCTATTACGAAAGTCACGACCTAAAATCAGTCATGACGCTACACCGAACTCATGTTTTTCTGTACGTTACCGGTACCGTTTCTTTTATCCTTCAAATGCTAGTCGAATGTTTGCTCCCTTGCGAGGGGTCTGTCCTCTATAAGGGAGATAACTTGACAAAACATGGTCTTAGTGAGTATAGATTAGCTAGGAACATACCTTATCGCATGATTCCCGTATTTTATTTATACAATGAAATTTTCTTCCTGTATATTAAGTTTCTTACAATTCATTCTACCTCTTATATTCTAACTTGGGTGACTTTCTTTTCAGTATTATGAATTTATTATTATTGTTATTATTAGAATTAATTACAAAACCAAAACGGCTTTAAGTATTATTAATTACTAATCATGAATTTCTTATGTTCCAATGCTAATTCCAGAAAATTACCAAAGAAATTCCTGTTTGTACTGTAAAAAGCAAACAAATTTCACTGTAAGAATGCGAGTCGTCCTTGACAGTTTGAAGAACATTTCTGAATACTTTCAAGAAGAAATTAAGATAGGAAATGTTTGTTCGTGTTACATGAACAGAAATTTTCTCATTATTGTAGTCTAAAGTTCAACAGCAAAAAGATCGAACATATCAATTCGAAGTAACAATAAGGCAGTGAAACTGATAAATTTTGGTTTGATATATATATATATATATATATATATATATATATATATATATATATATATATATATATATATATATATATATATATATATATATATATACACGGTAGTACTTTCCATTTAACAGAACTGATACTACTTTTGAAAACTACTGTATTGATACGGTTCTGGCTTGGTTACTAACACAGAAATATTCCACTTCATTTAAGTAATTTTACATTCTGTCTTTATGTACCATCAATTAATGAAGATTGGACACTTATCTGATAACAAAGCTGGGACCACAAGCACGAAAAAATGAAACTAGATTTTAACGTATTACGTGCTTATACCTTTTAGAATAAAGGAGATGGGTGATTAATGAATTGAAGTGTATAATTATATTAAAAGTTGTTGGAATGAGAATACTGAGGAAAAATTCAGGAATCAGACAAAACTCGTAGACACAATTTTATACACTACAAGCTCATCGGTTCTAGGATCGAACCAAGGACACGTCTCACTGGAAGTGAGCACTCAACTACTTTTCTTTAAAAAAAATAGGGTTGCTTATCCAAAAATATTATGTGGGTTTTCTCGAGGTTCTCCCGTTTCTTCCCACTTTCTTCATTCCACCATTTCATTCATTTTTCAACATTGCCGTCTCGTTTAGCCTAGCCGGCATAACTGTGGAACGTAAAACTTATTTCATTCTATTTTTTACAAGCTTGTTTTCACGTGGCAGAAGAAAACCCATAAATTATAACGAATGTTTCATAATTTGTTTAAAATTTTAACTTTAAATGTGGAGAAGACCCTGTCTTGAATCCACTCTGATATAATCTTTAAAAAAAAAAAAAAAAAAAAAAAAAAAAAAAAAAAAATGAAAATGAAAATGTTCGAAGAGCATTGCCAGAACCCAGAAAGAACTTATACAGATTTTTTTCGACATTTATATAAAATTGTATATTAAATTTATTTGATTAAATTCAATGCATAATGCACTTACATATTTGTAGCCTACGTACTAGGGGATACTATACTGAATTAGCTATATTGAGCTGTCATTTTTTATCATCGTATATATACTGAAAATGCAGATATAACCAGTGGCCGCCAGTTACCATTTGGTACATCCTATTAGGTATTGATCAACACCAATATCATCTCTCTATGACTTACGGCCCCCTAGATATGGCTTCTTAAACATCCCAAAATCGGAACTTTTTGACCAATATCTGGGGAACGGTGGTCAGTTGGCCAGTGGCCACCAGTTACTATTTGGTATCAAAATGTTTACCATCCTTTTAGATATAGATCAACACAAATACCATCTCCCTATGACTTACGATCCCCTAGATATGACTCCTTAAATCTCCCGAAATCGGACAATTTTTGGCCAATATCTCCGGAACGGTAAGAGTGACGCGAAAATTTCCACAACTTCTTTTGGATAGTTTTTGATGCTCTATGAAAGAGAGGGCTCAAAACTGAAAAACTCGCAAACATACAGACATTGAAAATTCACTAACGAACTTTTTAAGTTCGTTGAAAATCCAGATAAGACTGTGTTACCCATGAGTTGACAGTCGATACGAGAAGTTGCATTTTGAATTCACGTCTCTCTCGCAAGGCAGACTAGTTCACCCAATCCTTAGACCAGCGTTTCCCAACCATTTCAACTTGCGGCACACTACGGGTGTAACTTGAATTCTCGCGGCACACTCATAGATATTAGTTGTAAATATAAAATACCGTTGTATTTTTTCTGTGATTAATGATCTTTCTCACAGAGAAGAAAGCTCGATCACTGGTTTTCCCCCGTGGTTAATCATTATGCTTACTTTTCATTCTAATTTTAAAAAAGAAAACAATTCAATGAAATATTGGAATCATGTTTGCAAAACTGCGCTTTCTTTTTCGAAAACTGTATCCAACCTTTCACTAAGAAGTTAGATCACTAAATAACAAACGAACGAACAAATCTCTTTTACTTTTAAGACACAAATGTAGGTAATTTGTATGCATGTTTGCTTTGTCGAAAGTATTGAATGATATTTTAAAATGTCAGGTTACGAAATAGTCTGCAACAATAAAGGAGCAACAATGGTCATAACAATGATAATACTTTTTTCAACATTAAAATTGTACACGGTATGAAACTTAAAATTATAGATTCATAGTAGAGGTTAATAGTAATTTGAAATACAAATATACATTTTCCCTTATGTCTTGCAATCTGATTGTTATAGAATTAATAATTTTGTTTCCATTTCCCCGCGGCACACCAGCGGCCCATTCACGGCACTCCAGTGTGCCGGGGCACACCGGTTGGGAAACGCTGCCTTAGACCCTCAAACACTATTTAAATATTACACGATTCATAGCAAATAACAAACGTGACTGTACGAACACAATGAAGAGGATTTATCAAGGTTTAAAGATAACGCAACGCATTACACCATATTCTGTAATAATAAATGCAGTTTAAATGTTGTTATATTAAGATCTTCGTCGACACTCTTGTGACGCAGGAAGAATTTGATAACTTCTAGATGAAATTAAGAAAAAAAAAAATAAAGCACCTAATACATTTTGTGCATCAAATTACAAAATCAGACGAATATACGATAAAACCTTTCCGAAAATAGAGTCCAGACGAGAAATAAATTTTCCGAGAATTGAGGAGAGACGAAAATTTGACAAAAATTTACGAAGCTAGACGAGAAAACTTTTATTTCTTATCTCGTCTTGTCTTGTAGGCAACACTACAAATACAGATACTTAAAAAATTCTACAATATCATTAGTGTTACATTTTTAAAAAAGTCCAAAGATGACACCCATACCAAACTATACATCTCATTGAGCTAAAGAAAATGATATGAGTAAGTGAAAATCCTCACGAGTAGTTTTTATAGACAATTGCGAAAAGAAAATATTAACCTAAAGGAAATTGAAGCTGCACAATAACCACGCCATCTATTAAGATGGTAGTGCACAAGATGGTTAATCAGAATATGGCCCCAAATTATATTTAACGTTTAGCACTTTAAGTTCTTTATTTTATATATACAGGGTGTCTCAAAAGTCCTTTGACATAGGGTAACTCTGTTATTATCTGAGTTTTACAACAAAATGTAAGGGGGGAAACCATTTCCAAATATGATGTTTTCAATCTAAAGTGAAGGATTTTTTTTTTTTTAATCGGACAAGCCGTTTGGGCTGTACGCTCTATGCGCCCAATGTTAAATGAAAATGCAACGTTGAAATTTACCTGGACACAAAACATAAGTGAATGAAGTTACTGTCTTTTACGCTAACATGTCGATGGCCAGCCTCCATTTCAAACAGTAACTTCGGATGTTTTGCTCTCTTCTCATGGGTGCATTATACCTCATTGAATTGCGTCGACTATGGGTAGTATTTCATACATTTAAACTTATCCGATATATCTTCTCGTTCTCGCTATATTCCACATAATCTCATTTTGACCCCATTTTTATGCCCCTATTTGACCCTTTCAATGTGCTTGTTGGCTGATATAAAAAAAAATACGTGTCGCTTCTTTTTCAATGTTCTTTATGTCTGTGCAATCTTATCACAATCGGCGTGCTACACCTGGGTACCCTGCCTTGTTAGATTGAAAACATCATATTTCGAAACGGTTTCTCCTCTTACATTTTGTTTACCCTATGTCAGGAGACTTTTGAGATACCCTATATATATATATATATATATATATATATATATATATATATATATATATATATATATATATATATATATATATATATATATATATATATATATAGAGAGAGAGAGAGAGAGAGAGAGAGAGAGAGAGAGAGAGATGCAAAAAAGCCGGCTTTTTTGAATCGATGGTTTTTTTCACATAAAAAGCCGGCTTTTTTGGGAAAAAAACGAGAATTTTGGAAATTTTGGCTTTTTTCAACTTCATGATTTTTCTATCTAAATAGCTTTCTTATAGTATATTCTATAGTTAGATAAGAATTCCATGACCTGAATGTGATATTTCGCTCTGAAATTCACCATCAAGATGGATGGAGCACGTGTTTTACGAATTAAAGCTAACATGAAGAATGTAGTATTTGAGGGTAATTTTAGAGGCTATTTAACTTTATTTTAACTTTTGAGTTATCGACATCTCTTTTCTTCTCTAGTTTGTCATCCGTGTTTCATTTCTAAGAGCTTTTAGTACTCTAGCTTCTAGCGCAAAAGTTAAACTTGCCCGTTTTTCTATTTATCCGTCAAAGCGTACGTTTTTCAATATATCCGTCAAGCCGTACTTTCATATTTCTGTTATACTGTAGCTGTGAAGTGATTTAGCAATAATTTTCCGGACACAATCTTGAATACCAATTTATACAAATAATCAGTAGCGGATTTAGAAAAGTACTTTAGGAGGGTTTTTTCTGATTGTTTCGTTTCCTAAAAAGTCCTAATTTTATTTGGGAAGTGCTTGAAGTTTATGAGTACAGGCATAATATTTCGTTTCGTTTATATGTTTAGCAATAATCTTCCGGATACAACTTTAAAAATCATTTTATACTGAGAATCAGTGGCGGATTTAGAAAAGTATTTTGGGAAGGGTTTCTTACTAATGTTTAGTTTTTTAAACATTCGTAATTTTTATTTGACGGGAGCTTAAAGTTTATGAGTAAAGGCATAAATAATAGATATTTCGTTTGTTGCAGACATTCCGTAACTTTGGGGAACGGGCTTCAGTCCGAAAGACCGCCCCCCTAACCTTCGCAAAACCGTCACTCCTGGTAATTAGTAATAATAACGATTTAAAAACAATAAAAAAGGAAGACGCCCAACTCACAGTACACGCACTATTTCTACATTCACAGATGGAATGAAGAAAAGCTTTGTCAGAATGGTCGAATGCTGGTTAAATCCCGGACTTCCCGATAGAAGCGCAAAAGCTAATCACTCAGTCATGTTTGTTGTGGAGTTGTATTTAGCTTACCTTAAATATATTCCGTAGTTTTTTTTGGGGGGGGGGGGAAGTTCCGTAATGATATGTTGAATCCCTCTTGTTAAAAATTCAGAAAACTTGAGGATTGGGTAAACTGTGATGGTGGTTCTATAAAACTTAACTGTAGAATTTCAAGAATATACAGAACCAAAAGCTCTAGATGTGCAGCCTTTAAGTGTATCATATAAATCTAAGTATTTCTCTTATGTTTTATTTTAATTTTATTTTGTTTCAAAAAGAGGGTATGGAATATTTTGAAGTAAAAATACTACATACTATTTTGCTAGTTATTTGTGTATTCTTTAAAAAGAAGTGTTTACTTTTAGGGTTGGCTGGTTTACACCAACTTTTTTTTTTTAATAACTGGTTTAAACCACAAAAATAAAAAGAATAAAAAAAGCGAATCGTGTGAACTTCATGGTAACGTTTCCGGATATCAAACCACCTGCAATAGTTTTATTTCCCTTTCACCTTTTAATCAAGGTATCCCATGTTCAATTCTCGGTCGAACCACAAACCTTCTTTCATGCGTAACCCAAGTAGCGGTTCGGATGTCAGTTTAAGCGAAAGTCTTCTCCTTGATAACTTCGGTATTTCGTAAGGATGTTAAGCCTAAATATACGAAACAAACCAAATTGTATATTTCTGCATGCCTAAATGCGTGTTGTTTTATAAAGAAGCCAATATTGCTTAAATATATTGATAGAAATTGGCAAAATTTATCGATTGCCTACGTAGCTTCCAACATTAGCTTGGATTGGACTTTCAATGATATCTACGTACCGGTACTAAATTTGTAATTTAATACCTCAGTTTTAGCGTACTGATTATGGTACGTTGACCTTTAAATTTTACATGCAAAGCAATAACAGGATTTTCCCGTTATTGTCTTACATTTCAAGTAATGACGGGATTTTCCCAATGGCTAGGGCGGGAGATTCTCAACTTAAGAAATTTACTGACCGCACTTCTTTAAGCTTATGGGAGTTCTTCCGGCATAACCCCGCTGTTGCATAATAACATCAAGGCGAAACAAACTTATTTCTGTGAATATGTAATATAAATACATAAAGCAAAAAATCTAAGTCAAAAAAGCCTGGTTTAAACCAAAAAAGCCTGGTTTAAACATCCCCCAAAAAACGGGTTTTTGGCATTTTCAAAAACAACCACGGTTCTTGCCAACTCTGCTTACTTCTGTATATAGGAGGTTAAAAAATTCTTATTATATACATTGGTTAATCCTGTGGAATTCATAATGTAAATATGTTGAAGAAAAATTGTTTGAAATATTTTTTCGAAATTCATAGTTTATTTTCGATGTTTTATATTATTATCAGCATCAACCACTAATTAAATGATTTTTTATGTTATAGAGAAGCGATACAAAGTCTGTTTTATCAATTTAAAGCAGTATTTTGAAAAAAGCCCAAAATTTCCCAAGCAAAAAAGCAAAGCAGAAAAAACCGAGTTTTTTCCCAAAAAAGCCGGTTTTTTCCGAGCCCTTGCATCTCTCTCTCTCTCTCTCTCTCTCTCTCTCTATATATATATATATATATATATATATATATATATATATATATATATATATATATATATATATATATATATATATATATATAGCGAGAGATATATATGATGGAAAATTACCGATATTAGCGTCCAATCCATAGTTTTCGGGGTCGCTGACATCAACAGTGACACTTCCGATGCCGTTTTAATCAAAATGTACCTCCGCAACTTTGGGGAAGATATATAAAAGCGCTCCACTAATAGTAAAAAGTGACTGACTAACGGAACATATTAATAATAGTTCTTCTTTTAACCCAGCAAAGCAGGTAATTGACGTTAGTTTATAATAATGACCAAAAAATTGATAGATCACATCGATCTGAACAAAATTGACATACCAGAGAGCAAATTCTCATTCACCGTATTCGTGAAAACCACGTTTCAGTCTAAATGTATATCGCTCATTGTCAATCTGATTTTTTTTTTTTTTTTTTAGTGTGCTATAACAAGTTTACATGGTATAAATATACTGTATACGAAATAATATCTGTACCTGTGTTTATATGTAACTACTAGTGATGGGCACAAAAACTAGTTTTTTCGGTTTCCGGATTTTAGGAAACTGAAATCGACTTTTGAAAATTTTTAAAAACGGTTTTTCGTTGAAACTGGTTTTCACGTAAACCTGGTTCGGTTTTTCAGCAAATCCGGTTTCGGTTTTTTAGTACCGGTTTCCCCCAAACCGGTTCTTTTTACCGAAATCGGTTTCGGTTTCCCCAAAACCGGTTCATTTTTCATCAAAATCGTTTTTTTTTTCTTTCGAAAACTGTTCTATTTCTGACCAGAATAGTGTTTCGTTGTTCTCCGAAAACAGATTCCGTTTGTAATATGCGTTGAGAACACATATGAAAGAAGCTAAAAAAAATGTATAACTTTTCATAAAAAGGAAATGCAAACCGAAACCGATATGCTTAAAAACCAATATGTTTAAAAGCAAAACTGCTTTTGTTGTAAATGGATCCGGCTTTCGGAGAACAACGAATCTCTACTCTGGTGAGAATCGGAACTGGGTTTTAGAGAAAACCCTAAACTGTTTCGGCAAAAACAAAACCGGTCTTTGGAGAAAATCGAAACCGGTTGCGGTGAAAAACCGAACCGGTTTTAGAGAAAACCGAAATGTCGTTTTTCCGGATTTTGGTTTTCCTGGAAACCGGTTTCCGGTTTTCATAAAAACCGTTTTGCCCATCCCTAGTAAGTACTGGTAAGTAGCAGATCGTATCTTTAGTTGTTTGATTCATCCTAACAATGCAGTACATACTACTTGTAAAAAAAAGTTAAAAAAAAAAACAATATTGAGGTAAAATTAAATACATTTATTACCTTGGATTTAATCTTAAAACTCCTGTCCTGATTTAAGAGCAAAATAGCGTACCATATATCTAAGTATAAATATATACTGATTTAGCTTATAGCTGCAACATTATATAGATATATACATATATATAAAATATCTTAAACTAAACTAACGCATGCACTCTTTTCCTTGTTGATTCTTTTCTGTTAACTGACTCGTTGAAAAATCGTTTCTAGGAATTGCAGGCCGCCAACCCCTGGAAATTATTCCAGGAAAATCTCTTGCTGGCTGTATCCATGACAACTGCAAAGTTGGAGCACCTACAGTGGTGCTAAGTTCAGAGATAATGATTTTTATTACTATTATTTTTGTATACAGCAGAAAATTTTTTAACAAAAAAAAAAAAAAAAAAAATCTGTGAGAATGAACATATTCATAGCTAGATAATGCGTTGTAAGAAATATTCATAATATTTCGGTGTTTGAAGTTAAGAATATCAATAACCAGCATACGCATATGTTCAGAGTGAATTGTTTGTTAGTTGGATTGAAGTTTAGCATCCGTCTTACCACGGAGGCTATACGAGACGTGGACCTACCAGGGGCGTCATTTGGGACTCCAAGGAAAGCAACTCCCTCCCCTTAATTTGACGTTTATATACGTTTTAACTTATAAGAATCAATGAAAAACCTCAAAATCTACTGGCATCTAGGGTTTTACCCCTCCGTAACCAAAATCTGAAATGACACTGCTAGGACCTACAGCTTACGTGGAATTCGAACCACATGAGCGCCTATCGGGAATCGAACCTATTATTGAACTGTCGTTATTTCAAAATGAGAAATCAGCACATTTAATAGCACACAATATGGCGAAATGTTATCATTTTTGTAAGGTTGCGAATATAAAACGCACCCTACTTTTTCATCATTGAAACTTGCACAGCTAATATTCGGGACAAAACGGTATAACAACATTTAATTTTCACAAGATTTAGACGAAATAAGGAAACTCAAATCGTTAAAATCCTCGTTCATTTGAAAGAAAACAGAAAAAAAAAATTGTTTGCATAAGAAAGAGGTTAAAAAACAAAGATCGTACAGGTATTCGAACACCATTACATACCGAGTCAACTTTGTTTTCAGTGTCTGAGTGTTACTTGCGAATTTGTCAATTTTGACCCCTCCATTCGATAAAGCATCAAAAACTATCTGAGAAAGTAATGGGATTTTTCGCGTCATTCTTACCGTTCCCGAGATATAATTGCCCAGAAAGTTCCGATTTAGGAAGAATTAAGCAACCATATCTCGAGAACCGTAAGTCATAGAGAGATCATATTTTACGAATTTCTCAATTTTGAGCATGAGTCTTCGTATAACACCATATTGTAGAACGTTTTAACAGGTTTCCTTCCTCGTATAAACTAAACACTTTCTCATCACTTCCGATTACACGGTTCCAGAAGTCTTGTGGCTTGATGTGTGTCCTTGCGAACTCTAATCGAGCATGTAGGACTATATGTGTAAATGTTACTTCGACGTGCAAAGCAGAACAAATAACAAATAATATGAGTACAGTTACATGTGTCTGCACCGTATTCCAGACCTAAAGTTGTTTTCAGGTTTGTTGCAGCAGTAAACGGGTTTGCTGCGCTAGCTTCAATAATCGGTTTTGGTCTTCCGTTGTCACTTGCAGTCTACTCGGTTTCGTTTTAGTTTCTAATACCTGTTCCCCTACTGAAGCGAATCGTTCAATTCAATATCTTACTGTTATGGTTCACTGCTCGAGCAACATGCATTTTTAGCCATTCCAGCTTCCCATATGCAATTATTCTTCCTCTAGCTATGAGACAAATAGCCTATCATCATTGGTTTTATACACAAGGCCCAAATTACATAAAACAATTTTTAGAGAGGTATTTGTGAGTACTTCAAATTATATCCCCGTAGCAGAACTCTCTCTACAAAAATTATTGCGGAAGTACCACAGGATTCTGAAACATGGATTTTTCGATAGGGCAGATAGTAGTTCCTAAGTGAAATCTTGACCCGACTACGGTAGGTCCCATAGTTTTGTAGCTATGGACCTTTAAAATTCATTTTTTTTCATGTTTTCGGCAGCGTATAACTCCGAAAGGAAGCATATGTGCACCCAGGTTGGTCTATACTTTTTGTCTTATCTTGGTGTCAGGAATCACCTCCCAAACGTTGTCGGTGTTGTTTTTGAAACACCCTGTATATGAGCAAATTGCCGTAGACAACAAGCAGTTCTTTTTAAGTTCGTTCTGGGAATGCTCTTGGAGCATTCTCAACTGGTTACTTATTGAAGTGATATATATATATCGCAGTGTGAAGAGTTTAAAGGGAAACAGGTTGAGCCATGAATGCAAAGGTGTGTTTGAAATGAGTGAGTGATCCGACAGTGTAGCAATTACAACATCACAATGGTTGGTTTGGTTAGTTTTCAGCTTTAAAGTCTTTCGTTTTAAATTGAAACAGGAGGAAAGTATCCGGAAGGCAATTTGATTGCATCAGTGGATAAAAATCTTGGGGAGTTCTCCTGTGTGGGAAGGAAAAGGCTGATGTCATCAAGAAAGAGGCACGGCCAGTCTCTGCCTGCAAAAACCCATTTGGAAATAATAAACAGCTGAGGGTCTTCCTTAGTTGTTACACTCTCTCTTTTTAACGCTTACAAACTACTAACAATAGGATTTCAAAGAAAGGAAAAAAAAAACCCTACACTTGTATACTAAGCGCATGTGTCATATCCTTACTTAACATGGATGATATATTCGATGTATCAACGGTACATTGTAATTACTACGGATGGCATTCTTGTATGATTTTGTTGTACGCGTACTTTGTCTCTGTCTTCACTCTTCATACATATCCAAGGTTTCAAAAACAATTTAAAACAGCGTTCGCAAGCTTTTGCATCCACTCTCACAGTTGTTTCAAAGTTCTGAATAATAATAATAATAATAATAATAATAATAATAATAATAATAGGAATATATAATTTAGTTTCTGGCGTAAGTATATATATATATATATATATATATATATATATATATATATATATATATATATATATATATATATATATATATATATATATATATATATATATATATATATATATTCAGCAACTGTGCATATGCAATATGTACTTAATCAACTTGTGTCTTATCGAAAGAAAGTGATCGGAACCCTAATATTACACGAGACGGGACGTATAACTTAAACCTGGTATCAAACACTACTTGAGTTTTTATGTGAGATTTGGTACTTTCATTGAGAATCGTACCCGGGATCACGCGCACTAAGAGAACGCGGCCTAACCTTTGGTTTAGATTCAAGTGCAATACCATTAACAGTCAAGCAAATTAGGTATCGTGTGCCGAAAGTGTTCAATTTTGGTATCCATTGCATTCTTTTATCAAGAGTAATTGATAGATATACTGTGTGTTCCATGTATGCAATCCCTGGCCGAATAACTAACTACTAGGAGGGGAGCACGATGACTTAAGAGCCTGCCTTACTAAAAATAATACAAAATTTACCATTTTTCTTTTGCTTGTTTATTCATCAGTGAAAGGAGATAATGAAATGCAACTTACCACAATCATTGATAATGTTATACTACAACAGAAAATATGAGCCTGAAGAATGTTCAGTGTTGCCATCCATAGAAATGACAGTGTTGCCAGAAAAACAATTTCCCTACAATCTAAGTTAAGGTAGCGAGTAGAGGAACAAACTCAACTGCATTTGGTTACGTATCATATTGTTTTGGTTTCCTGTGAACTACTTTTTAAATAATAGTTGTATTTAGTTTGCAATAAACAAAATAGTTTTAACATACAGTTATTAAAACTAAATAATAATGTTAATTAAAAAGTAGTTCACAAGAAACCAAAACATGATACGTAATCAAATGCGGTTGAGTTCATTCCTCTACTTGCTGTTTTAACTTAGATTTTAGGGAAATTGTTTTTCTGGCAACACTGTAATTTCTATGGGTGGCAACACTGAACATTCCTCAGTTTCATATTTTCTGTTATAGAATAGCATTATCTATAATTGTGGTGACTTGCATTTCATTATCTCCTTTCACTGATGAATAATCAAGCAAAAGAAAAATAGTAAATTTTGTATTATTTTTAGTAAGGCAGGCTCTTAATGGTGCGAGGATTTCCTGGTTCGATTTTGGTCACGTGAGTTGTGGTGGACAATATCATGTCCGTAGATGCTGCCATTTCCTCCAACATCTTCATTTCACCAATTATTTCATGATTATTCACTGTCATTAATCATTCGCCTCTTTTAGACTAAAGAACACATCCCTGGGATATGAAACTTAAATATATGTATATATTTAAATGTAAATATGGGTATCTGTTTCACGGTAACTTTTTAAAGAATTTCGAATTTGCATAAAGCATCTCTCTCTCTCTCTCTGTCTTTCACAATATTAAACATTATTAGAAGAAAAAGATGATTTATTGCTCGAGGCTGAACTCTCTGAAATATAAAGGAGTGAATTACCGATAAATCTCAATCAAACATAAAAAATGCTTGGCTTCACTTCCACTGTGCATACCGCTACAATCTGTCATTTCTTTACCACGCGTGCAATAAGTTTAAATATATGTACAATGCACACATCACTCGATGTCTCAGAAATAAAGTTATTCTTCCGCTTATGACATCATCTGTTACAATTGTTTGCAAGTATATTATGTTTATTTATGTAGGTAAGCATTTACATTCTGTATACTAGCCATTTCCAGCTTCATACTCTATGGCGTCATAACGTTTATTTTTCTCATTCTCAGTAAACCAGACGAACAAACATAAGGAGCAGGCTCAGAATCACGACATTAATGGCGGAGTCGATGGTTTTTTGATTACTACAGCCTGGACTTATATGCAAAATGCATGATTATATTAACATGCAGAAACGTATGGAAACTATATTTTCCTTTCTGACGCACTTGTAAGGATTCGTTTGAGACGCATATGTTAGCGCACGTAAGTGCATATTCTGAGTGAATTTTGATGTGCATGCATATTTCGCAAACTTTGCAGGATACTGCATATTTCCGAATTTTATTGGTGCATACTAGCATATTTCAGAGTATATCACAAGAAAGTAGGTTATATTTAAAGTGAACTGAATCACTGTAAACAGTGTTGAATTCAGACATTTTCACCCGGGGGGGAATGTCAACTCCTCGGGGGGGGAGGGTTGTTTTTCTGTATTTTTGCAAGAAAGCAGCATATTTAACAATTCCATTCATATCCACATCTTACCTAATATTAAGACTAATTTAGGGTGCGAATTGGCGGGGGGGGGGATGCCAGGGATTTCTCCCCTGACAAAAATCTTTCCCACCCTGGAGAAGGAAAATTTTATCCCTGGCAGGGATAACTTTTTCCCCCTCTGGAGTATTTTTAAGTGGACATAAAGATAAGGTCTACTTTGCGTAGCTAACCTAAATATTACTTGAGTAAAAATTTATGAAAGATCTCACATCTCAACTGTTTTGTACTTGTTAGTGTATATATATATATATATATATATATATATATATATATATATATATATATATATATATATATATATATATATGGGGGGGAGGACTGGGTGCGCATATGGGTGAAATTCATCCCCCCCTGGGAAAATTTTTCAATTCGCACACTGGACTAATTGCTGCTAAATATTCAATGAGAGATTATAATTTAAAAAAAAAATCGTTTAATTTTATCTAAAACATTAAATAAAGACTGGCAAAATATTTTACACTAAACTTTAACTGCTATTTACAGTAACTATTTTTATTATTATTTCCTATATTCAGTAGTTACTGTTTGTTACCAATATAGAAGTTTTTAAAAAGATTTAAATTAACTGAAATATTTTTTGTCCTAAAACAAACATACATACATAGGAATATCTTAACAAAAAGTTATCATCCTTTCTCATACTTCTGATTCTAAATCAAGCATATTAGCCTTGGTTTCTTCACTGCATCAATAGTTTAGTTTACGAAATCTTCAGTAGGATTAGTGCCGTGTCGTGGAAAATCAGCGCTTGGCGCGAGAGTATACGATGGCACCCGTATATATGAGTGAGGTCGACAGACCAGCCGTGAAACAAGAGAAAATTTTAAATGTAAACCCTGCTTTTTCTTGATTTTGAGCACTTTTCATTACTTTTTTCCTTTCATTTTATATATGTGCACGTGTTTCATTCCTGTTTTTCTTTTCTCCTTTTCTTTTCTGTTTCCCTCCCGAATTTTACAGCCCCATTACTTCATTACTTCGGCGCCCGGGGCCGTCGCCCCGCTTGCCCCTCCCCCATGGCACGGCACTGAGCAGGATCTTCATCACCTTCAATAGCAATCTTTTACTCATATACTACTATCATATTGATAAATTCTCTATAAATCTCTAACCAAGGAGGGTTAACTGTTCCTTCCTGATCCCTCTAAATGACGCACTCTGAATCTCACCCTTTAACTGAATTATTTTTAATAAAAGAAAAGTGTGTTTACTTTAACAATCGTAAAATCATTTACGTCTGTTACTTCCGATGGGAGAAATGGGATTTAGGCGCTCTATTTCAAATAATGAAAGAACTGTACATTTTCAAGAACTGAAGTCTGCTGACATCACAGATCATATGGAATGATCGAAAGATCTTCCCTATCTTTCCTTTCCTATCTCAATCTGTGATAGTGCTACCTACTAATATATAATATAGGGCGAGAATATAGTACCTACTAAAATACAAACCTTTCTTCAACAGTTAACAATTTCATGCTCTGCCAAACTCGGTTATAGAGTTAAGAAATACAAGTTTTACTGACTATTTGGTGTTCTATCTTAGATGTTACATGTTTAATATTTATATAGAATGGTTCTGCGTCATTTATATGTATATTGAGAGATCGGATTTCGTCTGCACGTACACGGAAAGAAAGCAAATAATTGGGTGAAGTAATTTCTACATTTTGTGACCGAAATTTTTTGAGTTTCTCCGGGGGGGAATGAATTTTCTTCGGGGGGAGATTCCCCCCGGGCTACCCCCTGAATTCAACCCTGACTGTAAACCAGGGGCAGATCTAGGACCGACTTCTGGGGGGGGGGCGGTGGGTTGTCATACTGCTACTTTTAAGGGCTCCAAACTTTGGGATAGATTTTATTTATATATATAAAATAAGAAAGCTTCCTCTTCTTGGGGGCGATTGCTCCGATCGCCCCTCCTGGATCCGCCCCTGCTGTAAACGCAGATGTAGTTTATTATTATTATTATTATTATTATTATTATTATTATTATTATTATTATTATTATTATTATTAATAATAATAATAATAATAATAATAATAACGTTAAGTTTGTTGTTCATAATCGTAGGTAAATTCACTTTCGATTCCTTTCGCATTCGATGTTTTTCACATGCACCAGTGACTTTTGCTGATGTAGGAAATAACTTTTCTATCTGCAAAACGTTTCTCACTGATAAATGCAGAAAGTTTACAAAAGAAAGCCTAAAGAAGACGTTCATAGTTCATTGCAACAGAGGTCATTACGATATTGAAAGAAATTTAAATTTTATTTTCTTAGTATATGTTAAAATTTCATATTTCAGTGCATATGTTAAAATTTCAATGCATATTTTCGTGCATATTTGCATGCATATCTCGAGGGTGGGGTGCTGACTGCCACGGGTGCTGACTGCCACAGCCAATTATTGGTGCTGATTGCCACGACTCGCTCTGATTGCCAATATCAAGGTGCTGACTGCCACGATGGCGTGCTGACTGCCACGAGCCTGAGAGAAAGTTGCTAGAAGTAACATTACCAGACGCCAAGAAGCATGAAAGAAACTAGATTAACCTTAGGATCGTGTTGTTCAGACCAACACCTAACAAAGGTCTCTGTATGTACACTCATGTCCAAAATTATTGTCGTATGACTATAAATATGTTGTTCTAGTAATGTAATTTGATAACGAAAAATGAAAAAAAAATGAAATGAAATCTTTGAGTTTTACGTCCCACGGTTATGCCGGTTAGACTAAAGGAGACGGTAAGGATGAGTAATGAATGAAAATGGTGGAATGAAGAAAGTGGGAGGAAACGGGAGAATCCCGAGAAAACCCACGCGCACGGTGTTTGTCCACCACAAAGTTCATTTGGCGGGGGCTGGGATCGAACCCGGGACCCCTAGCACCAGAGGTGAACGCTCTACCACTGAGAATTTGAAAACGAATTCTCCCGGTATTTCTTATAATGTTAGTATGTGTATATTCGGCAAAGACAAGTATGTGGTAAATTTCATGTCAAAAGAGCAGTAAATAAGAACAATAAAACGAAAATAAATTTTTCTTGTCCATTAGTTACATTTTATTTTACTCATTATGATTTTCGCATTTATAATTCTTTCCCTATGAAATTTACCACAAATATATTATTTCCTGATTATACACATATCAGTATTAAAAGTACTCTGCAAAATTATCAAATTATATTCTTACAAGAAGACAGTTATAGATATGGGACAATAATTTTGAACATGAGTGTACTTCAGTTTTGTCAGGGAGCGGTGCGTACAAAATTGGTACGATTTATGTATTCTCACTTGAACTCTCTATGTCAGCATGAACTGTGTACAGCTGCGCAAATTGTTTCGAGCAGCTCTTGAAAGTTCCATCAAAAAAGCACTGCTGGCATTCCCTCACAAGGGAAGTTCAGGATAAAGCACTCGCCTGCAGAGATACTAAGCATGCCATTTAAAGTCCCAATTCATGCTGATTACAACAAGCTAATAAAATTCCTGTACGTTTGAGAACGGTTCGAGATATTCAACTTCATACAAGTTTATATGAGAAAATGAGGATATACGCATTTATACGTGTTAAGTTCAACATAATTAGTAACGAATATTGACATAAGAATTGAAAGCTATCGGAAGTAACAGAAAAAAAAAGTGTTTCGCAATAACTAATGGGTTTGTTAGAGACAATTAGTCATTGCATTGTTCACAATAATCATAGGTTAGAGATGAAAATTGATCACTGTTGTTCTTCTGTTTTATGAAGAAATGACGCAGGCAAAAGACTCCCTTGCACCATGAACATTTTATATGTGCAATTGCGTTGCATCCGTCAAGGGAACAGTTCGCAGAACCAAAGCAAAAAGCAAATTCGACAAGTGATTCAAAAGTTATAGGCCTATAATTTGTTCGTAACCTGCCTTGTAGAACGCAAACTGAAACAATCATCACTCATTTTCTCATATAAACTTCTAAGCTGAATATCTCGAACAGTTCTCAACGTACAGGAGTTTTATTACTTGTTGTAATCAGCATGAATTGGTCATTCAAATGGCATGCTTATTCTCTGCAGGCGAGTGCTTCTCCCAAACTTCCCTTGTTAGCTGGCTTCAGACCCTCATATCCATTAAATAATACAATAAAACAATTAATATAAACAATGAAATGTGCAAATTGTACATATAACAGAAAAGACAATCCCTTTATAAACATCCAAGCGTATGTCGTTCCACTTAGTGAGCAACTTTGTAACTTATAGGACGCCACATAGATTTGCTGTGATGATTACTAAATTAATCCCTAATTATTCTCTACTAAATTAATTAATAATCAAAAATTTAGTATGAGGGATTAATTTCTCTCTTTCCAAATACAGTTTCTCCCAGGCTCGTGGCAGTCAGCACGCCGTCGTGGCAGTCAGCACCTTCATATTTGCAATCAGCCACAGTCGTGGCAGTCAGCACCAATAATTGGCTGTGGCAGTCAGCACCCGTGGCAGTCAGCACCTATCCATCTCGAGGTTGGTTTGTGCATGGAAATCCGGGCTGTACTGATTACTAATGTGACGAACCGGTTTCTCAACTGGGACCTAGCTCCTTCCTCCTGCACCGACACAGGAGTTGTTCAAAAGTGCAGTACCTTTATTTTTTAATTGGTGCTGAATCCGGTGCTGTCATTCTCCGCACTGTTGCCGTGACGAAAGAGGAACGATTTTATTCATTGAGTTCCGTGTGAACAGATTAAATTATAGTTGCCCGATCTTACATTTTCCCGCAAGTTTTACATTTTTCTGATGCATTTTACATCAAACGTTTCTACTTTTTTCCGTAAAATTATTTCTTCCAGGTTTTTAAAAATAAATAAATGTTAGTCCCAGACAAATATTTTTTTGTAAGTTTAATGCGAATATGTACTATTTTCTTCACTTTTCAACCGAGCTGGTGATATAGTAATATACAGGTCACCCAAGTATATTACTTTTCGTCTCTGTTTTTCCGTTTATTCTGTGATTTGCAGGTATTTCTTTACAATTTTGCATGTATTCTGTCAATATCGTTCTGGTTTTCCTTTCGAAATCTGCTAGGTGGCTCTCTGTCCATTGTATTACTCCAAATGAATATGTTACAACCGGTACTGCAAAGGTATTAATAGCCTTACTTACGTTCTTACTATTGCAGTTTGTTTAGTATATATCTTTCAATCTCTGTTGGTAGTTTTGTGCTATTTCTTCTCTTATCTTTTTGTGTTCTATTGCTGTGGATTGGTTGAATCCTAAATACATGTATATTACAATACATGCATGTATATTACCGTGCATGTATATGCATGAAACCAGTACTTGTTTCTGCTTTATGGCTTCTATTGTTTCTTCTGTGGCTAACGTATTTTTTAGTCATTTGTTTTTCTTGATTAACGTGGATTGTTTTACATTTTTCTATTCCAAACTTCATTTGTACGTATGTTGAGAACATTTCGATTACTTTCAGCAGATTCTTCAGTTGGTTTTCCGTGCTCATGCATAATTTGATATTATCCACATACATTAAGTGTGTTACTTTAAGTTCTGTTTGTTTGTTCAGTTTTATATTGACACATCTGTTCCAATTGTCAACTTGTCTAGTAATTCTGAGAGTGGGTTGTCCTAGGAGAAATAGCTGTGGGCTTAAGCTATCTTCTTGGAAAATATTTGGTCTAGGAATTAATTCGTGCGGGTGGACAAGAGATGGCGCAACGAACGGAGCGTCCCACAGTTCCGTGTATCCACACATGTGTTGCAAACCCCTGTCATCGCGTATCGTTCGTAGTATAGGGCAGTGGATTAAAGCGTCAACAACACCAGTTTTTAGTTAAGTGAACATGGCGCAATTTGTGCCTGATAAAGTGTTTTTGCGGGGTGTCCTGCTGCAGTACTTTAACATGCAGAAAAGTGCGACTGAAAGTCATCGTATTTTGGTGGAAGTGTATGGTGACCATGCTCTAGCTGAGCGAACGTGTCAGAAGTGGTTTGCACGGTTTAGAAGTGGTGATTTCGGCTTGGCAGACCAAGAGCGAGCTGGACAGCCAAAAAAATTTCAAGACGAAGAATTGACAGCATTGCTCGAGCAGGATTCGTGTCAAACGCAGGAACAACTTGCAGCAGCATTAGGCGTTGATCAAACAACAGTCTCCAAACGCTTGAAAGCCATGGGAATGATTCAAAAGATGTCACATTGGGTTCCACATGAATTAAAAGACAGAGACGTTGAAAGACGAAAAACCATTTGCGAATTGCTGCTTCAACGACAGAGCAGAAAGGGGTTTCTGCATCGAATTATTACGGGTGATGAGAAGTGGATCCATTACGAGAACCCTAAACGAAAGAAGGCCTGGATGAAACCAGGTGAATCAGGTCCATCACAACCAAAACGAGATATTCACTGTGCAAAGGTTATGCTGTGCATATGGTGGGATATGAAAAATGTGGTGTACTATGAGCTGCTGCAACCGGGTGAAACTATGAATGGAGAACGTTATCGACGACAATTAATGCGTTTGAAGCAAGCTCTGGCCAGAACACGACCAGAATGGGAGAACAGACATGATAAACTTATTGTTCAACATGATAACGCTCGCCCACATGTCGCAAAACCGGTCAAAACCTATTTAGAAAATGTCGGATGGGAAGTTTTACCCCACCCGCCGTATTCACCAGACGTTGCTCCTTCGGACTACTACTTGTTCGATTGCATGAACAACGATTTGATTGGACAGCGGTTTACTTCTTCAGAAGATATCGAAACATGGGTCTCTGACTGGATCGCTTCCAAGGATGAGGACTTCTTTCGCCACGGAATCCGTACATTGCCTGACAGATGGGCGAAAGTGGTGGCTAGAGATGGACAATATTTTTCTTAAGGTATTTATGTATTTTGTGTTTGTACTACAGCTTCAATGTGTGCGTACCAACCGCACGAATTAATTCCTAGACCAAATACCTATCGTAATTCGTATATCTTCTGTGTCTAGTTCTGTCTGACTGTCTTTCTGATAGTCTATGTATACTGTATATATGCTCCTGTCTGTATCATAAGCCTGGCTTGTTATTACTGTGTCTACTATTAATTGTCCTTTACATGTCTATGAGTATTTTCCGCAACCTTTCTGCTATTCTGTTGTCCTCCTTGCAGTATTTTCTAATACGTATTGTTCGCAACGCATGCTGAACTTGAAGAAGCATTTTCGTGGTTGCTAACGCTCTAGCCTTCGGTACGAGCGGTGCCGGGGTCGATTCCCGGTGGGGACACTCGGTCGAAAAAGTGTAAAACGCTTTTTCAGACCAGCCACCCTGAATGGAGTTTTCCTGGGTTTTCCTCACTCACTCCAGCCAAATGGCGGGGTGGTACCTAACTTCTAGGTCCCAGGCTGCTTTCTTCCTTCCCTTTCCCTGTACAGCGTGCTCGCCGAGGGACACCAACCCTCAAACGTGACGGGCTAAATGGTCTTAAATGCCGAAAGTCCAGGGTTGGATTATGAAGTGATTGCTTGTGTTCAAAAATATTTCCTAGATCACAAACATAAGTTTTCTTTTTCTGCTGAAGTTGATGTATTGCCCAAACATTGGGAACGTATGACTGATCAGCACAGAAGAGGACATTCAATAACTGTTGTCCGATTTCCAATAGCTGTTTGTTTTATAGAATTCTACGAACTTTTTAAACAATGTGTTACCGTATAGGCCTAATAAAGAAAGGTTTCCTAAATCATATTAAGTTGCAATAACTGAATGTTAAAATACGTTAAAGTTTTTTAAACTGTATAAACTTCCGATCTTTATAAAAAATGTTCACATTTTAATATTTTATATGCCTTCTTTCAACCCATTTCCTAACATCTATGACCCTGATGTGAGCGTCCAAAAAGAGAAATTAAAAATTTACATGATCTCAAAATCAAGCTTTGCGGAATCGTAAGTGAAGCGTAATCAACTAAGATATGGTATTCGATGAGAAATTATTTAAAGAAGAAGAAAAAGGAAATACCATTACCTTGAACAAAATTCCAGACATCTATATTCTTTACCAAAAAGAAGTACAAGGTTGAACATCTACGAATTTACCTCTAATTACGTATGTGGATAATTTACAATTAGAAATTAGTATCTGTTGTTGCAAAATTTGTTATGCCTCAGAGATTTTTATACTATGTTGTAGCTGAGTGATAATTATCGCACTTTTATTTTATGTTAACACTACAATGTTTTACAATTTGCTTTATTTTCATGTACGAAGAGAGAAAAAAATGTCTCGGACATCTCAGAAACATGGCACGGTGTAGCACAAGGACTTCCCTCAATACGAAGTATTTTAACTACGGTAATCGAAATGAACAAATGAACAACATAGAACTTAAACATTAAATATTGTTCATCCATAGTGTTTTTTTTTTTTTTTTTTAATCCCATATCACGTTATAGCGAAGTATGTTGCAGTGCCTTCACATAAGTGCTGCAAAACTCGTTACTACCAAAATCGCAAGTAGGAACGCACAAAAGAAAATTATATTCTACTAGAGTATACCCGTTCTTCGCATGGGGAGAATACGTTACATTGTGGACATAAAGGGCACCAAAACTGTCACCGATCAACTTAGGGACCCCAAAAACTATTAATTCGATACTAATATCGGTCATTTTCAATTATTTTTACATAACACCATCCTCTTTTTCTCAAGAACATTAAAAGTGGCTGAATTTGGATTTAAATGGTATTGAAAGTGTCACTGTTAGTCTCAGCGATCCCGAAAACTATGGATTAGGCACTAATATCGATCATTTTTATATATCTGCCCCTTCCCCCCCCCCTTAAGTCGTAGCGCTTAATTTGGATTTAAACGGCAACTGCAACGAGTGTTACTATTCATCTCAGCGACCCCGAAACTAGGCACTAATATTGGTAGTTTTCGATTCGGTTATTATTTTTACATATCACCCCTTCCGATCATCTCAGCACCACACCGAAAATTATCAATGTAATATTATAGGATCTTTGGGAGGCCTACAGTTGATAATAATCATGCCAAGTATTATTTTAATTGGTTCCGTAGTTATTGTATGATGGGGTATCACACGAACTCATAATCGCTTCTCCACACATAGATATATATCTCGCTTCTCTTCCTGAAATAGACCGAATTATGGTCTTCGGTTTTGTGATCAGAATCGATATGTCATCTGCACTTTGGTTCTCTTCCAAGTTTACATTCCGGGACGTGAACCGAAAACATTTTCGGACCAGTTACCATTAAGAGGTGACTAGTTTTCATACCTGGGTAGTATTATTAGTGATGATATGAAGTGCGAACGTGAAATAAAAGCAAGGATGGGAATGGCGAAAGAAGCCTTTAAGAGAAAGAAAAAAATATATTTTGTGGGACTTTGAGTAAGAGTTGAGAAAAGACTTGCTTCGTGTGAAGTATTGCTCTGTATAGGTCAGAAACGTAGACATTACGCAAAAAGGATGAGAGCTTTCGAAATATGGGTGTGGAGAAGAATGGAAAGAATTAACCTGGACCGAGCGGAAATGGTGAGGGAGAAAGTAACAACTTTAGATATTATTAAGAAGAGGAAGAGAAACTGGCTGGGACATTGGCTAAGAAGGAACTGTATCATGAGGGATGTACTGGAAGATGTGGTGGCAGGAAAGAGAAGGAGAGGGCGGAGGAAACTACAATTAATTTACGATATCAAAACAGAGAAAACTGTACGTGAAGACAAAAAGATTAGCGGAAGACGTGGAGCATGGAAGCTTCTCAGTTACAGCAAGTGACTTGCCAATAATGGCAGAATACCTATGATGACGATATTCCTCCTACAATGAGAAAAAAATGTAGGTGGCGTACTTAAAAAGATAGGTTACATGCGTAATTCCTGTAGTTTTTGGACTTAACGTACAGCAGACGTATAACTGAAAACGCATGTTTTATAATGCTTTCTGTATAAGTGTTCCACCTATATGTACTTTCCGTATGAAACAATGAAGGCGGTCAGGATCTCACATACAAATGGACGTATATAACATATAGCTGACGAAGGTAACTTAAGTATATGCATGTGATATACGGAAAACTGTTAGATGTCAGACATCCTGCAACGGCATGATGTAACATCTAAGGGCAGTGCCTATGTAACATACGGATAACGTATGCTCCATACTGATTTCTATAGTAAGCAAGAAGATACCGTGTATTTGTACAATATACAGCTGTCCGGAGAACGGATTTTTCTTTGTGTACTTTCCTTAACGACGCTCACGCTCACTTATATCATTGATCTCACGTTCGCTACGTGCTCATGAGTGTGTTCTTTAACCGAACTGGAGCGCATGCCAGCTCAGAATCGTATTCGCTTCATCTCGGGCTCGCTACTCGCGCTAGCTTTATCTCAGGTTCGCTATATTAAGGAGGCTCGAGCTAGCTCCATGTCGGTCTCGCTATATTCAACAAGGCTCGCACTAGCTCCATCTCGGGTTCCCTATATTCAATGAGGCTCGCGCCAGCTCCATCTTGGGTTCGCTATATTCAAGAGGCTCGCGCTAGCTCCATCTTGGGTTCGCTATATTCAAGAGGCTCGCGCTAGCTCCATGTCGGGCTCGTTATATTCAGTGAGGCTCACGGTAGCTCCATCTCGAGATTGTTTTCTTCAATGCGGCTCGCACTCACTCCCACTAATCGCATTGGGGTTAGCGCTCCCTTCGAAAGCAGGGTATAACAAGCTATCTACTGGTGGCGCTCGTGTTCAATTACTTAACTCAGGGACGGCTGAGCCCGGGAGTCGGGACTCATGAGTCGGAATCCCCGTTAGAATCATCCACATTGTTTATATCCGTAAATTCATCTCCTTTGAGGATAAGGTCTCTTTTCGCACCAACTATTTTTCTCGAAACATTTTTTGAAAATAGTAGTTCAGCGATGAAATTTCAATAGTTTTATAGTTTTTACGCGTAATGCATACAGTTACTAAATCATCTTTCTTAAATATGGTTTTAAAAATATATTTTATTCGTCGTATAGGAAAGTCCTTCTACCTTGTTGCACAAGAATTAAAGATATATATATATAGTTTAAAAGAGAAGAAGACCGTTCAGTTATTTCCGCAAACTTAAGTTACGATTAAAAACTGGCTTTACTATATTTACTAATGGATTCCAAGAACATGTCTTAAACTTTTGGAACCCCTACAGGTATAGGAGAAAGAAATAAGAAAAGGAATACAAAATTGCCTGAGCTGTTAGCAATATCGTCTGTCTCAAAAGAAGTACTGTCAAGTCCTCGTTTCCAAGAACTGGAGTACGAAGTAGCGATGGGTTATTAAGCACTCGTTGGGAAGCAAATTAAGCTAACTGAAAACCTAAAATTAAGTCTCTTCCTTTAGGTACACAAAAAAATATTGAAAGTTGAAAAGTTTATCGAAAGAAACTACAATATGCATAGTACCAAACCAATTTCAATCGTACATTGGAAATTCCACTTGCAAACTATTCATTATAGCTTTGAAAAATTCAAGATTGCTAATAGAACTCCAACTGACCAAAGTAGTATATTTTAAGAGTAGATAGAGGGTGTTTCAAAACAACACCGACAACTTTTGGAAGGTGATTTCTGACACCAAGATAACACAAAAAAGTACAGACCAACCTGGGTGCACAAATGCTTCCTTTCGGAGTTGCATGCTGTCGAAAACATTAAAAAAAAAAAAAAAAACTTTAAAGATCCATAACTCCAAAACTATGGGACCTACCAAAACCAAATAAAAGTTCGTATATAGAATACTCTATAAACTGGAGGGCTGCGGTGGCTCAGGGGTAGAGCGTTCACCCCCTGGTGCATGGGGTCTCCTTGGTTCGATCTCAGCTCGCGCCAAGTGAGCTTTGTGGTGGACAAACACCGTGTGCATGGGTTTCTCGGGGTTTTCTCTCACTTTCTTCATTCCACCATTTCATTCATTTCTCATCATCACCATCTCCTTTGGCATAACGTGGGACGTAAAACTTAGATTTCATTTCTATCAACTGGACCCTAATATTTGAATTATCACTATTTGCAACCATGTTGTACGATTGTATGATCATTACAATATCTTTAAGTCGGCTTTAGCACAAAAAGTAAAAGCAATATTGATCAAACAAATATTCCGCGCATATGCGAATGGTTGGTCTTTTAAACCAACATCCACTTTAACCCAAAGCAACATTTTTCTCTTTCTTACTTTCTTCTATCAGCGCGTGTCTGTAAGTCTTCTGCTATCACAAATAGGATTTATTCCTTGGCAATAATCCAGTTTGGCTTCTGCTATTTGACGAATAGGAAGACAAGAAAATATTCTAGGTATGAGGCAACATTAATCAATGTGTTCTTTCTTCACTTGTTTTTCATGCAGACTTGCGTTCAATCTTAATTATTATTGAACATTACACTAATTTTTATGAGGGTTGGGACTTCAATAGTAGCAACTATTTATTTACAATCGATGCGCAATATATGATCTACATACGTAAATGTTTTACTGATGTTTCTTGCCTGAACAACCCAAAATTTAAGTCGCAATATACGCTCACCTGTAGCAGCACTTGTTCTGTTGATAGTTCAAATCGAATTGTGCGGTTTATTGCCTGAAGAATCTTCAGAACAATTCAGAGATGAGTACCGCAAAATGTTTCCTTCCTTTTAATGATTAACCCTTTTAAATTATAGCTTTTTTGGGAGAAGGGGGTAAATTATAGACTTTCAGTCAAACGGCTTCATCATCCCTATTTGCCCTAGGATCATGGTTCGTACCTCATTTTCTTCAGAATAGAACAGCATTTCAAACGGTACAATTCACATTTCCCCATCATGTCCCTAAGACTTGAATTTCGAAAGAAATCGGGATGTTTTCTGATTTTTTAAATTTTTGAGCTCCTCTAGACCCCCCTGTAGTAACGCAGAGATCTCAAAATAAGCTGAAAAATACTAAGGGTTGTACTAAATGTGTGTACAAAATTTCAAGCTTCTATCTTGAATAGTTAGGGCGGGGAAAAAATATTTATCAACGAATCCCACATGCCCAAGATTACTCCAAATAGCCGGATGTAATATAAAAATTTCTTGAGACATCCCTATTTATCCTAGGATCATGGTTCGTACATCATCCTCTTCAGAATAGAACAGACTTTCAAATAGTACCATTCACATGTCTCTATCATGTATCAGAGGTAGGAAAATCACGAAAAAAGAGGTTTTTTGTTTAAAAAAATATCCGTTCTTTTTAAGTTTTTGTCCATTTGGACCCCCTATTTGAACGCAGAGATCTGAGAAAATCTGAAAAATACTAAGGAGTGCACTGAATGTGTGTGGAAAATTTCAATATTCTAAGGAGTGCACTGAATGTGTGTGGAAAATTTCAATATTCTAAGTGCAAAAGTAAGTCCCCCGTTTCACAAACAACAATATCCCCACAAATCCTAAATTTCTTATAAAAGAGGATCTCAGGTAAAAATTACCTGAGACACCCTATTTATCCTAGGATCATGGTTCGTCCATTGTTATCTTCAGAATAGAACAGCCTTTCAAACGACACCATTCACATATCTCCGTCATGTATCAAAGGGGGGAAAATCGCGAAAAAGGAGATTTTTTGTTTAAAAACTATCCTTTTTTTTATCTTTTTGCCCTTTTTGGATCCCCTCCCTCTTTTAACGCAGAGGTCTGGAAAAATTCTGAAAAATATTAAAGGGTGCACTAAATGTGTGTAAAAATTTCAATCTTCTAGGTTCAAAAGTAAGCCCACCAAAAATAATAAAAAGAGGCATAAGGAAAAAATATTTTTTAAAGTTATGACGTTATCATACCCTATGTCTCGATACAGAAAGGCGTAAAACCATGTGTTCTACAATGCCTCCATGCTTGAAAAATAAAATTTTTGAAAAGTAAAGCTTTATTGGTACTTTTTAAATCGAATAATGAAGACACTAAAATAGTTAGTGCCTAAAAATAGGCACTAAAACTTAGAAGGGTTAAACATAGCTACAAGGTCATAGATTCAAGAAGTATAGCGGACTTCAGAACACTTCCAAGCCCATAATACTGATCGTGGTTGTTACAAAAATTAACAGTTGTTGAGGAACGTCTGCTTCTGTTGCGGGAACATCATATGTAAACAATATTGGATCACCAATTCACACGAAAAAATGAAATGAAATCTTTGAGTTTTACGTCCCACAGTTATGCCGGTTAGGCTAAAGGAGACGGTGATGATGAGTAATGAATGAAATGGTGGAATGAAGAAAGTGGGAGGAAACGGGAGAACCCCGAGAAAACCCACGCACACGGTGTTTGTCCACCACAAAGTTCACTTGGCGGGGGCTGGGATCGAACCCGGGACCCCAAGCACCAGAGGTGAACGCTCTACCACTGAGCCACCGCGGCCCCATACCAATTCACACGAGTCTTTACTCTTGTTATGGTGCATGTGCGTAGAGTTGGTAAGAAGAGTCCGTTTACTATGAGCTGGGTTACATATCGAACTAATGTGTAGAATAAGCAAGTAGTAGTGGTTCCGTCTTATGGCGTATATATATAGCAAAACTGCCACTATTAAAGTTCCAACCCCCGTATAAAATTAAATAAACTCTTACTTTAATTTACTTTTAAAAATCCTTACCGTTAGTTTCTAATTTATTCTTTGGTCCTCTGTGAGTCGGGTCTTCTTTGTTGTTCGCGACCCCTAAAAATAACGAAAAAAGAATAATTAACATTAGACGCATTTAAATAAAAAAAAAGTAAGAGAAAGCAACATTGAATGGCCTTAACACCAATAACACTCACACACAGCACTATCGTAATCAAATTTTGAGTACAGAGAGGAAAAAAAAAAAAACAACTTCATCCTCCTATTTGAAAAATGAAATGAAATCTTTAAGTTTTACGTCCCACGTTTATTTCGGTTAGGCTAAAGGAGACGGTGATGATGAGAAATGAGTGAAATGAAGAAAGTGGGAGGAAACGGGAAAACCCCGAGAAAACCCACCAGCACGATGTCCTCCATAAAGTCTACACGGCACGAGCTGGGATCGAACCAGGGACCCCAAGCGCCGGAGGTGAATGCTCTACCACTGAGCCACGCGCCCCCCTCATCCTATTTGATGACCTCGATTATCACTCTATTGTATTTTGATTTTACATAGTTAATAGGCTTATTAGTTTTTGTCTTCGTGCAAGAAGCAAAACACAAAGTTAAGAGGCCTCACCCCGGCGAAATTAAAATACCGCTAATTTTATAGTAATTATGTGATATCTTCAAATAGATGAAAGATAATTGAAATGTGGAACAAGAGCACCCTAGACAATATTTTGCGTGATGTACCGTTATTACAAGTCACCTAGTGGCTTTCCGTTTTCAGCCGTTTAGAAACGCGAAAATAAATGCCGATTTTCAAAATGGCTGGAAATCGAAAGCAGATAAGTTAGTCGTGATAACGGTATCTCATGTAAAATGATATTGTCTAGGGCGCTCTTGTTCCACATTTCGTTAATCTTTTATCTATTTGAAGATATCACACAACTACTGTAAAATTAGCGGTATTTTAATTTCGCCGGGATGAGAACTCTTAAGGGAGAATAATCCCTCTGCTCCCCGACTACATCACTTTATCACACAGAACAAAATCACTAGTGGAAGCAGACTAGTGGAGTTGAGTTGATTTTGAGTTTAACGTCCCGTTCAGCAGCGAGGCTATATGAGACGTGGACCTACTGATTAACGTGGAATCCGAACCACATGAGCTCCCGTCGGGAATCGAACCCAAGCCCCCCACGCCAAAGGTGCGTACGCTAACCGCTTAGCCACGGAGGAACTCAGCAGACGTGGAGTAGACCAGTGGTTAGCATTATCATTCTTGGATTGTAGTCATGAGGTTTCAGCTTGAAGCCCCTCAGGCGGGGGCAGTGACGGATCCAGGATATGATCAAGGGTTTGGCTAAACCATAGTTTGTCGCTTCATCCAGTGTAAAGCAGGATTGAAGCCCATTTTGTCCAGTATACACCTGAGTACTAAGGGGGGACTGTAGCCCCCCCCCTTGGATCCGTGCCTATCAGTCGGCCATCCTCATCGAGCTTTTTTCCTCAGTGCAACCATCTGGTTTATTTCCTTCCGCTTCTTTTACTACTGTTGTGCCTCTGCTCAGCAGTGTCGTTTTAGATTGGAAGGGGTGCTCTCTAATGTAAGTCGAGTTTTATGTTTTACATTAGTATATTATTATCCTACTGACTAAAATAAATATAAATGTCAAACTCGGGGTGCAGCTGCTCCTTTCGAGTTCAAATGACGCCCTTGGTTACATCCCCCAGAATACCTGCCTTGAACAGAAGACGATTTAATGAATATATTCTGCCTCATAATTTCGGAACCGAAACGAAATGAAATCTTTCTGTTTGATGTCCCACGATTATGCCTGTTAGGCTAAAGCAGGTGATGATTAAAGCAAGTGAATGATGATGGAAAAATTGGTGGGTGAGAATGTGGGAGGAAACGGGAGTACCCCGAGAAAACCCACAAACACAATGTTGTTCACCACAAACTTACTTGGCAGCAGATCGAACCAGGGGACTCCACACCACACACCAGAGGTAAGCGCTCTACCACGGAGCCACGGTGCTCCCTCGGAGCCGAAAAGGAACGTTAAACTCAAACGAACCCATCTTTGTCATTGTTGTTGCTGATTGTATCTAAATGATTCTTAAATCAATAAACGTCAATTTGAAGAATCAAAATAGTGCTTCTTAACTTGTTACGTCAAACTTACAGTGTCAAAGGCTAAGCACATTATTAATTTTTCAGAACTTTCCAAAATGCACTATATCCATACAAACTCCTGTTTGTGGGACCTGTTTTGCAAAATAACATAATGGTCCACATGATAAAACGAAAATACACTTTTCTCTTTCCATTGAGACAAATTTATTGAGGAAGTTTGCGTTCATGGAAGTGCCCATCCTTAGCCTTGATAAGAGCTTTATAAATTCCAAGCATTTGTTTGATATATCTATCTAATTTGTGCGACTCCAACAACTTTGAAGAGCCTTTCATACATATTCTGCATTCCTTGTCATGTGGTAACCGACTATCATGTGAAGTTCATCCCGCAAGAGCTCGATGACTGACAAATCGTGAGACTGTGGTGCCTATTCCATTTTTGTGACAATGAGAGCCTGTTTATTGATTTGCAGATAATTACTGCATAACTTGAGAAAATGTTTGTTGTTGTTACTAGGGATGGCCACAAAGTTCCGGTTCCGGCGGAACCGGTTCTCGGAGATCTGGTTTTCATAAGCGGTTCTGGAACCGGTTCCTGACCTGGATCCGAAAACCCGGTTCCAGAACCGGATCTTAGGAACTGGTTACATATCTGGATCAGAAAACCCGGTTCCAGAACCGGATCTTAGGAACCGGTGCCAGACCTGGATCCGAAAACCCGGTTCCAGAACCAGATCTTAGGACCCGGTTCCAGACCTGGATCCGAAAGTCCCCAAAGACCCGTAAAGGAGGCACAAAGTTCACCTTCAAAACACTGCAAAGAGTACCATGCGCTTGTGTCCTCCCCGCCCAGACCCGCTTGTATTTATTTACCCCCAGAAAAGAAATTTTGGTTCACCAGTGGGTGTTTAGCCAAATGAGTTGGCCAGTTTGCCTGTTTAGCCAATGAGTTTGCCAGTAACCCAGTTTATTTAGCCAAATGAAATAAGCGGCCGCTTCCTGGGCGCCTGCCTGTCGCTTCCACCATTTCATCTAGCACACTGTTCACAGCCTGCCAGCAGCTCGGATTTAGCGTAGAGTTGGTCACAAAGTTTCGGTTCCAATGGAACCGGTTCTTGGAGATCCGGTTTTCAGAACCGGTTCCAGACCTTGATTCAAAAACCCGGTTCCAAACCTGGATCCGAAAAACCGGTTCCGGAACCGGATCCGTTCAGACCCGAAAACCGGTTCCACCAGGAACCGGTTCTGGCCATCCCTAATTGTTATCCTGTTGTCCAAAAGCCGCGTTCCTAATGGAATTGCATGCCTCGCTTAAATGTTGTGATATATATGTGTTTGACAATATTCTGTTGATTTGATTCAAATTTACCAACTTAATTGTCTGTAAAACATCTCCACACAATTACACTATCTTATATAGTCGGGACGAAAGCACTTCTCGGAAGGGCGATACACAAACACCTGGCATTGAGAACCATAGAGCTCAAATTTAGATTCGGCGATGCAGAGTACCTTCTTTCATTGTTAATTGGTCCAGTCTTTATGTTTTTGCCTAATAGTACCTCTTTGCAATGTTTCCTGCTCGGAGGGGTGGTTTCGGACCACTGTTCCATCTGATATTGATTAGAAACGGCTCCCCCGTACTTCTGGTGCAGTTAAAGGTCTTTTCTGTTTGCTTGTAGTTCTAACGAACTTGTCTTTACGAGAAGTTATTATTTCTGGACGACTAGTTTATTTCCGTGCAATATTTATACCAAAGAGACACATGCATTGCCGCAACTGACATCTGAAACCTAGTGATGTGAGTGCGGGATTATTTTTTTTTTCGGAAAATTTGGGATGGAAAAATTGGACAAAATGGGAATAAAAGACGTAATGAAATTATTGAATTCGTCGTTTACCTCCTCCTTCCAGATATTACTTTCTATTCGAAATTTCTTGCAACTTCTAGAACAGTTGAAGGGGTCACTTGAAGATTTTTCAAATTGCAGAAAGAATTAGCTATACTACATACGTATGAACGGAGAATAATCCATATCCGTTATGAAGAGATTTCTAAAACACTGGGGGTAAAGGGGATAAGAAGGCTGTCCATGTCTGTAAACCGGTGAGTTTTATTTCGTAATAATATACAAAGTGTTTCAAAGCAACACCGATGAAGTTTGGGAGGTGATTCCTCACACCAAGATAAGACAAAAAATACAGACCAACCTAGGTGCTTACTTTCGGAGTTATAGGCTACAGAAAACATGAAAAAATGAACTTTAAAGGTCCATAGCTCCAAAACTATGGAATCTACCATAGTCGGGTCAAATCTTCACTTAGAAACTAATATGTGCGTTATCCAAAAATACATGTTTCAGAATTCTAAGGTACTCATGCAACAATTTTTATACAGGCAGTTTGGCTACAAGCACATAATTTGAATTACTCATGAACTACCTCTATAAAAAATGTTGCCAAAGTACCGCAGGATTGTGAAACTCGGATATTTGGATAGGGTATATACTAGTTCCTAAGTGAAGCCTTTACCCGACTATGGTATATCCCTTAGTTTTGGAGCTATGGACCTTTAAAGTTATCTTGGTGTAAGGAATCACCTCCTAAACGTTGTCGATGTTTTTTTAAACACCCTATATATATATATATATATATATATATATATATATATATATATACAAGGGCGGATCCAAGGGGGGCTAAGGGGCTATACCCCCCCCCCCTTGACGCTCAGGTTTACACTGGATAAAATGGACTTCAATTCAGCTTTACACTGGATAAAACGGCAAATTATGGTTTAGCCCCTCCCTTGATCACATCCTGGATCCGTCACTGTATATATATATATATATATACACAAGGGCCACTACGAAAGTTTTGAGATACGCATTGTTGAGGCACAGTATTTGAATTCCAACAATTGCGTTCGGTAGTGGTATGCAGAGCGAAGAAGCGAAGCAAGTTTCAACGCGCCTCGCTTATCGGCGTGGCCGTATCGCCTTCACTTGTTTGTTGATGTAAGCAGTATTCGGCTGTCTAGAATGGAGCTCGAAAGGGAACATTTTCGGGCAATGATCCTTTACGATTTCAAAAGTGGTTTGAACGAGACGGGGCATTTGGGGACCTTGCTCCTTCCCGTGCTACAATTTTTCGGTGGTTTGGTGAATTCAGAAGAGGCCGAACATCGCTTAAAGATGAAGAGAGAGCTGGACGTCCGGCAACAGCTGTGTCAGATGAAAACATTGCCGCTGTGGAACAAATGATTCGAGAAAATCCTTGAACAACTTTCAAGGTCATAGAATCTACAGTGAACATTGGATCGCTAGCAGAAACAAAAATTCTTCATGATCATCTTCGGCTCAGGAAGGTTTCATCTCGTTGGGTGCCTCACACTTTGACTGATCAGCAGAAGCGCATGCGTGTGAAATGGTGTGAAGAAATGCTTGCAAAATTTGATTGAGGCAATTCTCGTCGCGTCTCTGACCTTGTTACTGATGATGAGACTTGGATCTACCAATTTGACCCTGAAAATAAACGCCAGTCTACAGTTTGGATCTTTCCAGACGAAAATCCACCCACAAAAGTGAAGCGACCGCGAAGTGTGGGAAAGAAGATGGCAGCAACTTTCTTCTCCAAATTTGGCCATGTTGCAACTGTTCCACTTGAAGAACAAAGGACTGTTACTGCTCAGTGATACACCACTGTTTGCCTAACAAAAGTGTTCCAGAAGCTTCGAAAACGGCGTCCAAGAACTGGATTGCGTGAAATGCTGCTTCATCATGACAACGAGTCCGCACACACGGCCAACATCACAATTCAGCTTTTAGAATCTAAGGAGGTCAAACTTATGACTCATCCCCCGCATAGCCCTGACCTGGCCCCGTGTGATTTTTTTTTCTGCTCCCCAGGATCAAAGATCGCATGCGTGGGAAGAGATTTTGCAGCCCTGAAGAAACTGTAGTGGCTTACGAGAATGAACTTTCAACATTTGAAGAAAAAGACTGGCAACACTGCTTCCAAAAGTGGTTTTCGAGGATGCAAGTGTGTACAGTGTAATGGTGAATACTTTGAGAAAACGTGTCAAATTAATTTGAAAGTATGTAGGTTATTTCACATCTCAAAACTTTCGTAGTGACCCTCGTACATATTATATATATATACCAAGAAAAAAAGTTCATATTATGGAATGTGTTATTAAGAGGTGTTCGTTAAGGGAATTTCCATTAGCTAATATTATAAGAAATCAATTTCCCCTCCCTCCTTCCCTCTAGAACTGAGGTTAGAAGGGAAGGAATAACAGAAGCAATGATGACAAATCGTCAAGGATGAACGGCGAAAAAGAAAAAGAGATCTAAAGGCCACAAGAACGTTAGTTCAATTTCAAAGTGACATTTCAGTGTTACGAACGTAATTTATAGCATTATTATTGTCTATAATGCAATCTCTTTTGTGTCTGGTCCAGCTTTTAAAACAGCGCTACTGCAATGAGTTCGAGAATGTTATTCGAATGCGACTTGAAGAGATTTTTATTGTCACTCGCATATAAAGCTTCCTTATCTGAAGGTTAAATGAACATATAACACTTAAACAATCCCATTATAATGCGTACACACGGCATTATAATCTTTTTATTCGTTATAACTTGAATTTTACACAACAAACAACAATGTTTTAAAAGGAGATATTCTCAGTTTACTGCACACTCTTTGACATTATGTTTGACTTCTTTTGATGTAAAAAGTGGAGATTTCTGCTAGTAGGTTATCACAATAAACTAATAAAGGATCTAACTCACAACCCTTGTCCTCAGAACTGACTCGAAACAGTTCTGATTTTGTCATCTACCAAGAAACGCACTACCACAGAAAAGTTTAAGAGTAGTAGCGTTATTTGGGGAGAGCACGGAGTGGCGATTTCCCGCCTGGGTTTCAGAAATGCCTATATTTTAATCAGTTGTATACTAATATACTAATGGAAACACTTAAAATTTACGTCGGTGTAGAACCCCCCCCCCCCCAAGTAACATCTGAAATGACGCTGCTCTTAAGAATCTTCTTTTATTAAAATAACTATAATAAAAATACTGCTTGGGTACCCTATTTGCATAATAAGGTAGGGATGGCCAATTCTGGAATTTTCCCTTTCCAGAATCCGGAAAGTAAAATCGGAATAATTCTGGAATTTGGATTTCGGAAAAATTCCGGTCGGAAAAAACCGGAATTTAAAAATTCCAATTTCGGAAAGTCCGAAATTTGGAAAAATTCCGGATTTTTTCGAATTTCAAAATTTTTGTGATTCCGGAATTCTCCAAATTCCGGATTTTTTCGAATTCCGGATAACTCTCGTCATCCCTAGTATAAGCCCATCTAGATACTTTTTTCTACTGTTTATCCCGAAGAAAGTTCTACAACATTTACTTATAGGCTAATTCTTTTATGTATAACCCCAATTATGCACCAAGAGTAAGGAAGAAGGTGACAATGAGATGGATGATAATAGTGTAATGGCGAAAGTCCGAGAAAAATCCACGCACACAGTGTTTGTACACCACAAAGCCTAGTTAGCGGGAGCTACGACTGAATCAACGAAACAAAGGTGGATGCTCTATCAATGAGCCACTACGGCCTCATTTACTTACGTAGTGAACTATTTAAACTATACAGCAGAAGTACGGTAGCCAGTAGTTTATGAGTAGACCATATGAAAAACTATTATACCATGGTCGTCCGCAGCGGGAAACAACTGCCCACCGGATTTTCGACACGGGTTCGGTTCTTCGAAATACATCTTGAAATATATTAGATTTGCTTATTCATCCACTGAAGCATTTAATATATTTAGGCCACTGTAGTTAATAAAGTGTGTAATGTGTGTCAATAAATAATTATTTTACATAAAGTATTAGTGCATCAAAGTGTGTGTGTATATTCGCAACTTCGCTCGTAGGTGTCGGTCTTTGCCTTTCCTTAAAAAAAAAAAAAAAAAAAAAAATCATGCGAGTGTCTGGATACCACAGAGTACAGTCATATACATTACGTACAGTAAGTAACACATTGCTGTTTATGCATCATTTTCTTTTTACGCGAACTGTATAAGAACTGAGTTAAGGTCTTGATTACATCATCGAGTCAGCGTAGGCTAGTGATTATATTAATTCGCATTCGAGAGTTAAACAGTGACCTTTCCATTGATTTTATTGTCCTGTGTCAATCCAATCCATTCTAAACTGCAATTACTCACATCCTAAAAGACTTGTTTTATATTATCCTTCCTTGGTCTTCCCAAGGGTCTCTTTTCTTTAAACTTCCCGATTATGCTCCACGTCTGTATTGCCTTGCCGGTAAATTCATGAAATAAATATTTTCATGTGTTTATTTGTTATTGGGGAAATCCCCATAGTTTCTTGCAGGGATGCTTCCGGAGGGGTCGGATGCCCTCGAGGAGTTCGTCAACCCCACCCCGAAGCTAAAATAAATTAAATTGCAATTACATGCCACTTTTGTGCATGATATCTCTTTTAATAAACAAGTGTCCTAGAAAGCATCCTTACATTTTTACCTCCCCTGAACTTGTTTTTTTTTTTTTTTAAAGAAAGTCCGACTACATAGTAACCTGATATACGATTAACGTTACAAGTAATTAGTCAATAATTCTTAAAAAAAAAAATGATTAAATGAACATATGTGCTGTGTCAGTACCTACGAACAGAAAAATAAATAGGCCTACCTATGAGTTATTGAAGTTCTCCTTTGACAAATATACTATCAATCAGTAATAGGTATGAACAACAAAAGAAGAACAGCGAGAGTTTCCATCATAAATTCCAGTATTTCAAAGTTAAGAAACTAGCCTCTCAGTTTCTGAAGTCAACTGAAACATTTGCAGGTTATGCAGAAAGAAATGCCGATTTCATGGAAACGCTTTCAAGGTGAAAACAAGCTTAAGGTGAAGCAGAATTCACCAACACATACAATTCACAAAGTTTTCAAGGGTTCTAAGAAAATAGAAACAAAAATAAATGCCCTAATGATACTTACATTGTTGCCACAACATAACACATCTTCATTTCACACACTAAAATAAGTTTTTCCGGAGAAGTTTACTATAACAACATTACACGTGTTCCTAAACTGATAGATCAAACACGAAATTCACTTTCTTTCTGTTATTTTCGGTAGGGTACCTCCCCTTGCCTGATAGTTTTAGGTCACGTGTCTTGCGCCCAGGCAAATTCCAAGAATCTAAAAGGTGACATCAGTCATTCTGCGCATCGTGTTCTGCGCATGCTAACTTTTTTGAAGAAGAATGTGATGGTGTGGTCTGTTGACCCTCCAGCCGCAGTCTAGCTGTCTGTGACCAAACCACTCCCCCCTCTGCCCACCAACCAAAACATTCAACAACGAAGCGTCTTTTCTTTTGGATGGTGGAGGATTGCTTTCGATTGTGCATTGGTGCTGATGACCTTTCTTCCTCTCTTGTGTAATGCGTTGATTCAACTCACAAGGAATTTCCCTTCTCTTTTGGGTATACACTTGCTATGTATGAGTCATGCATAGAAACACCCTGTAATTCCTTTGGACTTCTTTACGACTTTCTTCTCCCTTGCAGATGACTTATCTATATAGTTTTGTTTACGAATTTTATGACGCAATGGAGCATGCTAAAATTAATTTCTTATTGAACCGTTGAACACATCATCAAATAGGATTGCATAAAAATGACATGAAAGAAATAAATATCGTCTGTGAATGATTTCATACCTGTTGCACTTTTTATTATTTTTGCCTCTCTCTCTCTGACGGAAAGCCTAAATTTTATTAATTTTTACCAATACAAAAATAATTAACACTGAACCTTAGACTCTTTTTGGTCTCCTAAGCCAAAGAGACTTGACGAAGACTCTACCCATGTCGGTCCCGGCGTCCCGCACAAGGGACATAAAATTTGACGAAATTATTATTTCATTACAACTTTAAAATCAGACTGGCAACATTGAAAACTGTTTACAGGGGATGATCATAGATGGATCATCCCCCGTAAACAATTTTCAATGTTGCCAGTCTGATTTTGAAGTTGTAAAGAAATAATAATTTCCTCATATTTTATGTCCCCTGTGGGGGACGCTGGGACCGACGTGGCTACACCGAAGAGTAGAAAACATGGGAAGAAAATAATGGAGGTACGATCATAAGCGCTGAAATGAAGAAAATATTAAGTCTGTGGCTATTTGAGAATGCGTTTTCGAAGCGTTACTCCCTAGAGCGAACGCAAAAAAGGTGACTATTTGGTAACTTTTCTTTTGCCAGAGTTACAAATCATCCTGTGAGCCAGTCAGGGTTTCCAAGTCTTTCTTGCCAAGCCCAGGTCTATAACAGCAGAGTTCCATTACTCTGCACAAAGCATCTTCAAAGCAGCTGTTTCTTGCTAAAACCCCCTTGCCTAGCAACACGTCTTTCCTTTTGCTAGGCGGTCTATTGTTCCGAAACGCACCAAATACGCTCGAGCTGACGTTTTCCCCGCGTTTTCGCGTTTGTGATTAGCCATCCACATTTAAATACATGGTCAGCGTATTCCAAACGTACGCATGAGCAATAAAAACTCGTTGCGATCGCTTCAAATAGCCGCCCTGTAAGACGAGGGACTGTAGCGTTGCCCACGAGACCACACTTTCTCCAGAAAATTTTGTCCGTAGGGGGGGAGGGTCAAAATGTGACAGGCTGTACTGGAACACTATTTTGGTATATTGTCAATTGTATATTTGTTAGCTCCTGGGGGGTATAGCCAATTCCGGGGAGGCACCCCCCGAAAGTATGCTTGAAAGAATGGTCGAGACAGAATTCGTGTGATGATATACAAGACGAGACAGCTCTTCCAATAACAACAGATACACTTTTTGGGATAAGACATCCTGAACTTTTGTTTCGTGTGCTATCCTTAGCGAGTACTCTATAAATCGAAATAAGGGAATTGTTATATATAGGATTGAGTGGTTGAAAACCAACTGCCTTGAAGGTATCTTAGATTTATTAGCTGTATCTTCACTTCTCCTGAGCAGAATAACAACTTGCTAACGCGAAATAAAAGCAGAGATAGGAATGCCGAAGTAAGCCTTTAGGAGAAAGAAAATACTATTTTATGGGAGCCTCAATAAAGAGTTGGAGAAAAAGACTCATAAAATGCTTCGTATGAAGTATTGTACTGTATGTGTGTCGAAAAAATGATTTAAAAAAAAAAAGGACTGGAAGTTTTCGAAATGTGGGTGTGGAGAAGAATGGAGAGGATTAGCTAAGTAGAGGGGAAACGAATGAGGTCTTACAAATGGGGGGGGGAGAAAAGAAAAATTTTAGATATTTGTATTAAGAAGAGAAAGAGAAACTGGTTGGGGCATTGGCTAAGAAGGAGAGACGTGATAGAGGGTATGGTGGCCGGAAAATGGGAGGGGACGAAGGAGACTAAAATTAATGGATGATATATAAACAAAAAAAAATCGTACGTGAAGAGACAGAGGTTAGAGAAAGACCGTGAAGCATAGAAGTTTCTCACTCAATAATGACAGAATACCTATGATAATAATTTTTCACCCTGTTTAACTGTTCTTCCACTCATTCTGCCCACTTACATAACACATTTCCGTTTCCTTCTTCTGCGCACTAACAACAATAATAACAAAAGTAATAGATTGTCACAATGCAGTTGCAACGGTGACAAAAATATTGATGCAGTACTTTTTTTCGTCCTCACTAAAAAATGATCCATTTCAAATTTACGTAACTAACACTGCTTATCCGAAAAGAACAAAAAATAAAATACTTCACTAAAATTCACAATTGTTTCCGAAAATCAAAGCAACAACAAATCCTCGAAATTAACATTCTTCTATCAAAGCCTATTGGCAAATGAAAATCAAAGACTGACAAAATACTGGAACGATAAGAAATCTTGAACACTGCCTTTCGAAGCGAGAAACAAGCAAGTCATTATAAACTTTAGGTATTAAATGAACACCAGTACATAATTGCACTGGAAGGGGGAGTGGGGAGAAGGAAGCGAGATCCCTTCTGATTAAATATTCTGAAAGAATGAAAATAGTTGTTTGGGGATATTATTTAAATAACATGCTACAAGTAACTAAAAATAAATAAATAAACTTAGCCTTTGCAATACCACAATACCACGTTCTACAAACTTCCTTCCAGTACAGCCATTCTTGTCTATTTGTTTAGCCTACAATACTTAACTTTTTTTTTTAACATTTGCAAACAGAATATTTTTACAATATTCTATGAGTATCCAAAGAGGTAGGCATAACGCTTTAACTTCAACAGCAAAATATAAGAATAAGATATTAATGTAAATTCTGTTACATAAATCTATCTAAAATTTCTGCACGCTTTCATGTAGCCAAATCGAAAAAAGCACGACGGATACATATTGTCGAATACGTATTCTTCTTTTATGAATATGTCTAAGGTGATTCACAGGATATTATGCGAACTGTTTGTATTTCTACATAAAACATTTTAATCTCTCTTTTTTCTTTCTTTTTCTTTCTTTCTTTCTTTCTCTCTCTCTCTCTCTCTCTCTCTCTCGGCTATCTTCGTTCGTGATAACAACTTCGAGTTGATATGAAATGTTGCACTGACAGGAACTCAGGCGTGTGATATGAATGAACCATACACTGTCTTCTAGACATCGTATTTCAGAACTCTTTGTGAATGAATTGGGTATGGCAAGCAAAGAGCACTCCTCACAAATGAAGATGTATTTATTTTCTGTACATATTCATAGAGAGAGACTTGTTTCATCGAATTTCTTAAATATCTTACCTTTCTAAAGCAGATACATTTCCGTTTCCTCCCTATTCTCATCACCACCATTTCCCCAAGCCTTGGAGCATAATCGTGGAACGTTAAACTTTAAATCTCGCGTTTGTTATGTATACATTATGCATACTGTATATTGTAGGTGTTTTAGGACATTTTTTTAAGGAAATATTTTACTGAACTTGTTATTTTTATTTATTATTTAGCCTTTGTTCCTATTATTATCTCAATAACTATTTCTACAACTATTATCTAACAAAATTATCTCACTTTATATTACCCATACCATTATGACTTTTTGGATTAATATATTTTTGCATGTTACGGTGTATAGTTTACTATACGGAAGGTGTTTTTTTAGTTGTTTCTATAAATTCTGTTTGTATAACTTCTCTGAACTTATAGTTATGATTGTTTATTTCTTACAAAAAGTGTCAGATTGATCGTGTGATGAAAACAAATTATAGTAATCCCCCACAAAAGATATATATGAGACATCGGACCCAATAAAAAAAAATATTTCCTTAAAATACATAATAACATTGTATTCGGTGCATTTTATGGTGCTTTCGTTTTCACAATATGAAATTTTATAAGTTATCCTACGCGGTAATATGTAATATGTTTTACACCGAATCCACCTTACACCTAACTTTCCCAACAACGAGTTTTCCGTACACCAAATTTTCTGTACACCGTATTTTCCTGCACCGAGTTTTCTTACACCGAATTTTCCTAGACCCGTTTTTCTTCCATACCTCAAAGCAACACAAAATGGACTAAGGTCCTTTCTGCAGTCATCGATTCTTTTATCTTCGTTGCACGATATTTTAAAATCCACACCTAGTCCCGTTATATACAGCGCCAGTAACATTCAAATTATTTTCGGCGCCAAACAAATAAGTACATAGAACAGCACTTAATAATTCCGTTCATCTGATGTACTATATTCGTTATTGCAGTTTTGCAAATGAATTTCGAGTATAGAGATATAAATTGTACTATAATGCTATGCCCTTACGAAATCTGTACCGTAATCTATTCTTGTCTCCTTCTGTTCATATTTATCGTTCCATCTGTAAACTAACTGAGAATCCACGTTGAAAATATCCCAGTGAATAAAATTAACGTTTCTGATTTCGGTGTGTGGGGGACCAGAGTTCAGTTACCAGTGGAAGCGCTTAAAGACAGTGGTGAACATACAAAAATTAGAAAGTGAACCACATAGTACCAGCAAAATCTTCCTGATAAATGGCAAACGTTTCAGTCTATGTGTCTCGCTAATCCTAATAATATACAGTCATGCTAATCTGAGCCATCGCTTACGTGTATAGTGAAGTCTTGAATAACTGGATAAACATGATATGGTGTGGAGTTTTAAAGTAGTTGTTGTTCAAACTAAAATAAATGAATAAAATTGTTAAATGTGACTAAGAGAGCTTTTAATTAAGCATGATTTCAGCCCTTAGTATAGGGTCTACAGAGGGCTGAAAGCTCGAGCAGGCCAACTAGCGCCATTAAATAAAGTAATAATTATTCTTTAGAAATATTTTCTTCTCAGGCACTGATCTCGGTAAGTACTTCATGATATCATAATTGTTAGACATCGAAGTTTATACAGCATATGAAAGGTCTACTATATAGCTGAAATAATACAAGGTTAGCTACTATCATTCGGCACTGATCACGTGACTATCATAAATTTTTATCCAATTCTTCAAAATAAAAGTATTTTACAGTGAACAAAAATGGTATGAAAGATGATACACTACATGATAAAAATCATGATCATCATTTAATTTTACACACTTCATTAAAAATATTATCCTTTTTATTATTATCAGAGCTACACACAAGACGCCATAACACCGAAATGTTATATATATTTACACGTGACTTCTGGGTAGGAGAATGAGGAGGGGTGTACATTCCGGATAATTGATGATGGGCAGTGATATATTGCTAGAACTTTTGATAGATATACACTAAACTGGTTTCAAAAATATGGTGTACGCCTGCCCTTATACCATCTACTACACCTCTGGTAGTGTGTATGCTTGACTTACACAATATATAGTCAGACAAACAGTAATCATCAAAACGTCACAACATTGCAGGAAGAGATCTGCGAGAAATACATGACTCAAATATACTTTAAGTTATACGGGAGGCAAATGCCTTTTGATTACGGCTGATAATATAAGAAAATCAGGATAATGCATAATTATGTTTATTTAAATTAGTATTTACTATAAATTAACTTTGCGTCATGCCTTACTTCAAAACTTGCTTCTAATTTGTAAGCATCGCTTACTATTTTCCTTATAGTTTATTTTTTTTATTATTATTTATTTTGTTAGTCATATGCTGTTGAGTTGCTTTTGTATATATTAAATGTCAATGGAACCACAAGCGGATGTAAAAAAAGATCACAGTCGTCACGTGGTCTCGTCATTATGACAACTGTTCTTGGAAACGTGGTTTTCCTGGAATTTCAAAGCCTCGGACGCAATCATCATATGTTGAACAAGAGGTTGTAATGAGGTTGTAATAGTAACAGAAAAGGTACTTTTCTTAAATACCCTGTGAAAGGATAAATAATTGGTTTATTTATTTTTTCCATTTTGGATATCTTGTCAAAATATGTTCTTTTATAGCTTGATTTTCTTCGGTTATTCTTCATGCCCTTCAACCTAAAAGAAACGAATGATAAATGCAAATGAATGATGATAATGAAACTGATGAAATGACAATGAGAACAAGTGAGAGACTACCCAGAAAACCACGGACACGATACTGACCAAGTCATTTGGTCTGCGGTTGAACCAAGAACCTCTCGAATGACAGAAGGATGTTATAAAATAGAAGATCTGCCTACATGTATCATCATCGTATTAAATTAATGAAGCCAAATAATAACCGAGCATCGGCAAGTCTGATTAGCTATTCTCTTTTCGCCATCGTCTGATTCGCTACTTTCGTTTCCGCCATGATTGTGGCTCAAAACATTGCGATCTTATTGGGCGGAGTGGGCAGAGTAGGTGTGGCAAAACTGTGACGTATGGCTTCTCAAGATTTTGTTGTAAGGGCAGATCCTCTATTTTATAAGATCCTTGATATGACAGGTAATCACCAAGGTACTTAAGAGCCCCCAGACCATGGCTGGCCAAAATGTCGAAGGTGAAACTTTTTAGAAAGATTATCTGAAAAGAAATACTACTGCAAAATAACGAACTTAGAAACAGTTGAATTCTGTTCTTGCTTACGGGGAAGAACTAACACCACGTTTTCAAAATGTGAAATGATTTAAACCTGGCTTGGTATTCATGTCATTCCATTAGCTGAAATCAGCACTGAAGACATTTCTGGCATGTTCTCAGATTTGTTAAATCTTAATGCACTGGATATACGAGAGCGAAATACTGGAACTTCAAACTAATACTTTCATGAAGGCAAAAGCGTTAGTAACTAATTTCTGGCCACTTCTTTGGTGAAGTACTCTTGTTTGAGAGCTATAGCTCTTCGTCTGGCAGAAATACTGTCTCAACTTATTTTCTTGAAACATCTGACTTTCAAGTGAAAAGTCAAGTTAACTACTGACCAATGAATATAATATTTAAAATACTGTCTTCGTTTGTGCTTGACCAACTACAAACCATATTTCTTTGTGCGAATTATCGCGAAAAATTAAATGACATCTTTCATTTTTACGTCTCACGTTTATGCCGTGCAGGTAGAAGGAGACGGTGATAATGAGAATGAATGAAATGATGGAATGAAGAAAGTGGGAGGAAACAGGAGAACCCCGAGAAAACCCACGCACACGGGTTTGTCTATCACAAAGCCTACTTGGTGCCAGCTGGGATCGAATCAGGACCTCACGCACAAGAGGTGAATGCTCTACTTCTGAACCACCGCAATCCTTGGGAGAAATGCAGTGCCACCTTTCAAATTCAAAGCAAAAGGTCAGTAAAAAAACATTTTTTACTAATTATTTTTCCTGTAAATATTTATTTTAAAATTTATTTCTATGTGTATTCTTCAAGATGTAAATTAATACTAGACTAAGGTATTAGCAAAAGGGCTGAGTTAGATAGTCAAAACTCAAAAGTATTTAACAATCTGAGGTAGGTCGCTGAATCTCGCACTAGACACCATTATTGTCGGCTTAATATGAGTGATTATTGGCTATCTCTATCCTGGTTGATATGAGTGATTATTCTGCTTAATATGAGTGATTATCGGCAGACTCTGCTTACATATCGGCAGACTCTGCTTACATATATAGGATTGACATACAGACTTTACTCTGCTTAATATGAGTGATTATTGGCATTTCTATCCTGGTTGATGCATAACTAAGCAGAGTAAAGCTTAATATGAGTAATTATCGGATATGCATCAACCAGGATAGAAATGCAGATCCTATAAAGAAAGGGTAAATAAAGTCTGTATGTCAATCATTACTCTGCTTAGTTAAGCGGAGCTTTAAGCCAAACATTGTACGACTGGCTTTCTTTTAATTTTCTTTCCTTCTCTTTCTTTTTTACCTACATAATCAATGCTACGCATATATATACATGCAAAAAATCGAAAGACTGTTTTCCTTGTCGTTTCTACTCGTAACTGATACTCGAGGAAGGAAATATGATAACCTTCACATTTTTCACTCCTGGATTACAGGGAGTGGAGATGTAAAAACTCGCGGGGCCAGCTCTTGGGTTGCTCAATCGACATTGAGTCGAAGTAATGAAATTAGTAAGTGTAAGTTTCACTGATGACAGCGAGTTTCATATCGACCAAGTGAGAAACTAAGATAGCGTGACTTACTGAGATTAGAGAGTTGGAATCTCATTGAGAACACTGAATCTGATATCGACCAAGTAAGAGACTGTGAAAGCGTTATTCATTGTAGATAGCGACTCTGTTATCGACCAAGTGAGAGACTGAGATAGCGTTATTCATTGAAGATAGCAACTTTGATAGCGACCAAGTGAGAGACTGAGAAGGCGTTATTCATTGAAGATAGAGACTCTGATATCGACCAAGTGAGAGGCTGAGATAGCGTTATTCAGTGAAGATAGCGAGTATGATATCTACCAAGTGAGAGACTGATATACCGAACTTCACCCTTTACGCTACTATAATCTTCCCTTCATATGTTTATACACTGGGTTTGTCTGTTGTGATCAGTCCGAGAGGGAAAAAAAAAAACTTTTCTTATTCTCTTTTGCTGGAATGAACTAAAAGGAAGGAACAGGAAAATAAATGTTTGGAATGAGCTAAATCAAGAGTTCTCAACCTTTCCCACTAAAGTACCATCAAAATATATTGATACCAACATAAGTCGTACAGTACGTCCCACAGGTTTAGAAACCCTAACTAAATAGAAAACATATGAAATTAAATTCGTCAACGCGGTAGAATTATCCATATTTTTAATAATAAAAAAATAGTGTGTGTATCATCATATTTTTGCACACAAAAAAGTCACAAAGAGCCACGAAATTTTGTACACAGAAACATCTTCACCGGATCTAATCGGGTACGAATCTGTTTCTTTGATTTTGGGCTCGGGGAGTAGGTAAGTCATAAGTTAACACATTGAAGGCCATGCTCGTGCATAGCACGAAAACGCTAATTTTACTATATACTGTTTCTTATTTCATGCCAGGCAAGTTAAAAAATATTTTACAGCGTAGATGTGGATACCTCTGCATGCTTCTACACTTTTGTGGGCAAAAAATTAACTCCGTTGTAGGCAGAAAGCAAGAACAATAAGTAGCTTTATTTGAGCGCGTAGCATGTTACAGATGTTTTTTTTTTTTTTTTTTTTTTTTTTTTTTTTTTTTTTTTTTTAAGATGTGCTCGCATGAGGTTTGAAAAGACAAGTAAAGGCAAAATAATGCAAAATAACACAACGTGGATGTGTCCTGAATGTAGTGTGGGCCTTGCATACCAGAATATTTCATACCAAGGCTAAATACGCTTAAGAAATAAGCATGGACCTTTTTCCTATATTGAAAATAATGTCAAACATAAACCATTATAGCTCGGCTAAGGATACATGTATGGTTGCAACGTTTGTTTGTGGATGTAGAGGAGGCAATGATCTTTAATTTGATGAAATAAACAAATCTACTGAGCAGTAGAATATTTTGTAATTCCTTAATTTAAAAAAAAACATTAAAAATGGCCGGTTTTCTGGGTATTTTTTTTCAAGTAATATGCAGGTTTTATGTGTTAAGCACGTTTTTCCTGATGAAAAATTCATTTATTTAACGTTTTCGAATGCATTGTCCGTATGCAACCCACATTACTTTTAGACATGCGGGCTTACATAACTGGTCAGGATAAAATTGTTGCTCTTCGTTATTCATACTGACGTATGGTTTCAAGGAGAGGACACATACCCAGGCAATGAAATGGTTGCAGCAACATTCATTTAAGGATATCTTTCCTCCTCTCTCTCTATCCAGGTTCTGAATGAGGACCCAACAACGACGAGTGCTTACAGCTTGTAATGTGTAAAAGAATGTATGTGTGTCTGTTTGTCTGTCATCAGATTTTAGCATCAAAAGGAGTCACCTATAAGATGGCGTGGGTCAATGAAAACTTAACCCACGACCCACTGATCCACCACCAACCATGATCCAGTCTGACCCAACACCCACCAAAATTCATTGTCATCAATTCAGACCCATTATTCACGCCCTCTCATCCACTGCTTAAAGAGTTTACACTTGTAATAAAACAAGGCTGTGAAATTATCACTAATCGGGGTTTGAATTTCTACGGTCAATCGCTCAGCCGCTGTTCAAACACGTTCGTAAATTCTACAGGAAAATATAATAATAATAGTAGTAAAATAATTATTATTCGTAGTGGATCGGTGGGTCAGAGGTTTCATGAAGAGTAGTTTGGTCGTGTCCTGTTGACCCACGACCCACTCACAAATCTTGACTCACTCTATCTCTGACCTAGAGTATCACATTCTGTATACATATATTTCTTCTTCACCTTACAGGGCATAATCGTGGGACGTTAAACTAAAAGGTTTCATTTCATTTTTCAGATCTAAACGTGTACGAAGTCGTTTTTACCCACGACTCAGGGGGAGGAACTGGGAGTCAACATTTATGCACAAATTATAAATAAAAGTACGTATAGGTACAGTGAACAATGCAGCCTGTGATGTACACAACTTAACCATTTTCCCGCTTGTCTAGTTGCATACCTTTCAAATCTTTAAGTTATTTTGCATTAATCTTATTTTTTCCGTGCGAGAAACGGGTATATTCAGCTGGTAAAGAATATTCATTCAAATGAATGTTACATTTAAAAAGAAACCACAGAAATAACATAATCTAGACTGGTTTCAGCGCGAAAGTGCCAACACAAAAACAACCTGCCGAAGATACCTATACACAAGTATATTTACCGACAAAAGGGAAACGAAAAGCAGCATTCTATAAATTCCAATTAACAAAAATAGAACACTGAATCTCAAATCCAATAAATATACACATAGACTTCATTCTGAGTCAGTAGTAAACTAATATTGTTTTATTTTAAATCTTCAGGATGCCAAGCAGGCTCTTACACATGTATCAACAACATGAGTCACCAGACAATCTTGTATGACATCACATCCGGGATTTTCACGCCACAGAATTTCATTAGCGGAAGACAAAACACCAGACACATACAACAGCTGAGAATTTCAACCTCAACTTCACTACGCAAGAAATGAAACAAAGTTCCTGAAATAATATAATTATAAAGTTAGTTTTTTCTTTAATTATCGTGAAATAGTTACTTTATTATCTTGACCACTTCCTTAATTGAGAGCCAGTTCTACGATCTTCTGGTAAGTTTAACAGAAGACAGGTGGTGATTATGGTAGGTAGTAATGCCGGATATAACTTTCTGGATAGTTTTATCTGTGAATTGAAAACTTTATCAGAAGAACCTAAAATGGATCGTCCGTTGAACATCTGCGAAACTACGTAAATATAATTCTATGCTATTAATGTTATTTTAAAGTTGTCACTTTTCTGTAAAATCAAACTTCATTCACATGGGTTTCCCATATAGCTTAAACGCTTACCCGATACCCATAAGTAATTCAGCAATAATTCCTCTACTGTGTGAGGTCTTGTTCGCACGCAGAAGCGTCATTTATGATTTTGCCCCGGGAGGCAAAGTTGTCCACCGATATAAAATTTCACGTTTTCTGTTAGGGTACAGCGGGGTAATTTGAATAATTTCAGATATTTTCTTATATATCTCGGAAACTGTAATTGGTATTCAAATATAAAATTGTGAACAAAAACTTTGAACCTTACTATTACTTAACAATTTTTCTTAAGATAGTGTCTGAGATACATCATTGTGAAATTTGGGTATTCAATTTCCCCGCCGAAATTTCGAAAAACGTAAATGTAAGGGGCAATTTGAATAACGAGTGGGGTAATATGAATAACCAACAAAATAAAGGCGCGCTGTTAAGATCTTCTTCCCGAGAAGACTGCTCCTTAAAATGTATAATAAGGCCATACGTTTCCGAAGGGGAGAATCGAAATTCTTCAATAGCTTATGGACTAAACTGGTATATACCAGTATATGAAAACCAATTAACTGCCAGTCCAACAGAAGCTGTGCACTTCTAGGCTTCAGTGAACAAAATGCAGAACTGAGATTTACTAATCACTGACCTCGGGTTTTAGTGAATCCAGATAGTTGCCTCTTGGTGGTAATTGGCTTTAAGGGCCTTAAAAACAGAGCGATCGAGTGGTTATAATACGTGTGTTGTGTCTGGAGGTAGGTAAAGCATTTCGATGTCATGACTTGGGTAGAACTCTAAGGACAAAAGTTGTGAGTGAGATTTTGGGTTTTAAAGTCCGGACTTAGGCGTACGCCTTTGAATATTACTACAGGAGGTATAAAAGACCTTCTGGCATTGCAGCATGCTATCAGCGTTACAACAGATGTTAAACTTACCACCTCTTTTCTACCCTTTTCTGCAAAAATTTTAGGGGTCTGTTATTTAGAGGAAGATTACTTTCGTCCATATTATAAATATGGTTACGATGGTTTATGGAGATCATACTCGTTCATTAATTTTCCCAGTAAGTCAAAATAAGAATTCGCAGTTTCTTTGTTAACACTAGAAGCTTTCGCTTTTGATAAACAAATATAAAATAGTAGGTCTATAGTTTTAATTTCACTGCTATTCAAATTGCCCCGTTTTGAATTATCCAAATTGCCCCGCAGTCGACGAATATTCCATTCAGAACGTGGTATGAAAACTGCTGATTAGTTTACGCCAGCGTATACTATATCAATGCCCCACATGCTACTGATACGAATATAATCCAGAGCGGTTTCATTTTATCCAGTTAATAATAAGGAAAGCTTAAGGAAACAACGTTGAAAATTATAACGACCTAAAAATACACACATTCGTACTTACCTTGCAGCAAACAAAAAATCGTATAAGCCTTCAGAATCGGAGGAATAATTTGTATTTCTGAGAACGACTTCTGCAAACCACCACCTACAAATCCACCACAGATTCACTAACATGGCGAGCCGCGTTTCCACTCCAGTTGGCAAAATGCTTAACATTATTCAAATTCCCCGCCTATTCGAATTACCCCGCTGTACCCTACTATATTAGTATACAATTTATTAAAATGTGTGTGTTTCCCGAAATTAGAGGGGGGTAATTACTCTCCTCTGTCCTACCCAAATGACGCCCCTGTCACCACTGGCGTCTCTGGCATGTAAAATGGGGGGGGGGGAGACATCAAAGAAATTGATTTAAATGGTACTTCCTAGTCCAACCTGTTTATTATCTTCGATTCCATTTTTACCCTTCTGCTTACCTTTACGGATCCCCTGAGATATTTCAAGAACTCTGTTATAATCGTTTCACAGCCTGAATATTATATTCCAAATAAAAAATATTATTATTTATATGTTATTCTAGTAAATAATTAAATTAGAATAAAATGTTGAATATTTTGTACTTCAAAATATTGGCAGGGACGTGCACTCCTCGTCCCCCCGCTAGAGACGCCCGTGCCTGTCACACACCATGTTGATTCGTAACTGAATGAATCGTATTCGTGGATTTTCTACAAGTTCTCCCACTTTCTACCTACCACTTTGATGATATAGGAAGTTTAGTGTGATCAGGAGCGAAGAGTGTTTTCATTACTTATCCACGCCTTTAATAAAAGATGTTTTCGTACAGAATAATAACTTTTTGATTCTCAGATATGTTTGATGATGATTTGATTGGTATTTACGTCCTTCGCCACCAGCGAGGTTATAAGGAGAAACCTTACAGTTAAAAGTGGAATCTGGACCACTGTAGTGAACCTGATACCCTTCAACCGGAAATCGAATCAAGAACTCTATTCACCAAAACATGCAATCTAACCAGTTGACCAGGGAGGAGAGTTTCCTAAATTCAAACTTCCGAACAAGAAAACAATACTATGTTCGACAAAAAAAAAAAAGGGGGTACAAAACGATAGAAGATACATTTTCATTTCTTGTACAAAAACTATGTTCACATCACGTTCTCTGTTCGGTAAACATTTTTCTATATTTTCATCACATATTCTGTCTAAAACCTAATGTGAATTCTGCTTAAGTTAAATAAATGACTGCTATTTTGGGTATTTAGTAAATCTAGATCTGTTGTAAAGTTACTTCATACACTGAACCTCGTGTCAACATATTTGAAGAAAATAATAATAATAATACAGTGGGAAACCCCCTTCCCCGAATGTTAAAAAAAAAAAGAATGCTCCGAGAGCATTGCCAGAACGAACTTAAACAGAATTATTTTTTCTTATTACCTTCTACAGGTTTTATACTAATTGCTCTATGTACTTTATTATTATACTCATTAAACAATTTTTGTATTATATCTATCCATTTACAATTTCCTTGAGTACTAAATTTTTTCCCATATCTTTTGTTTGAGAGTTCTAACGAAGACGCATGGAGAGCTCAAAATTGAAAAATTAGCAAAATATCATCTCTCTATGACTTACGGTTCCCAAGATATGGTTCCTTAAATCTTCTGAAATCCGAACATTTTTGGCCAATATCTGAGGAACGATGGCCAGTTGACCAGTGGTTACCGGTTACTATTTATCATCAAAATGTTTACCATTCTTTTAGGCATTGATTAACACCAATACGATCTCTCTATGACTTACGGTTCCCAAGATATGGCTCCTTAAATTTCACGAAACCGGAAATTTTTGGCCAATATCTCGGGAACGGTAAGAGTAACGCGAAAAATTCCATCACTCCTGTCATATAGTTTTTAATGCTCTATCGAATGGAGGAGGGCCCATAATTGAAAAAATCGCAAATAACAGACACACACACACACACAGACAGATAATTCAGTAAGTTTGTTGAAAATGAACGTGACCTAACCTAACCTTACACTCCTGTAAACATTTATTTTCACTAATTTGAATATTAATTACTGAATAAGTCATTGTAATCACCGAATTATATAAGGTTCGGTATTCGTCTCTTGTATTTGACAGATTCGCTCTCTGAAAATCACATCTAAACGATAGTGGAAAGTGCTGCCATCTTCTAGCAATTGGAAAACACTCACTTTAAAAATCTTATCAGCAGAAGTGAGGGGGAAAGAAGCAAAATTTGACACAGACAGAAAATAAAAATCATGTAAAATACAGAAATGTTTTGGTACCCAGGAAAAGTTGTATTTGTTGCTTAACCTTGGTGTAAGAACAGCGATAGGCAACGCCCTTATTGTTCATAAATTCTATAGATCAGTCTACAAATATAGTTCCTGAACTGAATATTGTATCAGAATTGAGACACAGTACATTGTCTAAGTTTCACCAGACTGTAAAACATGAGAATACACAACTGAATATTTGGACTTATTCAGAGCATACCACTGACCTTTAAAAAAAAAATCGCACAACTTGACTTGTTTGTTTTTTGAATGATATTTTGAACAAGGAAGCAGAACTACGTTGTCTTCCGTGCAACATCAAGTGCGCTATTATGTATTTCATTAATAGCTGTCTGGAGAGATGGTGGTTATTCATGCAACCACCTGTTGTTAGGAGTCTTGACAGTTTCACCTGTCTGTCGATTAGTGGAGCTGTTCCCCCGCACCTGCCGCTCAGCACAACCTTCATTCACACACGCGCGCAGCTGCCTTCTGCATGGTTGACCTACAGCGTTGCCAACTACACGAATGTTGTCTGCACGTTTACTAATTAAAAAAAAAACATCAATAAATAAAAACAATAATTTGAAAAGCACCAAAGAAGCAGGTAAATATCTGCTTCTTTTTTTTCTGCTTCTGCTTCTTCTTCTTTTTTTTTTTATCTCCATAATACAGACAGATTTTTTAGGCATGTTGTTCCGGGAAAAAAAATATAGTAGTATGAAAGCATGGGAGACCCAGTTCGAGTCCTGGAGGGAGCTCATGTGGTTCGGATCCTACGTTAACCCATAGGTTCACATCTTTTATGGCTTAGTTGCTGAAAGAACGCTAAACTCAAATCTCCTTTTTGCGGACACTCTTAGATACGTAGTTTTTTTTTTTTTTTTTTTTTTTTTTTAATCCAAAACATATTAGTAACCTCTTTATGACGGACAGGAATTATTCTCAGTTCGTACGTATTTAGCACAGAAAATATTTTCTTCTTTCATTTGAAAATAAATATTCAATTGATCCAGCAGTTACAAACAAATGACGATTATAGACTAATGTTCGCAGTAGGTATTCGGTAGGCAACAAATTCATAAACCATCATGATTGTTGTGAGATTTATCTACATTTTCAGTATTAGATAATAATCAGTGGCGGCTTTAGTGGGTAGACCGGGTAGGCATGGGTCTACCCAAAAATTCTGAAAAATATATAAACGCTAAAAGATACAATAAAGAGTAAATATATTTTCCACTATTTATGTTAATGGTAGATAATTATTTAACAAACAGCATCAACCACTACTGTAAAAGTAATTTCCTACTCTCATTAATCAATCGAATGTGTATGTATCCATAAGCGAGGGAGAGGACCTACCTAAAATTAAAATCCTAAAGCCGCCTCTGATAATAATAATATTGCATGTTTTTACTTTTAGTACAACCAGTAAGTAAATTACAGGATTTTTACATGGAATTAAAGGGTATAACATGTACTTACGGAGGAAATTACCATACTGTAGTATATATTCCAGTATGCAGACATATAGACACATTTCCGGTCGTTGTTTATTAACAGAGGAATATTTCCCTCTAATTCAAACATGTGGGTACATAATCCCAATATTAGCTTGTATTTACATTTATAACTAATGTATTTCTTTAACGCTCCATACAATTACAGTATGAGCTGTAAGTTAAATCTCAGTAACCTCTCTGATTTATGGGCAAATAATCTTGGTCTCATTGGTGTTCGATATTTAGAAGTTTAACTGAATATTTGGTGTGGTAACTCAAAGTTACTGGTTTATTAACAACATTTAAGGAAAAATAGTCTATATTACAGGGGAGTTTGTTCCGGTAGGATAACATTAAAAAAAAAAAAAAATGAAACTAAAAGCATTGTGCGCTTTCCCTGAGGTTGAGGGCAAAACTATTTATGGATATTACGAAAATGGTTCGCTTGCACCCAATGCCTTTATTCTTAGTCCTATTTCTTCATTTGACCCCCCCCCCTCATTTTTTCTTTTTTAGTGCATCTCTTATAAAAACACGGTTTTTAGGCGCTTTGCAGCGCCCTATCTCCAACAGGCGTATAGGCATAATGGCCATCACGTCTTCATAACTCCCTAGTTTACCTAAGGACGCTAGGTGGACGTCGGGAATTAGGATGCATAGGTTGGAAATCGAACCCGGGACCACGCGAACGTGAATCCAACTTTTTTTTAGTTAATACACCATCCCTATCTGTTCCGTCTTATTACGAAACAAATGCTCTAACTTCTTGATTTCAAGTCAACAGAACATCTTGTAGTCTGCAGCCAACCTAACTTCACAGAAAAATGAGATGAAATCTTTAAGTTTAACGTCCCACGATTATGCCGGTTAGGTTAAAGGAGCCGGTGATAATGAGAAATGAGTGAAATGATGGAATGAAGAAAGTGGGAGGAAATGTGAGAACCCCGAGAAAACCCACGAGCACAGTGTTTGTCCACCACAAAGTCCACACGGCGCGAGCTGGGATCGAATCTAACTTCTCAGAGAATTTTGAGTTGTGTAAGTAGCAAGTGCTCAACAAATATTTCTAAATAATTAATTTTACAGCAAAAAAAGATACGCAATAACGAAAATTATGTGACAATATGGTCATCGGGCTTCAGCACCTGTTCAAAATTTCGTACTTCTAGTTGATATAGAAGTGTGTGACATTTAAGTTACCAAATTTGACTTTAACAAATAGCAAAATAAATCATAAAACTAATGTAACAAATAAATACTACTCAAACACCAAATATGACTTCAAGGTGATTATTACAATAATCTGGCCATCCGTTTAATAACGTTGTATTTTAATGTCGTTAAAATTATTGAAATAATTGTTCATTACTATTTCCTTTAGCTTAAAGGACATAACTGTGGGACATTAAACTAAAAAAAAGGGCATTACTTCAATAATTATTCCAAAAACCGTTTGTTATTCACAGAAGTTTTTGTTATTTAAATAATTACTCGAAAAAGTGCCTGATATTCCAGTAATTACTTGAGCAAGTGTTTTTGATGAAAGACTATTTTTTTTAATGTTCCATACTAATATACGAAGAATATCTTCGTGTGTATTTACATCATTTTTCTACAGTAAGGCTATCTACAATGAGACCTATAGTTTAGAGTAGGATCCAAATCACCGTAGTACGTTGGACGATCGGGAATCGGCCTGTGCATCAAAGATACGCGCTCTAGCTACTCGACTAAGAATGACAGCACGAAGAAATGAAAGGAAATGAAATCTTTGGGTTTTACGTCCCATGGTTATGCCGGTTAGGCTAAAGGAGACAGTGATGATGAAAAATGAATGAAATGGTGGAATAAAGGAACTGGGAGGAAACGGGAGAACCCCGAGAACATGATGTTTGTCCACCACAAAGTCCACACGACGCGAGCTGGGATCGAACCAGGGACCCAAAGCACCGGAGGTGAACGCTCTAGCACTGAGCCACCGCGTCCCCGATAGCATGAAGAGTACCTTGTCTGCATACAACAGTATGATCTAAATTGTAACAGTATTTAATTCGTTGTGCATAACAAACTTCAAATATATATATATATATATATATATATATATATATATATATATATATATATATATATATATATATATATATATATATGAACTGGAATTTTTCACTTTAACGTTCCTTTACGCTAAGAGAGAGACGGATGATTAAGGCAAGTTATTGATGATGGAATAATTGGTGGAATGAGAATATGGGAGGAAACGGTGTTACTCCGAGAAAACCCATCAACACGATGTTGTCCACCAGAAACTTACTTGGCCGGGGATCAAGCAGGGGCCCCATACACCAGAAATAAGCGCTCTACCACTGAGCCTCCGTTCCACTGACTTCAATAAGAAAGAACAGCAAATCAAGTACGTTGAACAAAACGTATGAAAAATGAAAGTTAACGATCGTAAAGTAATTGGGATTTAAGAAATAGGAGGAAACGGGACAACAATAAGAAAACCAATGGACACGATATTCTGCACAATGTGTATATATAGAGATTGAACTTATCTCTTAACGTGCTACAAACATTGTATATAAGCATCACAACAAACACTAAGTATTCATAAAAAAAAACATAGCTAAAAATTTATTTGCATAAATACAGTAGAGGGGAATACAATCTCAGGTGTAACCACAGGAGAAGAGCAAAGGGGAGCTCGGTTCTTTCCTCCCCCCATGAATTTGTTGTGTGTTTATTAAAGTTGCTTAATACTTCCAGCAAATTAAGAATGATTATATTGTAACAATATGAAATAAAACATTATTTAAAAAAAAAATAACCAACACGTCAAAATAACTAAAACAACTGAAACTGCACATTAAGACATGAGGTTGTATCAACTTCATTTGACTTAAAAACAACTTGCGTTTGAGAACACTGGTTTGCTAGTATTCTGTGCTGAGATTATTACAAGAAAATAGAGATGCTAGAACTGGAGGAAAAAGACGACTTAAAAAAAAACATTTAATAATATATTCTGAAGAAAAATATATCATAACAAGCTCAATAATCAAATATTATCATTTACTTGATGGGAAGGAATATGGGCAAATCGGTGGATACGATGAGTTCTCTAGTTCGGTTGTTTGCAGAGCTATCAGAGCAATGTCCTACGACTAAAATGTTTCAGAGAAAATTTAAGTGTTAGGAATATATAACTGCTCCATTTAGAATTTATACATAAACTAAAACTTAACGCGTCTTTGGAGATAAAACACGGAATAACATCAATATACATTCGAGCTGAAAGTTAAAAACGCTATTCCAATTATTTCTTTTCAAATACAGTATGTTGACATGATGTATTTGTAAAGGAAGAATGCATTATGCAATTAATATATGTTTAGTACCGTTAAACTAACACCATACCTAAAGTCATACAGTGGACGTTTATAGCTCCAATTTTCTAAACTGAACATATATATTAGGTGTTAATACAATATCTTAAGTTTAGACTAAAACATTCCCCAACGGAGAACGAAATCTAAGCCAAATTCTATAACAAAACAAAACATAGGTTTGTATCTGTTTCTTGGTTTACGAATACTTTTTATCTTGTATACTCGTTTGAGTTTTGGGGGCCGCGGTGGCTCAGTGGTAGAGCGTTCACCTCTGGTGCTAGGGATCCCGGGTTCGATCCCAGCCCCCGCCAAGTGAACTTTGTGGTGGACAAACACCGTGTGCGTGGGTTTTCTCGGGGTTCTCCCGTTTCCTCCCACTTTATTCATTCCACCATTTCATTCATTACTCATCTTCACCGTCTCCTTTAGTCTAACCGACATAACCGTGGGACGTAAAACTCAAAGATTTCATTTTCATTTTCGTTTGAGTTTAGGCAACCAACATGACCGTTCTGGTGTTTGGGTTGCATAACTCACATTTGTTGAACAACAATGAAATACTAGTTCGAAAATCCATAAAAGATAACCAACCGCGGCCTGAACATAGAATTCAAAGTAATGAATGTTGTAAAGGCACTTCTCAATTGTAGAATCGATTGCAGGTGAACAAATATGGTACTTGAATAAGAAAATCATAGAAAGTCAAAAAAGCCAAAATATTAGTTGTATGTACGTACATTGAGTTATACTGAAACAAGATTTTTATTTGCTATTAGTATGTTAAAGTGTTGGCTTCTTTGTAAAAGTCAACTTGCTGGTTACAACGCTGAAACTGAAAATAACTCAAACTACATTGATAACCCTTGCCCAATGTTCTCTTATTCCCTCATCCTTCATAAAATCAAGAACTCTTCTATAAGTAAACCAACTGGTCATCACACGTGTTGTTTATAACAGCAAGCAAACACCTGTTCGGCAGGCGGCAGACTCCAGGAAATGAAAAGCGGAACAGTTTTTCATGTGACTTCTACAAATTATGAAATATAGACCTAAGTCGAAGGTAACAAATGGAGATTACTCCTTGCTTTCACGCATCCAACCAAGGCTTCTGGAACTATTTTATTTTCAGCGATTCTCTCTCTTGAACATTTACTGTTGAAGATTCAATGTCAATTGTACGATACATGCAAACACAAAGTTAGCTTATTGGATTAGTTTAGCGTTCTTTTCAGCATTGAGGCTAATTATAGAACGTGGGCATACAACTTAACGTGGAATCTAAATGACATCATCTCCTGCCGGGAATCGAATTCAGATCTCCCGCACAAAGAAATGTACGTTAACTGTCCTGGTTTTGGCGGGCTTAATCAGAAATTCTACATAGTGTCCCATACAGTTTATTTGTTTGTTTACTGGTGTGGTTAAAATTCCGGAAATAAGGTACGTTTGTTGCAAAAATAAACCAATAAATAAATGTGAGAGTTTGAAGCTATCGCAATTCTGTCTCAGGAAAGAAAGCAATTTGAAAATTCAGCTGAGGTGGCGATGATTGGTCTTCCACAAGCAGTGGCAATAAGAACAACTAATGGTTCCTATCTTTCCGTATATCTTTATGGAGTTTCTTTTCATTCCTATATTAAAAATCATTTATACATATACACCTGACCTGATTTGTTATTTTCAGCACGACCAATATTTTATTATTATTATTATTATTATTATTATTATTATTCCGGGTCAATCCATTGTTGAGAACCCCAACGTTAACAAAACTAGTTGTTCCTCTTGTCCTTGCCCTCCCACTGATTCAATTACACCCTCCAAATTCCAAATTTCTTTTGGAAAATCCGTGTTCGATTTCCGGTCGGAGCTGGTGTTGTGCGGAAATAATCATTCCTTGAAATATCAAAATTGTGTGGATATATAAGCTATATATATAAGCTGGATTAACATACATCTGTCTTGCTGCTGTTGGGAATGTGAATATATTCATGTCTCCTGTTTGGTGAGTAGTATAACTTCCTCTGTGAAATACAGGGTGGCTCAAGTAGGTTTACAGACCTCCATTGACCAAGAATGACATTTTAATTTATTAAAATATGAATTTTATTTTCGTCGGTCTGTTCCGAGATTAAGATGTAAGTGAGACGTTAAGAACAAATAATAAAAGAAAATGAAATGAAATGAAATCTCTGAGTTTTACGTCCCACGGTTATGCCGGTTAGGCTAAAGGAGACGGTGATTATGAGAAATGAATGAAATGGTGGAATAAAGAAAGTGGGAGGAAACGGGAGAACCCCGAGAAAACCCACGCACACGGTGTTTGTCCACCACAAAGTTCACTTGGCGGAGGCTGGGATCGAACCCGGGACCCCAAGCACCAGAGGTGAACGCTCTACCACTGAGCCACCGCGGCCCCTAAATAATAAAAGAAATTAGGCAATATCTGTATGGATGACAATAAGAACCTATATAAAATGGCATATGCACATCAATACGGTGCTGTATACCTACTTTTGGGCCATTCTGTATTTCATCATGTTCTCTTTCAGCTTGGTACAGTGAGGAATCTCATTAAAAGTTTCAGACGCGCTGACTGCTTCTCCTGTTTGGGGCTAGTGCAAGGCGCAAAATTTCAAAGACAGACGCACTCGCCAATCCAAAAATGAGGTCGCCGCCAGTATCTTTCATGTACAATCCGCGGCAAAAAAACCTGCAACATGAGGATGTAAGTTTATTGTGAAACTACGCCTAACAGCACAGGGAATGAACATAACGTCTAAGTGGAACGAATCACGCCAGGATAAACCTCGGTCTCCTCCCGTGCACACTTATTTTGGAGCAAAAGACTTCGTCATTTCACAATAAATTTATATGCTCATGTTGCAGGGTTTTTGCCGCGGATTGTACAAATTATGAAAGATCCTCTTCCCCCTCACGGCCTTTGGTTTGACAAAGAAAGAGATTACATCAGGGCATACAATTTCAAAAACAGGCAATTAGATTCAGAATAATCAATTTTGAATAGGACAATTCATATGTAGGTTTAAAAATATCTTACCTTAATCCTTACCTCAAGGCAAACCATTTCGACTGACGGTGGGAAAGGAGGAGCGAATTACATTTATTGTGAAGACTTCACATTCTGTGTTTTCTCTCATTCAGTGACAATTATTTTCGTGCGAAACAGAAACTGCGCAACCCTGTGAGTTTAGGCAGCAACTATTCCTATTGAACACTGGTCGCCAGCTCTAAATATCTAGTCGCCAATGGCGACCTGGCAACCCGAAATTTTGCGCCCTGGGCTAGTGGAAGTGAATACCCAATGAACCAGTTTATAGGATCTAATTAGAAACATAAGAGAAGATACTCATACCAAACATTATTGCACCATTTTAGACTTAAACGAGGGCTGTTGAGTAATATTTTTTGTTTAGATTTTTTTTCTTAAAATTGTATACCTCACACCTCTACCCTCTTACATATCATTTTAATTACATCTAACAAGATAAATTCATCTGCTTATCAGTAGTACTATCCCTGGGAAAAGTCTATGTGCGATGGACTTGAGTAATACAGCAGTCTACTAGCAGTGGTGGCTCCGTGACGCAGGTCAAGGTGTAAGACTTCCTCAGAAATTTAATTATTTTCTTCTGTTTTACTTCTTATTTGCATACAGCCATCCATCAAACTGGGCTCCCCACCATAAGGAGTTCACAAAACTCAGAACTTGATAACAAATTTGTTCATAGAAAACGAAACTCAGAGCTGGGTTTAATTGTCAGCAGGTGGCAGTGGAAGTTCTTTAAAAAAAAAAAATATCGTTCCCGATTTTATTAAAGTATTTTATTGCGTTAATTTCTGGAAGACAGAAAATTTGATTTATTGTACTATAACTTTAACCTGTCCATGTACCTCTTCTCGCGTTCAAGATATTAATCAAAGATAGATCAATTTGTATCTAACTTTAGCTAACGTGTCAGAGTTTGCGTGAGTCAGCGTTTTGCTTGTAAACTTACGAATAGTATAAAAAATATTTTAAATTTGGTTTTAATTTTACATATAACTTAGGAACCAAAAGTTTGCACAGCATAATATTTCACAAGTTTGTACAGGAGTTCAGGGTCTATCAGCATGCCAAGTTTGATCCAGATTGGATGAGTTCTGTTGAACTCGTACGATATTAATGTCTTGCTATTAATTTTTCAGGGAAAATTCAAAATTAAGAACGAAAAGAAAACAATGTCCCATCTTTCTTGCTCTTTCGAGCTCCTTCGTGACTAAATGGTTAGCGTACGCGCCTTTGGCATGGGAGACCCGAATTCGATTCACTGCGGGAGCTGATGTGGTTCGGATTCCACGTTAATCAGTAGGTCCCTTCTCATATTGCCTCGCTGTTGAAAGGGGAACGTTAAACTCAAAATCAACTCAACTCAACTCCTGCTCTTTCACAACGAAATACGTATCTTACACTAGTCATTAAAAACTTTTCAAATGTATGTATGAAGATCTTGATCTACTTATTAAAAATATCCAAGTTAGTTCGTAAATTTTCCGTCTACACGTTACTGAAGCTCAATAAGAAACGTAAGTGTCCGCTAAAACAGATTGAATGAAATTCTTGTCAACCGCAATTTCTTAATTGGACAAGGAATTATTGTAATGGAAAAATTGGCGAGAGAAGTTGATAAGTTCAAATCTAGGGTTCTTAATTGCAACGAACACCAAAATGAGTTCGCTGATCTGTGCATGTTTGTGTGTGTGTTTGTTGTTGTTGTGAAAAGTTGAAAGACATATTATATTAGTTGTTTATTTCCTCGAACTGGATTACTTCGTGGAAAAACGACAATGGCGGCCAATAGAACTGGTTCTTTTGTTACTCAGAAAACTGGTGACAGTCATCATGGCGCTCCCACGGAAGACGAATGATCTATGAAGGAAAGTTTCTGCAACCTAACTACTACGGTTGGAAATTCGCTGTGTACCGGGAGTATTAAAACAATGAGTCAACCCTTCTTAGAACTCACACCGAACAACAAATCAACAATTTATTTTTCTTTAAAAAAGTTTATATGTGTAACTAAAGATCACTTGTTATTGAGGGGCGTACCAATTTTTTTTAAATACTTTATTACGATATTTACTATTGTACGTAAGTTCTTAATTACTTTAATCCCTAATCTAATAGCTAGAGCATATGCTTTTGGTGCAAAAAGTTCAATGTTCGATTCCCCGAGGGAGGGCATCGAATGCATTACATTGGTTCAAAGTCTCATTTTAATCAGTCAGCCTCGCCCTAATAGTCTGATGATAACAAAGGATGAACAGTACAAATCAAAGGTCTGAATGAAAAATAGAATTTTAAAACAGATTATATTCCATACATAAAAGGCATACGCAAGAGGAGATTCGAGGTTTGAACTACCTCTTCCCTTTTGAGCAAGGGATTATGCAAAAACAAGTATTTATCTTGTTATATTCTGTTCAAGTTTCAGAATCCTGCGGTACTTCCGCCACAATTTTTATAGAAGTAGTTGGTAGGTACTTCAGATTGCCGTAGCCAAACTCCTTCTATAAAAATTGTTGTATGAGTAGCTTAAAATTCTGAAACATACATTTTTGGATAGCGCATATATTGGTTCCTAAGTGAAGTGTTGAGCCGACTACAGTAGGTTTCATAGTTTTGGAACTATGAACCTTTGAAGTTCATTTTTTCATATTTTCGGCAGCCTATAACTCCGAAAGGAAGCATTTGTGCACCCAGGCTAGTCTATATTTTGGTATCAGGAATCACCTCCCAAACGTTGTCGGTGTTGTTTTAAAACACCCTGTACATACAGAAATAGATAGTGATATAGATATACAAATGCCTGAAATTATGAAAACTTGGGATCTTGAACTCCCCTCGTTCCTTGATGAACTTCTGTGTTCGCTACTGCCATACCCTATGCCGAACAGAATTTGTACTGTTCTAGCAATCATGAAACGATTCCAGAAGGACGTCATAATGTTAGCATGATGTCATAATGGAAAATATTTCTCAGCTGGAAATGGCATATCTAAAAGTCTCACCTCTCTAATTGATAGTACCATCTTTTCCTTACGCTGCCTTGTTCAAATTTTAATACAGTGGACCAGGGAGTTATGAACTTAATACGTTCTGTAAATCGTAATTGTTTTCCCACTGAAATTAATGTAAACAATAATCTGTTCTAACCATAGAAACACACTACCATTGCATTTTAGTGTTTTTTTTTTTTTCTATAATGAAGAACGTAAAATGAAAATATAATTTAATATTTTTCAAACACAAATAAGTAACACTGTAAATTAAACAAAGGGCTAACAAATATACGAGAGCTAAGAAACACAAAAAGTAGTTTTTGAATTCGGAATTCGGACCGAAAATGTTTACGGCAAACGCGTAAAAGCATTACAGCGCGTGTGGAATTATTGATAGGGAGGATACATATGACAGCCATTAAAAAAAAAAAAAAAAAAAAAAAAAAAAAAAAAAAAAAAAACTGCTGCGGACCTCAGGTTATATGATTCTATGTATTTAATGTCGAGGCCAAATTTCGAAACCCCAGAATGACTGACCATATCAGTTTTGTTTTGTGGGCGAAAAACGTGTGTCCTCCCTATCCAAAATCGCTCATAAAACAAAATTGACACCGTCAATCCTACGGGGGTTTTGAAATTTGGATTCGGCGTAACAAAATATATTGAATCCATATAGGGTCTGCTGCACGGAATTTTTATTTATTTGTTGTGTATGGCTGTGTACTTGTTTCGAAGACATTTCGTACAGTGTATAAATTTGGGTGCCTAACAATTATTAAATTTTTAAGAAAATATTTGGGAACAGTTATTAATTTATTTCAACAGCATTTTGTACATATCATTTAGTTCACTTCTACTGTACATTTTTGATGCTCTTTATTGTCTTTAAGTTACTGTCTAAAATAATAATAATAATAAAAAGTGAAGGTAAGCTCAGAGGGAAGATCTACCACTTTTTAGTAATTCAAGTAACTTTCAAATTACTTGCCTAATGCTCAATATCAAAAGCAATAGCGAGAACACGTAAACATAATTACCTACTGAAATTCCTGCACGGTAGTGAGGTGAGGTGAGGTGATTTTAGTTTAGCGTCCCGTTCAGCAGCGAGGCTATATGAGACGTGGACCTACTGATTAACGCGGAATCCGAACCACGTGAGCTCCCGCCGGGAACTGAACCCGGGTCTCTCATCCTGCACGGTAGTATTCGTAGTATATTAGTTACTATCATTTTATTACGTGTTTACGCGTTCCTTCATCCTTTCATAACAAATCATCCTGGGTCTGTATACTCAGCCTCACTGTCTATCCCCCCCCCCCCATACACACACACTTTCTTATGTTTGTAAACTCTAGCCTATTTCAGGCTATCTTCTTGATATAATTCTCAGAAATTATTGTTGCTATGTGGCGATGTCAGCATTTCCTCGAGGAAATAACAATTATCATTATTCTTATTCCAACAACTGGCTGTTTTCCTCTTGTTAAGATTAAGTAACATTTCTTAGAATCCCGTATATTAATAAATTATACTTTGTATTAATACAGAGATAAATTATAAATCATTTAGTTGACTTTTTGTATATCACGTGGTAGGTATTACTAGCCGCTTTGCTGTGGCAGTTAATATGATCTAGTTAATTATTTACTAGTAGTATGTGGCAGTTAATATGATCTAGTTAATTATTTACTAGTAGTATGTGCGTAAAGGAGTAGGTGTGTCCCAGGGGCGTCATTTAGGAGGGACAGGAGGAGGCAATTGCCTCTGCCCCACATGACTTTGAGGAATACATATACTGTACTTTTAATTGATTATCTACTAATATACTAGTACAAAACGTGAAAGTCTTATGTCGGTGGTACTTTTGCTCCCCTCAAGCGGTTTGAAATGATGCCCCTGGTGTGTCCCCGTTAGGAAAAGACAAACAACGATACATACAACTTGCTATTTAACAATGTTATATACTACATAAATACAAATAACAATTTCTTCCAACAGAATTTAAAAAAGACCTATTAATTATTATTGACAACAAACAACTTCTTTTTAGCGCCACAAAAGTTCGTTTTTCGATTTTCTCGAGAATTACGCATTAGAATTTGCCCTCAAGGATGTTATTTTGTTGAACTCGATGTGGTCTATCGCCTGATATACTGCATCTTTAAACATCATTTTAGTTAATCACAAATTAAATTTTAATACTTATTGATAATTTTATGCTTTATCTCATTAACCATATTATACTGTGTTGTTTTACCACTGTCAAAATAAATTATCTAATGAGGACATATTTCAGACTGACTTTCACCTTAACAGATCAAGTTGTTCTTGTACAGCAAAAACTTGTAGGTTCACAAAGACATTAATTTTTTCTTCATTTTCTCGGGTCTAGGAAAATTCGGTGTAAGAAAATTCGGTGTAGGAAAATTCGGTGTAAGAAAACTCGGTGTAGGAAAATTCGGTGTACAGAAAATTCGGTGTACGGAAAACTCGGTGTGGGGAAAATTAGGTGTAAGGTAGATTCGGTGTAATACATATTGAATATTACCACTTACGATAATTTACGACACTTCATATTGTGTAAAAACGAAAACTATAAAATGTAACGAATAAAATGTTATTACCTATTTCTAAAAAAGCAAATTATTATTATTATTATTATTATTATTATTATTATTATTATTATTATTATTATTATTATTATTATTATTTTTGCCTTGAGTCCAATACCTCTTGCATTACTATAAACTACTTTTCATCACACAATGAAGCTGACACTTTTTGTCAGAAATAAAACAATTATAAGTTCAGAGAATAGTTATAGGAACAACTAAAAACATCTTTCATATAGTACATCATAGAACATATACAAGGTGATTCTTTTAAAACTCACGGATTTCATTTCGGTCTAGAATTTCTAACTGAAGTCCGATTTTCATGCGGTTTGTGGCAAATGATCAAAGAACGTTGGGAGATTTATGGAACTATGTTTACTGGTTTAAATTCATTTGGAGTAATATCGGCCACGCCTCTAGAAAAGCAGCAAATATTCGCCACTGTACCGAATTGGAATTAGATGAGGTGCGATGTGGAGATTTGAGTTTCTTCGTTAGATGGCAACTTCGCGGCGGTCAATAAGAAACAGGAAACTGGGCCGTTGTATTGAGAATTATGCTGTGCTACTGTACCAATATCATCAGGACACAGTTACAATAATGTACTCTTTGGAGCAACGTGATCTTATCGTTAAAAATATTTTGGAGACCGGGATCTGTTGTTGCTACGCAAAGGGCAACTTTGCCTCACGTTCTGCCCCAGACAGGAACATAATATGGTCGTTAGTGTATAAATTGCAGGAAACAGGATCCTTCTGAGTAAGACAGGGAAGCATCGGATCCCGCTGGCGGATGTTGTGGAAGATATCAGTTACCGACTCTTTAAGTCGCCCAAGAAATCTCTCTGTCGTTTGTAGCGAGAAACCGGGTATTCAACATGTGATTTATGTGTGTTACCACTAATACTTAATTTGTATTCTCACTAACACTTAATTTGTATTCTTCAATTTCGCTTCAAATATCCAATATCTCATTCGAACTGTAACGTACAATGGCGAATATTTGATGTTTTTCTTGCGGCCTGCTCGATATTACCCCGGATGAATTTAAACCAGTAAACATAGTCCAATAAATTTCCCCTCCTCCCTTGATGATTTGCAACAAACCGCATGAAAACCGGACTTCAGTTAGAAATTCTAGAGCCAAATGAAATCCGTGAGTTTTGAAAGAATCACTCTGCATATACATACGTAAGATGCAAATATATATTGATCAAAAAAGTCTTAGTGGAAAGGGAAATATAAAGCGGGATGGTTTTATCAGATAATATTTGTACAAATAGTTGACTTCTCCTCCAATCAGACACTTTAGTTTGTTTGCCTTAAGTTAAGGTAAACAAGCACTGCAACCCTATTGACTCCTTATTGACTTCTCCTCCAATCAGGCGTGGGTACTTTAGTTGAGGCATTTATTTTTACACCTTTTGAGTAACATAAATAAACTATGTCGTTTTTGAAGAATTTAGATTTAAATATTTATTTATAAAATAGACATAAATTCGTCAGAATATTTTTGAAAAATCTACAATTTTCAACTTTACCCGTTCTATAACCTACTTTTTTTTCTTTTTGAAGTAGAAAATTCTAGGAGACATCCTCCAAAACAACATAAAAACTTAAGTTTTAAATTAAATGTCGATTAGTAGCGATGGTCGCTTCGCTAAATCACACGAACGGACATCAAAAAACAAATTTCTCGTCATGTAAGCTCCATGAAATGTTAAAATCCGTCGAAATCTAGAATTCAAATTATTTCACGATCACAATTTTTTAAAATTTGGTATAGTAGACAGTAAAAGTATGTTCTACACAAAGTTTGAACTTAAAACTAATACGCTCATTTATCCTCAAAGTTGAGTTTTTAATAAATCCTACGCTCTACTACAACGGATCTTTCTTTACACCTAACATTCCCCACACCGAGTTTTCCGTACACCGAATTTTCTGTACACCGAATTTTCTTACACCGAATTTTTCTACACCGAAATTTCCTACACCGAATTTTCCTGCTCCCCATTTTCTCGAAGAAATGCGCCTGAACTTTTACACTCATGTATATCACTTTGTTCAGGTCAACGAGATTTATCAATAATATTGTAAAATTATACAGGGTGTCCGAGGAGTTCCCATTCTTCTAGGTTTGAGTATCATAAAGAACAAATAAGGCGCCTAATATCAAAATCCGCCACATATATTTCACTTACTAGGGATGATTCCATATCGGGACCAAGTACCTGGGGAAAAAATATATATATCGTCTGAAAGTTCTTCCTATGAGAAGTACGAAACCGTTTTCAAATTATGGACAAACCCGCAACTTGACACTATAAGCGGCCGGTTTGTTGATGTTTGTGACCCTATGTATGGCATATTCGACAGAATAAAAATGAATGTTACGCATAAGCGCCTGAGGTCACCATGTTCCTTTTTGGCTCATTGCTAGAACATGACTCGAACAAGTGTTTGATAATATCACTTTCCCCAGACATACCCATTTGGTCAGTGTTGCCAACGAACTATAAATACAATGTGGAAGATGGTTTCTGTACCATTGAATGTATATCCATGAAACGTGGGATAAACAATACTTGTCATTAGAGAAAATATACTGTGGACATATTCCTTCCCAAGTACCCCAGTTTGTCAGTGTTGCCAACCAATTGTAAAATGAGAAGTTGTAAAGCAGGTTCCATACGATGAGACGTTTGTACACCAAGCTTGCCAGAAACATCACACGACACTATAGCAAAAAGGCGTTGAGTGTTACCGCCTCCCAACCATTCTAGGTTGTCAGTGTTACATACATCCAGTGGTACAGAAACCATCTACCACATTGTATTTATAGTTCGTAGGCAACACTGACCAAATGGGTATGTCTAGGTGCAAAGTGATATTATCAAACCCTTGCTCGAGTCACGTTCTAGCAATGAGCCTAAAAGGAACATCATGGCTTCAGGCGCTTACGCGTAACATTCATTTTTATTCTGTCAAATATGCCATAATAAGGTCAAAAACACCAACAAACCGGTCCCTTATAGGGTCAAGATGCGGGTTTGCCCGTGATTTGAAAACGGTTTCGTACTTCTCAGCAAGAGCTTTCAGCCGATATATAGGTTTTCCCCAGGTACTTGGTCCCGATATGGAATCATCCCTAGTTAGTTTCGAGTAATCTCGCAAAACGTGCAGTGAAGCTCCATACACAGCGTACAATGTCCCATATTTGAACTAGGTTCTTTTTTTAGTATGAAATATTAAGCTTTTAAACAAGATACTGTTTGCATGGCATTCCTTTAGATCAAACATATAACAAGCGATATGTAACTCAATTTCGATAAAAAGTGGACTTGGCGGCTTTTGATATTATTTAGGAGCCTCAAAGAAACAACCACTTCCATGACAGTCTTCATGGTCTTGAACCGCTCCAACTCCATCTGTTCGCGAATGGTTGAACTATGTCTAGCCTAGCAACGAACACATAATCAGCGCGCTGCATCGCCGCTAGGGCTGTGCGATATGTCGATATCGATATCAACTTATATCGATAATCGATATCCGATATTGATATTGTCGATATCGAAATTTCGATATCGTATAGCCCTACATCGCCCTATCTAACAGGTGTATCAGGAACTTTCTAGACCTAGTGGTCACCAGATGCACGTCTTTTATTTACGTGACATCCGGATTCCGGAAACTAAAAATTCCGGAATTGGCCATCCCTAATGGGCAATGTGGACTTCATTCGCAAGTTTAAAAAGAAAAATACAGAGCAATACTCTCATTTGTTTAAACAGATGGACACACAGGTGAGTTAATTAGAAGAAACTCGGCGAATTGTACTTGTCAGATATTATGATTTTCATAAACCGATGATATTCCAACCAAGAACACGCAAAGGACGCTAAAACCGAAACCACAAAATGAAATTGAACCGAGACTCGAAAACTAGACACATTTAAAGTAAGGAATAAAATTTACGCGGAACAATAGATTCAGAGGATCGTTTATAAGGAAGTTGGCCAGCTTTTTTTAATTACTCCTGTAATGGGATGAAAGAATTACACAATATTTGGAAAACTCTGATGTTGAAACTATTGGTGAAGTGAGAAAATGGTAGACGAGAAAAAATCATTAATTCACACGACATAGGAGCAAACAAGAGTAGATGCATCAAGTGTAAGTATTCTTGATCACGGAGCAATATAGATCTTATTTTTAAATTACAAATATCTTCTTTTCTTTCTTGTCGACTTGTCAATACAAAAAGCTGGATCGAAGGAGGAACTGGTGAGGAAGTATTAGAAATAGGCAGGGAGAGAAGAACTCTTGCTTGCGGGTAGTTAAAAACAGGAAAAGAAAGAGGTCACGTCATTGATTGTGAAGAAATTCTACTCTAATGGCTGCAATAGAAGGTATGATGAATTTAGCGAGAGAGAGAGAGAATTCGAAATAAGCTATATCCTGATCATACAGTATTAGACCTAAAGTATGCTCCGCCCCGCCCGTTTCAATTGCGTTATTACTGTTATTAGAAGGTCAATACGAAATTTGGATGTTAATGATACTGTAGCATCCTTGATTCGTAATACTGAATAATAAATGTGGTATTGCACGTGTTTGTTTAACATGTAGAATTGAAATATGCAATGTTTCTTACAGCACGAACACGCTTCTTGCAGATTTTCCTCATACACTAGTTAAGCCATTCTGAATGGTGTGCTAAGGAAGAATGATGGATTTTTTTCTCTACAGCCATGATGTAAAGGATTATTATTTTTACAAAAGCTCTGTTACTTCTTTTTACCTTTATTTTTTCCTGCGATACAAGCACTAACTTGTCCAGCACCATACGTTGACCGCCTCCAAGCTTATTCTGTAAAGTATCCATGGTTTTTAATCCATACAGAGATATACATCGAACAAAAGTTCTTACTGAATCGTTTCCTCAATATTGTTAATACGTTCTTCGAAATCAGTAATAACTGCTTTTCCTAGAATGCTAGTTTTGTCTTCGTATCCTACTACCAACATTTTTTTTTTTTTTTCATTTCTTACATTCAAGGATATTCTATTGTCCACATACTGAAATATCTTCATTTCTTTCATCATCTTCGCTTCTCTTTCATGTGCACTTTAGGCTTTTATTTTTCTCTATTTCGCAAACCGTTGTTAAAATATTTCGAGTTCGCAGAACCGTTTGTTATACTGATAAAAACCTACATACACACACACATCACCAAGCCAAGCGTGAAAGAAAGAAGCCAAATTTTTAGAATTTGAAAATTAAACCATGTAGATCGTTTGTTCACGATTGTTCTCATAAAATTTTCATTTGTTCAGGATTCGTAAACAATTGTTCAGGATCCTAATAAGAACTATGTTGTGTACACGCCTTTGGCGTGGAAGACATAGGTTCGATTCCGGCGGGAGCTTATATGGTTCGGATTCCACGTTAATCAGTAGGTCCCGTCTCATATAGCCTCACTGCTAGAGAGGACGTTAAAATCAACTCAACTCGTCCATCATCATTCACTTGCCTTAATCATCCGTCTCCCTTAGCCTAAAGGGCATAATCGTGGGACGTTAAACATTTCATTTCGTTGTTCATTTACATCCTTCATGGACCTCATGGACCTTCGTGGGCGAGATTTCTACTGAATTTACGAGATGAAACGAGGAAACCTTACTTCTTGTTGTCTTGTCTCATCTTGGGGATAACACCAGTCGTCAAGATATCGGCTCCCACTGAAATTACTTCTGGCTTTCCAAATTGCAATTCACTACCTCTTAATTTCAAGTACTGTATCACCCAAATTTGCCTCGCGAGCAAACTTGCGAACCATGTGTAACGAAGACACACAAGTTAATTGTTTTATAACGCGGGAGAATATCATTATCATCATCATCATCGAATCGACATGGCACAACTTGATAAACTCAGCCTTTTAGACAGCGGTTTCGATTTTCGATATTAATTCATAATATAAAGGACTAAATGGTAGTAATTTTCAAAATCCAGAACTGAGAAAATGAAAAGAAAAGACGGGAAAGAAAACGGAAACGCCTTACAAATGTGTGTTTATAAATGTCTGTTATGTGTTATTATTGACAATGTATATGGCTGAAAAGAGGGCTGTATGCCAAGTTCAGTCATAGGAAACCTCCTCTCATCGCGCCTAAAATTCTATTTGGCTCAGTTCCAGTCCTTCGCTCAGAGTTTTTTTTTTTAAATAATAAAAATAAAATAAGCAATCTGCAAAAATTTGCTTATGTAGCAGAATTTTTGTCAGTGGCTTCCCTTCTTTTAAATCTATACCCCATTCCTTACAAAAAAAAAGAAAAAAAAGAAAAGAAGAAAAAAGAAAACACACCAAATGTGTTAATTTTTTAAAAATAACTAAAGCTTTAGTTTTCACTCACTGCCTACCTATAACAAGGATGAGTCAAATTGATTATTCATTCTTACCACAGGCAAAGAAAAGAAGAAAAAGGAAGAAAGAAGGAAATAATAACTATGAAATAAAGTACGATGACGCAGTACAACTCGCTAGTTCGATTCCAGATTCTTTGCTGATAGATCCATGGATATTCTCAATGGAACCTAATCTATTTTACCTTACTCTATTACAGTAAAATACGTTAATCTCTAATTTGGCTACCTGTCCAACTTATCCACACTTTCGCCGAACATGTAATTTCCCATAAGATAGAAATCTTCACCACAGAAGGGAGCTCAAAAAGTACTGAAATTTAGAGAGTAAAGAAAAATGACAACTAGCAAAAAAATTTTAAAATAAATAAATAAATAAATAATCTAACTCGGCTAAGGCTTGTAAACTGATTGAATGGCTCGTACCTCTATACGTTCCTGCCAACTGTGCGCGCAGCCTTGATTAAAAGGTGTTCTTATATTATTAATACTTATTTTGTCTAAGCAAGTTACATTATTATTAAGTTTCATTAACTTTAATTAAGTTACTTTTGGAAATACCCTAATTTTCAATGCTGTATTATGGATTATAACCCATTCATCTCTTTGCGCACATCTAGTGATGATTTCAGCTTTCCCCTCGGGGAAGGACGTCCCAAAGAAACAGGGGTGAAAGAAGTACTGTGTAGTGTAACCTAGGTACGGACTTTCTCTCCGTGCCATTCCCTGTGATCATCACTGGGCACTCCTGATACAAACTAGGAACTGAAATATTCGATAAAACATGGCGATATTCGTTACCTATGCGTATCGCTTCTATAGTATGCATGGACGCGATGGTAGCGTTACAAGAGATTTTTAGGACTTGTGCTGTTTAGGCTGATGCTAGTTTGAGGGAAATTTCCCGCGGCGTAGGGAGATCTAGCAAAGAATTTTTAAAGGAGGAAAAAGGAGAGATTTTACAAATTTGAGATAAAATGTAGGGAAATTTAGATTTTCAACAAGTGTTATGTTACTAAGCACAGCGGCAGTATGACGAAAGACGGTGGCATTCTTTCCAGAATCCCATACACAATAACAAACTACTTTTTTTTTTTTTCCACAAGCCTTACGCGGCCTGGCTTGAGGATGTCATTATACAAGATAAGATTGAAGTAATAACAAAAGATCAAAAGCACAAATGTATGTTGTGGAGATATGAGCACAGTATAATAATCCATAGAAATGCAATAATGCTCTCTTTAAATTATATATATATATATATATATATATATAGTGCAAGAAAATTTTTGAGCATTCTTCAGGGAAATTCTAACTTGAGGACCTAGCATCACTACAGCATATGAGGCTCAATGCAGTTGGGTCTTGTGCCATTCAGGACCAGTGCTGCGTCCTCGATATTGGTTACTAAGAGGTTATTTATTTATTTTCGAAATCCCGAAAGTTTCAATGACGAACTGTATTGTGATCTAAAATTTCAATTACGTCCTTTGCGAGATGGGTCCTACGTTGTAGGTTAATAAGTTTATGATTTTAGGAATTTAACCGGAATATATATACCCCGGTCATGGAGGGAATGTATGTAAATACACAAAAAATAAATAAATAAGGAAAGAATGTTATAGTGTAACCAAGTTATCTAAGCCAAAAGGATTTTCTTCTATCAGCGTTACGACATCAGATTTTTTAGTTTCCTCATCTAAAAGCGCCGCGCAAAAGAGCTTTGCTACTCTGCATGTGTGAGCGCGATGGAGACAAGAGTAAAAGAGATTTTTCCGAATGACGTAAGCAGGAAACCCTCATTACGACAATCGTATACGGACAGATTGCTACCAGGGCTCGATTTCGTCCTTCACTGACGTCACAGCACACAAGACTCCACGTGACCCGGCACGACCTTGAAATACTGCAAGAGGGTGTAACAAACCATACAGGAATGGAAAAACTGGTACTTCGGATTAAAAGAAAGAAAATAATAAAAATCACCTGTTGGTTATTAGGAGGTGAACAGAAATGGTCTTTATCAGAAGCATATATGTATATATGTATTCGTATTTAGTATTTACGTCTTTTGAAGTATGTTGTATGAGTGGATTTTTCCCAAAGGTATTTATTGTGATTACAGTAATTACAGCTTTCTCTTAATCAAAACCTGATTTGATCTTTCCTCTTCGTCGTGACACGGTTGAAAAGCTTGCGAGTTCATGACAGGATGATGACTCATATCAACAATCATTAGGGATTTGCTTTTTGCAATACAACATATAGAGTATAGCTCTATGTGGATATCATTGCATGCTTCCCTCCTGTTTCCTCTCACTTTTCCGGTCGCATCCATCCTAACATGCACGCATGAAACGCATACACATTCATTCCCTCACAATAGAAGCTAATCACGCCCTGTCTACTGTAGTACGTAACACATTCTTGATACGCGCGAAATGGAAGCTGAAGTTGTATCAGAGCCTCTATTTAACACTTGGTATTTGCAAACAAAATCTGGACACGAAGATTCTATAATACATCCTTGTTTGCACTGCTAAATCCGATCAAGACGAGTAGGGATAGACTAGTGACGCAGATATTGGGAGGGGCACTATATTCGTTGGTCGGAGAGGGGGTGCTGTTCCACTTATATAGGCAAATGTCTGTTACAATACATCTTTTACATTATACCTTTAACCGTATAGTATGTTAATATAACAAAATAAGCCCTGAAAGACAGTAAAAAGGATCACGCGAAATAAATGTATGCGATATATATATAGTTATCGTTAAAGTAGCCGTTATCCGTTAATACGTTAATGGATTTATTTCTCTAACAAGCTTCACCAAGATAATCAGTCATCTCTTACAGAAAAGAAAATTAAAAATTACTTACATGTATGGGATATGGGCTATAGACACCCAAGCGTTATAATCTTCGTTATTCGTTAATACGTTAACGAACTGACTCAATTAACAAACTCGTCCTAGATAATCACTAGCTATCCGTTGCAAAAATTTAAAAAAGCAGAACTAAAAATATTCACTTAAATGTATGGAATATAGACAACAGATAGCAAACGTTAAAATCGCCGTTTTCCGTTAATACGTTAGCGGATTGAATCCATTAACGAACTCAGACAAGGTAATTGCTGTTAAAAAAATTAAAAATCGCATGTGTTCAAGAATTATCGCGCTAAGTAACGGATGTACTAACAACACAATCTTATATGTCACACCACGTGATCCTAATAAGAACTATATGCTGCGTACACGCCTTTGACGTGGGAGACCCGAGTTCGATTCCTGGCAGAAGCTCATGTGGTTCGGGTTCCACGTTAATAAGTAGAACCACGTCTCATATAGCATCGCCGCTGAAAGGGACGCTAAACTAAAATCAACTCAACTCAAGAACTATGCTTGCAGACCATTTTCCATTATCATTTCCCCTCTGAGGTGACGGATCCCTGAATTTATGTAAATCACGCACTTTGTCGATCTTTGTTCTATTCTGCGTATCCTGTTTCTAGTTTCTAGTGTTTAGGCCAACTAGGGTCTCAGCTGCCAGCGTTTGAAAGTAACTACATTCTATAAAATCTGTACTTTTTCTGAAAATCGCCCCGGTATCAATGGTTTTACATTACAGAATAGATTTGATTCAGATATAATCTTCTTGATATATGAAATTATATATACACACAGTGTGTTCGGATGAAACCATACCAATACGAAATTTGAATAATACAAGAACCAATTTGATAGAATCGTCCGCTTTTGTTTTCCAAAAAGAGGAAAGAATAGAATTCTATGCGCAGCAGGAAACTGAACGCAACGTGACTTCACTCATGCGCATTACTCGTGAGCAAAATAGTATCCTTCACTGTTCGTCGGAAAGTGGAGTGCTGCTTTTGGTCCGCAGAAATCAAGTCCCTCTGTAACCGTGCGAAGATTTCGACAACAATACGAACAGGAACCACCGGACCGTCATTGCGTTGTTAGATGGCACTAAAAATTGCTGGAAACTGACTCTGTGTTAAGGAAGAAAGGCAGTGGAAAAAGACCAACGCATGAAGAAGTGAAGATAATTCGAGAAGCCTTTCAGCAAAGTTCACGCAAATTGATAAGGGGTGTGAGTACACAACTGTGAATCCCACGTTTGACTGTGCATGATATCGTGCATAAAAGATTACGTCTCAGAGCTTACAACCTACAGCTTGTTCAATAACTTCAGTTTAATGACAAGTCTTGCAGCTATGAGTTAGCTGTTGAAATGGTATCGCACATTGATGAGGACAATGATCTATTGCAGGATATGGGGTGGGGGGGAAATCCACATCAATTTGTAGAACATGAACACAACAGCCCAAAATTAAATGTGTGGTGTGCGTTGACTGAAAATTCTGTCATACACCCATTCTTCATTGAAGATACTACAAGGGGCAACGTACCTGGCAATGTTGAAAAATTATGCTGTACCTCGCATCCACGGCATACATGTTCCAAGAAGACGGGGCTCCTCACCATCAGACCCGTATCCACGGGAGACTAGGGGGCAAGGCTCCCTAAATTTTTACTGGCCTCCTAAAATTTTTACAGTAGGCTTACAAATGAACTATAATATAGTGATGAACTATGATATGATTCGATCGCCCTCCCTTCTAAATTAATGGGAGCCTGCTCACCATTATGCCCGTTGCGAGAAAACATTTCTGGATAACTACTGGATTGGAAGCAGAGGTCGCATTCAATAGCCTCCGAGATCGCCGAACTTAACCCTGACATTTTCTGGAGACTTTTTGTGTACCAGACCCAAGTTCAAGATTTAGATAATCTAAGACAAAGAATTATCGATGCTTGTGGAGCCATGACACCTCAAATGTTATGCAACACCTGGAGTGAGGTTGAGTACCGCCTGTTTTTACCGAGCAACAAAAGGGGAACACGTAGAAGAGCAATGAGACGCATTTGAGTGATTTTTGTGTGTGTGTGTGTGTGTGTGTGTGTGTGTGTGTTGGATATAAAATGCTATTCCTTGCTCTTTCAGAAAAACAAAACCGAACGATTCTATCACAACTGATTCTCGACTTATTAAAATTTCTTATGAGTATATTTTCATCCTGGATACACTGTACATGTACAGACTTCCTTATTTTTAATTGCGGGCCACCATTTGACCATCACTGGTCTAAAAGCTTTATATTATCATTTAAAATTATAAAATATCTCTCTTTAGGGGGGGGGGAGATGTATCGGGCATTTGCTCCATTGGCCAGTCCAGCCCTGAAGAGACAGAACAACCAGAGAGAAGGAAATGAAATATTCAACTCAAAGCCCGACGTCATGTTTTTTTTTTTTTTTTTTTTTTTTTTTTAAAGGAGACAAATGATTAAAGAAAGTGAATGATTATGAAATATTTGGTGGTGGAATGAGAATATGGGAGGAAACGGATCAACTTACGGACCTAATATTATCTATTACGAACTCTCATGAGCTGGAATCGACCAAGTGAATCCTCACACCAAAGGTGATTCCCTCTTCATCACAGCTATCATTACTGTCGCTCACGAGACGAAAATTTTCTAGTCTCGTACTGATTATCATCTCGAAAACGAGACACGGTACCTTTTTAAATCTGAGGTGAAAAACGAAACACGATAAATCTCTTGACCTTTTCGAGAAGAGACAATTCTGGAGTCTCGTGAGCAACACTAAGTCAGCCAAGTCTTCAGCCGATCTCAAACAAAGTTTTACTGTTTTATGATTCATAGTACATGTATAAAAACTATAAATTGAAAATGTGTCAACACAATGAAGAAGAGCATTTATCAATTACGTTTAAAGATATACAGGTCATTACACAAAATAGTTCAATAATAAATGTAATTTTGTTATTACATCATACCCTTCGTGAACCTCTCGTGACACGTAAAGATTCTGATCAGAGATTGAGTGGGTCAACAGGACGTGATCACTGCGATCCACCATCCACCGTGACCCACTCTCTGTTCAGTGCATTGTAGACAGCATCTTCTGAACACTGGTGAATTTGTCTACGTTTTACTTTCAAGGTCTCCATTTTTGTTTCTTTCTTATTTATTTCTATTTACTTACCTGAGATGATATATCTAAGTGGAAATAGAACTTCAGGTACTTTTGGATATTGATATTTATAACAGTAATAATAACAATATGTAATAATGCAGGGGTGCCCACAAAGGGGGGCTATGACGCAAACTGCGTCATTGAAATATTTGGGGGGGTTAAAAATCTATATAAATATGTTTGAGGGGGGGGTAAAAATTAATCGGAAAGATTTTATTTTCATGGAAGAACACCTACGGATAGACAATTGAGGGGGGTGCGTCATGGACATAAGGGGGGGTGGGCACCACTGAATAATAGCTACTTGGCTTTCGGGACACAGTAGAATTTTATACTTTTGTTTACGTTGGTCTACTTTACCTTGATTTGGGACTTTGAAATTTCATCCAATTTTCCAATGAAAAGTATCCATAATTCAAAACGGAAAAAATTATTATGATAATTAAACTGAAATTCATCGTAATATGGCACATGACAAACACATTACCATTTTATATTGTAAAGGTCAGATCCACCGGTACTGTAACAAAGCGGTGCTTGATCGATTGACCGTAGAAATTCAAACTCCGATAAGTCATAATTTCACATCCTTGTTTTTATTACAGGTGTAAACTTTTTACTCAGTGAAGAGGAGGACGTGGATCATGGGGCACACTTGATGACGATGGATTTTGGTGGATGCTAGGTCAGTGGGTCAAGGGTCAAGTTTTCATTGACCCACGCCATCTCTGATTCTGAATTTAGAAAACGAGACGAGAAAGAGATTCATCGAAAATCCAGACGGGACAAGATCCTACAAAATGTACGAGAACAAGACGGTTCGAACGAATTTCTAGAATACCAGATAATGGAAAAAACATTTGTATCCCACGCGTACGCCCATGGTAGCGATATCCAGCAAGAATTACAAAATCAAGTCTTCAAAGTAGCATGAGCTAGACATAATCATGAGATTTTCTTTTTTCTCTAGGTATGAAATGAGAAGAGAAAGTGCTTTTAGATCTCTGCTTAATCATTCTGACTCACACTGTCACTAATAAATAAGAATCTAAAACAGCAAAATCATTGAGTATAAAAGAAATGTGTGATGTAAGCCTCTGCATTTTACAAGTTCCTACACAAACAAATTGTCGGATAAATAAATTGCTAAAATATGACAAAACATATGACTCACTATTAACGCCACGTGTAAGACTATCAATATATTCAAATACAAACAACTGGTCTATTTTACTAATTATAAACACAGTATGATCCGTGTTGTGGTAAATTACATATTTTGAAAACGAAAATTCACTAAAGTGGTCACTTTTTCAAAACTTAACAATTGTTTCGGAAAAAAAAGCAATTTGTGTAGCTTTCTTAACTCCACGGGAAGACAAATAACCAATACGTACTCACGTAATGGCAAATAATATATGGCAACATTTTTTTTCTACGAACAAGTAATGCATACATTTCCAAATGAATCTATATACATTAAAGGGTCACTTCAAAAAACGTGGGGTCAAATACCACCTTCTGACCAGGGGCGGATCCAGGATGGACTTCTGGGAGGGGCGGTGGGTTGTCATAGTGCTACTTTTAAGAGCTCCAAACTTTGGGATGGGTTTTATTTATATATAAAAATAAGAAAATTTCCTCTTCTGGGGGGCCGATCGCCCCGATCGTCCCCCCCTGGATCCGCCCTCTGCTCCTTACCCCATAACTGCCGCACCTGCTTACGAGGAATAAAAAGGTTAAATATAGCATTAATTAATAAGTTAACTGCACAGCAGCAACATATATTATTTTCATCAAAATGTCTTTTTGTCTTTTGTCTTTAACATAAGAAGTACGCTTTTCTTTAAAACGTTAAGCATTTCTTAATTGTATTAGTTAAATGTAAGTTTCTTTTAAGAAAACAATTTTTGGAATCCCCTAACAAAATCTTTACTTTCTCACTTTACAATTCCGACCTTGACCCTGACCACAAACCTGGGAACTGCTAGAATGACGTCATATTTTAAACTATCATTAAAGCCTAAATGCGTCAAAGAGCAGCGAGAAAAAAATACGGTAATTTCAAGGGCAAAGAACTGTTTTCTTGGTAACGAACTAGAAAATAAAACAATTTTCGACACACTTTTTCACTGAAACACTAGCAATGTTAAGTACCACATATAATTCATGTGTAAACTAATGAGAAAATTTGTTTTGTCTCCAAAGTTACCAAAGGTATACTTTCAAAGTGTTGCGTGTTTTTTTTTCCCTCCAAAATAACAGACTTGAAAGAACTTTAGTGAGTATTTGCACACACTATGTGTTCTAGGAAAACGGATTTATTTACAACGTAACTCCACTTATTTAAATACCTGTTGCACAGCACAATTGAAAGCAAGAATATAAACACCAACAATACAACTAATTTTACAGTCTCTTAAATCTAAGCAAATCTTATGCTGCAAAGTGTGAGCAACCGAAAAGCATATTTTCCTTAGCGTTGATGAGTTGATTTTGAGTTTAACGTTCCTTTTAGTAGCGAGGCTATATGAGACGGGACCTACTAAATTGACGTGGAGTCCGAACCACATGAGCTCCTAGTGGGAATCGAACCTGTCTCCAACGCCAAAGACGCGTACGCTAACCGCTTAGTTACGAAGGAGCTCATATTTTCCTTAGAGTAGGGTGTGAAATCCTGGGAAGGTTGGGATAAAATTCCTCTACTTAATATTTTAAAAAGAAAATTCCCCTCATTAATACCTTACTAGCGAGTTAATAAAGTAACACTATTGTTTGAATGTTGCAGATTAATTACAATAATTCATAAGTAATTAGTAGGTGAACCAGTGGTTAGCAATGTCTCTAATTTTACATAGTTTAATAATAATTATACATGTTCAAATACGTGAACTCTCTATACTGAAACATTGCAAAGCGAAGAGATCTTTTCTTTGTCGTTCTTTTACTCACACTCCTGTCCCCATTTTGTCTCCCTCTACCCCAATCTGACTTCAACTGTTATGATTTTGCATCCTGCCAAGTAGGCCTACTCCCAGGCGTGTAGCCAAGTGGAAAAGGGAGACAAAATGGGGATCCGACAACAACGCAAATACGCTAGTTGTAGCCCGGGACAAGAACTCACCTTAGCGCCCCCCTTCCCCCCGTGACCAACCAAATCAAAGAGCTACCCCAAATATTTGCCCAATTTTTCGCCCGGAGCAGAAGCCATGTTTGCTCCTCCATAGTTACGTCACTGAGGTCCGGCCCCCCAGGAACGATACTGTGGCTTCTTCAAGCAGGATTCGTCTATTATATACTTTATTAAAGTTGTTTAATATTTACAGCAAATGAAGAATGTTGATAACAGAAAATGAAAGACTTCAGACTGAAAAAAAAGTTCTCTCATTTGAATAATTCGATGTATTTATACAGTCAGGAATTTATTTAAATGAAATGATTTTTTTTTCAGTTTAACGTACCATGATTAGGATAAGGAAGATGATCTGATTGCTGTGTCTTTCTTTTTGAAAAAGTGACTTTCACCACTGTAAATTTAACCTGTGCATATAATGAAAAATGTTTTAAGACCCGTGTTAAATCGAAGCTCGAAACCTCCATTAGCTGCTTCCTCTTAATTAGAAACTTAAATTAAGGGATCGATAAGGAATTAGAATTAAGAACATTATCACTTACACAAGAACTGGGTAAACGTACTGCAAGTTTTGCAAGCAGTATGTATGTGACTGTTAGGGATATCTAGGCTATTGTTAGGACCATGTGTGTCAACGTTAGAACACAAGAAATAAATCCGCTTTTATTAATTTAACGTCCCGTGATTATGCATCGAAGCGGTAATGATAATGTTGGAATGACGAAAGTGATAGGAAAGGGAAAAACCGCGATAAGTACCACTCACACACAGTGTTTGTTCACCATAAAGCCCACTTGCGGGAGCTGGGATCAAAACCAGGAACCTCATACACTAAAAGTGAACACTCTACTACTGAGCCACCAGTACATAAATGAAAATGAAATTAAAATGAAATCTTTTAGTTTAACATCCCAGGATTATGTCTTTTGGGCTAAGGGAGACCATTAAAACAAGTGAACGATGATTAAAAAATTGGTGGGATGAGAATATGGAAGGAAATGAGAACTCCACGGACTGGATATTGTCCATCATAAGTTTACTTGGTCGGATATCGAACCAGGGACCCCACGCACCCCAGGTAGGCGTTCTATCACTGAACCACCGTGCCCCCTCAAGAAAGAACAAAGAAGAGTCTCCGTTTATTATCACTTATTGATACGTTATGCTTGTACTTGCAGTCTACGTAATAGTGAATGACTTCACGAGCACATCCAAGAAAATTAACTTTTAAAGCGAGACAAGATTACGATAAGGAAGAATTGCACCATAAATAAAGAACACGATCTTCGCTCTTTTACGTGCGAGACATATCATGGCATATTTTATTAGCCAAGAGTAAAGTTCAAGCTTCCAGTTTAATAGTTATGTCATTAAATTACTTGCATTTTGATTCTTATCAGTGAAATCTATTGCCAACTTGCGTCATCGTCAATTTCCAAGAACTGATACACTAAAGTACGGATTCTCAAACTTTTAGAGCAGTCTTTATGTTTCGCAACCTTTTCAACTCTAGGAACCAAATCAAAGCAATGTTTCTTCCAGACATACTTTCTGGAAGGCAGGGATGGGACATTCACCATATAAATCACTCTAATACACTCTAGCATATCCCAAGCAGCTAGAAGAAGTGGAAGTCGGATGAAGACACAGTTATTGTGTTGAAAACTGTTACGTGATAGTTTTTTTTTTTTCATATTTTCACATAGCCTTGCTCAGTGTGTTATTGTGTATTAGTACAAAATGAAAACAAGGCCTGATAGAATAGTTATAAATCACTCTATGTACCAAAATAGCGTCCCAGTGCAGTCTCCTCACATTTTTATTCCTACTCCCTTTTCGAACAAAACATTTGTGGAAAAAAAAAATCTGAATCAAAGGATTTCAACCTTCATGAGACCCAGAAAGAGTAGCGTAAGCAGAATTTCATTGTTGAACATTCTAAATTCATATCGTTTCAGGATTGTTGTTCTGGTCCCGCGTAGCGTAGCTGCTAATGCTCTCGACTTTTGTGCAACCGGTCCCAGGTTCGAATCCCGGTGGGAGCCCTCGGTCGAAAAAGTGAGCCATTCTGAGTGAAGTATTCATCATTAACACTTGGCAAATATCGGGATAGTATATGCCATAATCATGGTTCCAGGCCTCTTCCCCATTCCTTCCTTTCTTTCCAACTTCCCGGGAAATGTGATCGCTGAGGGACATCATCCCTCATACGTGACGGGTTATTATGGCCATAGATGCCCAGAAATCTAATTTCTAATCCTAAGGACTGTTGTGTGCCTATCCTAATACTGTAAATTTTATTGTTTTATAGTGTATGTTCAAGAAAGGTGGTTAAAACCTGGGAAAATTTCCTTTATACACACAACTGCCAAAAAGTATAGTAAAAGTAAGGAAATCCCTCTCTTATTCTAAAAACTAAACCTCAAATTAGGCAGGTGCTGCAGTTATTAGTATTTAACGGTGTTAAATAACTGTACTACCTTTGCTTAATACCTTATTGAGTCATATAGGGGTAGGGAGTATATATATACGAGGGTCATTTTACTCAAACTGGCAACACTGCTACGATTGGAGTGTTGCGGGGGCAGGAGACAAATGACGACTGTAGTGTGTTCCGTGGATATGTATGAGTCAGTTCAACGTTGCTGCGGTCCCATATTATGGTGTGTGTGGCGAGCAGACGTTGTTAAAGTGATTGTTGTGTGAAATACCGTCCTAACACAATGTTCACGCGTGTGTTTATGAAATTCCACGTGGCACAAGGGTGAAATGCTAGGACGATTCACAGAGGATTAGTAAAGGCCGTGGTGAAGCTGCTCTACCGTATCGGACAGTGCCGAAATGGGTTGCAGCATTTCAGGCGGAACGACAGTCAACAGATAAAATGCACGGTAGAGGGCATATGCGAACGGCTACGGATAAAATTCATCTTGCAAGACTACGGATACTGCTTGACGGTGATCGGCGCTGGACTTGTAGTGAATTGGCGAAGAAGCTGAACATTTTTTCCGGATCAGTGTTCCGCATGCTAACACAAGATTTTGGCATGCGAAAACTTGCAGCTAGATGGGTACCCCATGCTCTGACCGAGGTTCAAAAGTGGCATAGGTGGGAATGTGCGCGCCTACACCCTCAACGTTACAATGATGAAGGTGATGACTTCTTGCACCGCATTATTGCAAGTGACGAAACGTGGGGAAGATTTTACGAGCCTGAATTGAAACGTCATTCGAGTGAATGGTGCCACCCAAAATCTCCACGATCGAAAAACCTTAGGCAAGAGCAAGCAAACGTAAAGGTGATGATGATAATGTCATACGACCACGAAGGCATTATCCTGTCACATCAGGTTCCACCGGGCGTTACCGTCAATGTTTCATACCTCAGTCAGTATTTGCGACCAGCATTGCGGCGCAAACGTCCACACCTCTTAAAGTCTGGACCAATTCTCCTACACGATAATGCCAGATTCCATACAGCTAATCAAGTACAGACTCTGTTACGACGATGGAGTTGGGAGGAAGTGGAGCCGGATCACCACCATAGTCCCCGGATATGAGCCTCTGCGATTTTGATCTTTTCCCAAAAATGAAAGAACCTCTCAGGGGCAAACGTTTCAGAGACATTCCCAGCATTGATCGTGCCTTAGGGCGCACTGTCAACACCCTCTCACAAAGTGGGGCTTCGACAGGTATTCAACGGTTAGCAGACATCTGGCAAAGAGTGCAACAAGCTGGCGGAGACTACATCGAAGGACTGTAAGCTTCTTCAGGTGAGTGATTAACTACATTCCATTTCACAACTATGCTGCTACTTCGAGTTAAATGACTCTTGTGTATATATATGTAGACTGAATATAAAATCCGTGCTAAGTACCAAACCGAAAATATTGAATAAACAGCCGAGATGTTACTTCAGAACTGATGGGACACATAGACACGCGCTTTTTTCTGGGAATTATCTGAACTACTTCCAAAGTGAAAACTAGATAGACAGTTTTTCACTCAGTAGAGTTAGACACATAGACCACATTTTTACATTAAACCGAACTTTTCCATTTTTGGCAGCACCTAGTACATTATATATATAAAATGAAATCTAAGTAACACTAATTTTATATATAGTGCAAATCCATTTCGGGAAAGCAAGGGATCAGTAATCGGAGGAAGTCGGAGCTTTATTTCTTCTTTTGCAAAGTTAAGTAATTTCTTTGTTTACCAAAGAAACACAAATGCTGTACAACACACTCATTTATCATTTGACATAACAAAGAATAAATAGCCTACCGTTCCTATTCTTCACGGAAATGGTATGATTTTGTCCTTTTATTGCAAATCATTTTACCCTAATTCAAACTTTATTATTATTATTATTCTTTAATGGTGTGAAAGATTACTTTTCAGATAATATTTTCTTCGTAAAAGGTTCACGATCTAACCGATACTCAGCAGCGATCGACTGGAGAGCCCTGGTGTTGGTAGTCAACTACACCGTTAACACGTCAACCTCCCAGGAGACGGAGAAATAAAAAATCCCAGTACATAAAAATGAAACATTTAATATGCAAACTGCATAATCACAAAAACAATAAATTTCTAGATCCAAATAATTCTGATAAGAGGTCATTTCAAGCCCTTTATATGCTCTCATTGTTCCACTGCACCTCGCAGAAGGCGATGTTCACCTCCACTACCACTACCACTATTATTATTATTATTATTATTATTATTATTATTATTATTATTATTATTATTATTATTATTATTATTATTATTATTCCTAATACTACTACGTACATACACAAAATGTGCTATTTGGAACGCTTTGGATATTCTATACGACAGGACATCAAGAAAGTTTTAAAGCAGAAAATTAAGGGTATTTTCATGGTCATCGAGGAGGTCTGTACCAGTGTTTCTTCGAGACCTGTTTTTGGGGGGCACTGCCGCCCGGAGCTCTGAGAGTCCCCCCCCCCTGCGAAGCAGATCAAAATAATGCCTATAATATAATAATAATAAATAGAATAGTATCAGCAGTGCCCCCCCTTCCCCCGGAACATTATTTCTGAAAGAAAAACTGGTCCGTACCCTTCTATCGTCTGCCTGCGAGATCATAGGATCTGGATACTTTTGTTTGGTTATCAAAGAATCATAGAAACCTCGAGACTCCAAAGTTTTACAGAAATCGTCATTGTTGAATATTTCGCTTCAGAAAATACGAATATATCATTCATATACTCAAATCAATATAAAGAAGACAGAGAAAGGGAAATACTTATTAAAGTCATTTACATCCAAACTTCGAGATAATTTTTGTTGTGACTCCCCCCCCTTCCAATGGACGGATATGCTTTAAAGTAGTTCCACTGCATTCAGCATCCTCAAATTAGTATAAAAAGACCAAACAGAAATGTATTCATTTTAGGGAATTCTTTTGCCATTGTCATAAACGTGTAGGCTACATATATTCTTAACAACGTGTATATTCTTTATCTTCTTTGTCACAAAATATACGCAAATAATCTCGCCCAGGTTTTTTTTTTCTTTCTTTCTTTGACACAAGTCAATAAGATCTCGCATAACGTAATCATTATTAGTACAACACAGAACAAGTGTTTATCCGATTATCACCGCATAGAATGATACGTCCTGTATGGGGAGATGAACGTAGCATCAATATAATTATATAAACATGTGCCAGGCATTGCTTTTAACTCATTCTTTTCACTTCGGTAACAGAAACGCCAACAAGAAATGTTAATAACAACGTGGCCTTTGCTTTTAAACTTTTCAGTGGGGCTAAGAGTCAAGACAAAGTATTGCAATAATAATAATAATAATAATAAGTAACAATTAAAAAATCAAAATCGAGATTTTAATAGAAGAGTGTAGTGTTTAACATTACTTGTATTAACGATACTACATAAGGCGTTAACAGATTGGTTAATTTGGGGTCAAAATTACATGCACTCAACAGGAGTAGTCTCCCACGCCAACTGTCTTCCTGCATGTCGAAAAAAAAATCATTCGTATTGTTTCATATGTATACCTAATTAACATATAGCACTCGCTAAATAACAAATATTGATTGTAAGCTCATTTCTTCCTTTTACATCACACAATTCCCCTCCTTGTCCTGAACAAGAATAAGAAAAGACAATTGAAAAAAAAAACCGCAATTTTATCAAAACACGGCTCTACTGATTTTGTTCACAATTCGTAAAGTATTGCACAGAAGCGCTTGAAGGATTATTTTCATGGGAAACCGATATACAAGCGAAATCGCGAATATATACATCTAGATGCACATGATACTTCCTGTAAAACAAGTATTATTGAAACGCATTGCATACTTTATTAACTACAGATAATGTACTAAATACTGTGGTAGATTGAGATGTTTTGACATGAATTACGAATCACTGAACCCCTTTCAAAAATCCGAGGAGGGGCAATTCCCCCTTGCACCCGCTGTGGGCGCCCATAGTATTGCACAATTGTCTCTCAGAGTCCCTCCCTCATGCCCGATGGATACGGTGATTTAATGGTAAAGCGCTCACCTCTGATTTGGTAAGGAGTTTATCGTACACGGTTGGATACCAGGCCATGTGAGTCTGCGGTGAACATCATCATAATATCTGTGGGTTTTCTCAAGATTCTCGCGTTTCCTCCCACACTCTCACCCTACCAATTATTTCAGGAATCATTCAGTTTCATTAATCGTCTGTCTCCTTTAAGTTATAGAGCATCAGCGTGGGATATTATGTTAAACATTTAATTTCATTTATTTCGGGGATTCCTCTCGTTTCTCTAGTACTTAACGTGAGTGTCATTGATGTACAAGATCCTGGGTTTGATATCCGGTGGGAGTGCATCACGACTAGAGTGGTTCAGATCCCTCGGACTGATGCTTTGAACTGGAGGTCTTTTCTTATATAGCCTCAATGCCACATAAGACAATTCAACACATTAATCTTATTAAGATCATCTCAGCGGGAATGCAATCGACGTATCCAAAATCCTGAACCCACTATGTACACGGTGAGCCATAAGACACTTTTGACACACACACACACAAATTATAAATCAAATACAAAACAATAAAATTATTACAATTTGTATCAAAACATTACGTTAGGCTGTGTAAATCAAGTGTTCAAAGCAGTGTTCGAAGTGGAAAAAAAGCAGAGGCGGTATATTTTATGATTTTGACAACATACCGGCTATTTAAATATTGTCTTGATCACTGAAAAACCAGAGATGATACGTCTTCACTACTGAAAAACCCGATGTGGTATGGCATACAATAGCATACCGTCTCACTTCGATTACTGGTTCAAAGTGTCCATTGTTTTTAATACACAAATTACATTTCTTTACGCGAAGAACATTTTACTCTCCTAATGTTGAGAGGGATATATAATTACATTATTCCCCCGATAGGAAAGGTCATTAAACTGAGATTTTGGTAACTGTCACGCATGTAACCATTACTTTTGACATATGAACACACGACCATCCTTTGATAAGTTTTTCTTCACAGTAAAATGTAACAAGGTTTACATCCTTTATAAACTTACTTTCTACAACGTACTATTCACGAACAGCGGTGACGTTAGCTTTTTTATTATTATTAAGGAGCGGAGACATTTTTCGGTGGACAGCAGCTACAGTTTGGGTACCAAAAAAGGATAGCTTTATATTATTTAGATTAAAATACATGAAGCATGGAGGGAGAATTAGTGCCCCGGAGTTGCCTGCCCCTCTTGCCCTGTCGTCGTCATTGTTCACGAATCACGCCATAAAGCATTATTTACGTCAATCAGTTAGTTACTGCTGTTCCTATCAACTGGAAACAGTAACCGCTAGTGTTATGCGACTTATGGTCTACGTTATATCCTGGCATGTTATACAATCTTGCTATTTGTAATGTTGGTTATAGCAAGACAAGGGGCACAATGAGACCTCCTCATACTAACAAGCGGTAGCCCTAAACGTCTCAGTGTGTCACGTTAATTCCTAATAGATGTTGCTACTTGCGCTATCACTTGCCTGCCTGACGCTAATACATGTTGCTACATGCCAGACTTATGTATAACGAAGTCCTTGAAGAACAACATAAAAATATGGTATGGAGTTTGGATGGTTAGTGGGCGAACGATTTTAATCTTAGTGCACAGCACGCCGAAGGCTTAGGAGCAACAACTATTATTACTAATAAAAGAAACTCAAAGAGACACGAAACGTTTATTAAAAAAACACTAACGGACAACTTTTAAGACCACTTCCGATTTGTTCAATGTTGCAAGTTGCTGACCAGGAAATCTCTTACTTTACATAATAATTTTCTGTGGTACCAACAACGTTGTTAATCTAGCAGTCATGCCAATGCTTCACCGCGCATTAGTAGGACAAAATATGTATGGAAAGATGTATATTTGGAATCAGCGTGTGAAATATGACACTACAGCAATGAAGGATGTTTCAATCCAAACTCCGAAGACAACGCAAGGTCGTTTCTCGTACTTCAGACAGGTGTAGCGGCCGCTCGTTCTAAAATATATATATTCATTCACTCGCGAAGTTTGGTACGAGAATTCATTTTCCACTCTACACGATTCCAAGGATAGTAATTTATTCATAAGTTGATTTGGTAGAGTACTATGTTAATATCAGGTGACTTTTTTCTGTTTAACTTTTCAAGTATAATATACAACTCAAGATCAAATAACTTCATAATATTAAAAATGCAAGGAACGTTATTTGTTATCACTAGAGACCGGATGTTAGGCAAAATGCCTATTCTGTAACATTAAAGATATGATCAAAAATAACATTTTAAAGTTTATATAGGGGGTTATACCTTCGATTTAAGCCAATTTTATTTTGCCTATTTTGACCTTTACTGCCTAAATAATTGCTTTAATGCCTAATGTTGCCTATTTTATGCATTTTCTTCAAAATAATCCTTCACTCCGAAAATATATAATTTATATAACAAATAATACATACATATATACGTATATTAGGTGTTTATAAACACAAGCACGTGGTACGTTACAATATATACACAGGATGAACTTCAAAGATGTGCACATCCGAGGTTATTAATGCTATCAAAAAAAGACAAAAAAGTTATCTTGTAGTTTGTCGAATTCCGTGCTGTGTGCGAGTGATAGTGTTGCCTACTTGGAATCGAAAATCGAATCTTGAGAATTGGAATGGAACAGACAGATGTACACATACACTGGGAGGTGATTTGTGACATCAAAAGATGACAAAAAGTCCTGTTGTATGTGGAATTTGCGTCGTGTACGAGTGACAGGGATGCCAACTTGGAATCGAAAATCGAATCCTGACAATTGGAGAGGAACAGATAGATGTGCACATACGTTGGGAGGTGATTCGTGACGTGAAAAGAAGAGAAAAAGTCCTCTTGAATGTCACGAATCACCTCCCAAAATACGTGCACACTTTTATGTCTCGCTCCAATTGTCAGGATTCGATTTTCGATTCCAAGTTGGTCCCCCTGTCACTCGTATACGACGCGGAATTCCATAACATGCAAGAGGACTTTTTGTATTCTTTTGATGTCACGAATCACCTCCCGAAGTATGTGCACATCTTCCAGGTTCGCCCAGTATATATGGAATCCATAACAAGCTTCGTTTTTATATAGGCCCTATACAATAAAAGAAGATATTGACAAAGAAGTATGTTTCTATATTCGTTGAGCAATATTTATGATTTGAATCTATTTTTTAATGATATTGAGTATTTATCTTCATTATTTCGAGCTACATTTTAGTGCCTATTTTACTGCCTATTTTTTAAATTTTTAGTGCCTATTTGCCTGCTTATTTTCTAGGTTTTTAGTGCCTAAACATCCGGTCTCTAGTTATTACTCTCATAAAACTCGTATAAAGACTCTTGCCATCAAATTATCTACAATATAGAACATATGTGCCTGCTATTTGATTTTCTTTTCTTTCTTTCAAATCAGTTCGTTTTTGCTGAATCATCGGATTTGGCCAATGACGAGGAGCTTCAGAAAAAGTAAAATTTTCTCCAATGATGTCCCTCTACTTCCCTTACCCAAAACCATAGAGACTGTTTTCTCTGTGCTAAAACTAGTGTTGCCCAGTAGATGAAACTCGAAACAAGAAAGTATCTTTTAAAATTCGAGACGAAACGAGACGAGATTACAAATTTTGCGAGTCTCGTGTGTAAGACTAGCAAACCTTTCAAGTCTTACCCGGGTTAGTCCTGTTTTAGTGTAAGATAATGCATAGTATAGAACTATTAATTTAAAAAATGACCGCATGAACACAATGAGGAACATTTTATTAACATTTAAAGATACGGAAGTCATTACACAATTTGCTCCAATAATAAATATGGTTTAAGGTTGATTTAAAGGGACAAGTTTTGCCCATAGATGGCAGGCACTATAGTCTTCGTATCTCTCCCATGTATTTTTTACCTTTCACGAAAATTCACGATTTCTCTTACAAATTTCAACCTAGAGATTTCAAATTTTTAGAAAAGAAACTTTATCATCTATCGAAGGCAATAATCCGTGCCGATTTTTTATTTAGGATTTTCTTCATTGTTGAAATGGTTTGATTGTTGAAATGGTTATCTAAATCTTTAACAATGGATCTGTTTCAACAATAAAGAAAATTCTAAATAAAAAATCAACACGGATTGTTCCCTTTGATAGGTTATGAAGTTCCTTTTCTAAAAATTTGAAGTCTCTAGTTTGAATTTTGTAAGAGAAATTGTAAATTTTCGTGAAAGGTAAAAAATACATGGGAGAGATACGAAGATTGTAGTGACATCTATCAGCAAAACTTGTCCCTTTACACTAACCTTAAACTGCAGTTCTCACACACCTTTTGTGGACATCTTGTGACACACAAAAATTATGATAACTTCTATTTATTGATATTTAAAAAAAATCAGAGGATTGTTTTTCTGTTTATATTTAAGTTGTTATTCTTGGATTGGTATTTGATACGTGTCTGATGAAGGCAATACTACATTGCTGAAACTGTTACATCAATATATATTTGGTTCTTTAATCAGTTTTATTTTATTAATACTCTGAAATATTTCCAAAGTTATAATAAACAAGATAGAAGGATACATTTTGTACATAAATTTACAAAACAAGACAATAGTATTCTGGGGGGGGGGGGCAACTGCTGATGCTATTCTATTTATTATATTATAAACGTATTATTTTGGCTGCTCAGGGGGCGGGACACTCTCAGAGCTCGGGGGGGGGGGGGGCAGTGCCCTCCCAAAAACAGGTCTGAAAGAAACACTGGTTACAACCTGTAAAGAATTCCGTATAGAACTAAAACTAACCTGCAAGTCATGAATATAAACTTAAATTGGATTTAAAATTAACAGAAATTGCTTAATGCTGGACAATCATTATTAGACTATATTTAAATAACTAGATTAGATTTTTTAATTGAGACCTTTATTTCACTAGTACATTGAAAAGAGGTTGGGAAATGACACTAGCTGAAGTACTTTTAGATGGCATTCTTAAATCCAACTAAGCAATATGCTGTATGAATTTTAGATAGTATGCATTGTGATGCATTACACAATAAATGAAATATGAAAACTCTCAGTAAACAATAAGTGAACAGCTCAGCATAACGCGTCATCTGCACCAGAAATTCGCGTAAACGTAACACTTGACATAATATATAATAGGCCTATTACTACTGTTGGAAAAGCAAGCAAGGGGGCGTAGGGTAAATAGCTTTCGTCATATACGCTAAAACAGTGCTGTCCAAGAGTCAAGCGTTCTTCCGCGATGGGGAACACATGACTAAGGTATATGGATGTTATGAACGTTACCAGGCAACAACTACTACTACCACAACAATAATAGTAATAAAATGTAATAAACTTATTCGCTTTAACTTCTGGAATCATCATTATTAACGGAAAACAAATATAGGCTCATGTGTCAGATGTGAAAAATGAAGATGAGGTATTTAAAAAATATATCTTTGTCTTGAATTATGAACGATATGAGCAAACTGTAATTTCGGAAGGCGTTACGAAAGAATGCCAAGGACGCCACATTGAGCAGAAGTGCATCAAGGGGTATGATTAAAAAAAAAAAAATCTGAGAGAGACGACATCTGACATAAGATATGGTGGCAGAAGACACAAGGGAGGGGAGGAAAACTAGAGTTGATGGGCAATGCAATTAAAAGATACGATATTTCTTGAGAAAGAAGGGTATTCTAAGATACATGATATCTAGGTAAGACCCCCCGAAAGCAGAAAGGTACTACGCGCCAACATGCAAATTTCTCAGATCATAAAAAGGAATGAGACACTAATTAATTCCGATTCTTTCTTTCTTCTAGAATTCAGTTGTCACTGCAGACCTTCCATATTGTCTCCTGCCACTTGTCTCCTTTCTGCACAACATTAAACATGAAGTAGGTAGTCAGGATATGCACTTAGTTGGAAATCAAGGAAAGTGGCGCTTAGCACCTTTCTCCTTTCTTGGGGGCGAAAGATAAGAAAGAAAAAAAAAACTACAATTAAATTGAAACGGATAACTGCTAATTTAAGGACAAAGGGGAAGACCGCATGCAGTTTATGAAATATTCTTACTTTGAGGCACGAGCAAATATTATTATTATTATTATTATTATTATTATTATTATTATTATTATTATTATTATTATTATTATTAATAATAATAATAATAATAATAATATTAATATAGTGCGGGAATCTGAACCACCTTAATTCAAATTCCAGGGCTCTCTCACGGGAAATCAAACCCGGAACCCCACGCACAAAGCGTGCGCACTAGCCATCAGATTACTGCTGAAGATCATTAAACCAAGAATAATAGTGTTTACTCCAGGGGCGAATCCAGGACGAACTTCTCGGGGGGCGGTGGGTTGTAATACTGCTACTTAAAGCTACTTTTAAGAGCTCCTAACTCTGGGATGGATTTTATTTATATATAAAATAAGAAAGTTTCCTCTTCTGGGGGTAATCCACCCCTGGATTCGTCCCTGGTTTACTCTATAAAACTAAATTAACAGTTTTCGGTACTGTATAGCAATGATGCCAAATTATCACAATCGATGTATAAAGAGGTGAGTACAGGGAAGTTATGAGTGGAAAATAATAATAGGTCTAATAATAATTAAATCTCTTCGCGCTTAAATGTTTTGACACAGATAATTCACATATTTCAACACCAAACTTATTAAACTATTTGGAAAGAGAAATAGCTTAGCACAATATATGAACAGCTTAGCATATATTATGTTTGTTATAGAAGATTGTGCGTAGCACATAAAAATGTGAACATGCATTAGGTCAATAGATAAAATGTACCTAAATGTTATTACATGTAGATTACAGTAATTAATTTGTAAACTTCTGCCAACAGTGTAACTTTATTCATCCCCATTAACTTATTTATGGGGAAGGGGGTTTTATTCCAAAAAATATTAAGTGAGGACAGTGGCGGCGATTGGACGTTAAAAGTGGGGGTTGGTAAGATATGATCTGAATATTTGTTTATCAATCTTAGTCTCCGTGGTTGTTTCCAACACTTTGACGAGAGGTTATATAACTAATAGGGTACTATCTTTTTCAATTAAAATACCATATATATATCGCATTTTATATTTTATTAAGTGAATTGACAAGAGCAACGCAAGTAGGTACTAGCCCAAGGAAAGTGTAAGAAGAAATTTGATTCCTTGTTCATGAATATCTTAAAATTCTGTCTGGAAAATTGTGTGATCAGATTATTTAATAACAAATTTGCAAAACAAATAAACAGAAGAGTAATATTAATCATAGTAATGAATAAGGCTTGGTTTATAGAAGTTATATTGAAAATGGGGATTAATGAACAACTTACATTTAATGGTATGTGTGGAATTAAAAATATATGTTATTACTCTTAGAAAATGAAAGACAGTAAATACTACACGCATATGCTACGGCATTTCTTTTGCTCCTCTAATCGCCATCCCTGTTGAGTGAGAGGAATTCCTCCTTGTTCCTCCATGATTTCTCACCCAGTTGTACAGAAGACTGCATTCTTTGTGCCAAAGAACACTGTCTACCATACTAATAAAGGACGGAAATGAAGTGTAGGGAGGAGGAATAGATAATTACATTATGGATATATGATACAATGATTCTTTCCGTAAAGTGCTACATACTTGTTTTTATTTTAAATACATATATAATAGGTTCCATTTTTACAACTGTTTTCTGTTAATTAAAATAGCATTAGATAAATAGGTTATTGCTCCCAGCTCCCACAAATTCTAATTCTTCCTTAATTCCACTCCCTTCCAACTGGCTCTGGACCTCACACAAAATAACTAAGGCCCGGATTTTTATGTTTTTACATATTTTTTCCTTTGTATGTACGCTGGTGAAAATATGAAATGTTCGCAAATTACGAAGTAAGAAGCCATATAAACCAAAATCACGTTACATATTTTTACATATTTTGAAGTCTGTTACATATTTTCCGTCTACTGTACATATTTTTAAATAAATTCAGTTTTCTGGCTCCTTTTCGCTAATTTTCTTTAAATAATACGCAAATAAAAATAGGCCTATATATGTAATAATAACACAAAAAGTACTTTATTTAAATATGTGTATTTTTCTCTCTCACTTTGTTCAACCGATTTGCATTGAGGGAAAGCTAGGTTAAACCAAATCGTACACTCTACAATATGCAAAAAAAAAAAAAAAAAAACCGTCGTCAGTTACCGCTTCCAATCCTGAAAAAAAATCTGTTTTCTTATATATAAATAAAGAAAACAATATAAGGATTTTTGTGCTTATCGCCTTTGCAAGCAGACGCCACTCGGGTGTGCCGACAAAACAAACTAAAACGCATACAGTTGGCTGGCTTTCTCACCTTTTTTGTATGTGCAACCTCTACGGAAACACAAGAAACTCAACATTGTGCAGGGAGAAACAGGTGCGAAAATTGCCCGAAAGTTCCAGTCAGTTTTGAAGAGGAATCCAAGATACCTAACATTGAGGACTGCATGCAGGATATTGGATGGAGAAGAAACGGAGGCACCTGAGGAAATCAGTCCTGGAAAATGTCATTTGCTGAAGTTCGCGCCTGTCACTTCCTGCGACGTGGAAAGGTCTTTCTCAGCCTATAAAAGGATCCTGACTGACCAACGACTCTCTTTAGCTCCTGAACAATTGGAAAAGTATGTAGTGGTTCATTGAGCATCAGCAAAGTAAGCGCTTTTTTTTCTAAGATTTTTTCATCATATACAATAATGTTGTTTTCATTTTTTCTGAGACAATTTCATTTGTTACTAGTAAAAGCTTGAAGTATCTGTGGCAAGTTAGAGATTTTTTCGAATACCATCATATAAAATACTTAGTGGTTCATGGTGTGCTCCGAAAGTAAGCGCTCGTTATTTTAAATATTTTTTTCTCTTTTGATATTCAATCATGTGATTTTCATTTCTCCACGAGACAATTTTATTTGTTCTTAGTGAAAATTTGAACGTATCAGTGACAAGTTAGTGACAAAGTTTTTCCATTGCGTAAAAGTATTTAGTGGTTCATTGTTCGTCCCAAAAGTAAGTGCCTTTTGTTTAAATAAATATTTTTTTTTTGTGTTTATATGTTCAATAATGTGATTTTTTAACTTCTTTATACATATTTTCATTTGTTTCTTCTGAAAATTTGTACGTATCTGTAGGAAGTTATTTACACTTGTTAAGCTTTTATTACATAAATATGTTACAGTATATTAATTAGCTAAGAAAATAGCACAGACACAAAATAAACACGAAAAAATATTTTTACATATTTTCATATTTTAAACATATTTCTTACATATTTCATTGATTTTTGCTACATATTTATGTACATATTTCGGTAGTTTGGACTACATAAAAATCCGGGCCTTAAAAATAACAACAATCATGAATCGTCATCAGTATAAAAGCTTCCCAGCCCAGGTGGCAGCACTAAAAAAATTACAGAAACACTTACGTGCTGGTGATGCTAGACCCCAATATGTACAGAATCTGGTAGCCGCTGTAACCATCATGTGTGAAACAACATTGTCACTCTATATGCCTCTCATTCATTAAAAATAAACCACCACTTGAAACTAATCAACACCATAAGCGCGGAAAAGTTAAAAAAGAAAAACAACAGAAAAAGGTTAAACACGTCTCATAGTCTGCCTTGTTTACTGCTGGTTACACTTTACACTACTAACAACAAGCTGCTTGGTTTGCACTGCACCTCCTACGTCCCTTTCCCCCCCCCTCTCTCTCTCTCTCTGTTCACTTCAGAGCTGGAATATACGCACCGCTCACATCAGCCAGCAGAAGGGGAAGACAATACAGCATTCCCCTACACACACACACATTTAACAACGAATAGATAGAGATACTCCATTCCACACATACACACCAACTCAGCGATATACAAAGTCCCTCGTGTTAACCTTGCTCTTCCACAGGATTTTCAACTCATACTCTTTAAATTATCTGATTATAGCAATACGGAAATAAAGAGCTTTAGGAAACAATTATTTTTGAGCCCTTTACACACCTGCGAGTTCACTTAAGTTTTTAAAGAGCTTAGGTCGATAAACATTCTAAGTTTTTTTCCTTCCTGTTCTTTTTACTTTCGATCGACAATAGGAGAAAAAAATGTATGGTGATGGTTTAAAAAAATGAATTCGATATTTCAATGGATTTACATGTTTCATGACCCCCTACAAGCCGATAAAGTATTTTTGAATGTCCGTTCGTTCTCACAATGTATGCACACTGTTCAACGTACCCAAACTTATGGGGCCTTATGTAAAATCGTTCTGACGCGTGATTAGTGCCATACTAAAGAGTTCGACTAACATGTTTCGTGCATTAGTCAGGAATTTAGTATGAGGCTAATCATACGTCAAAACGACTCAGTATAAGGCTCAAGGTTTCTTTTTGTAAGACTCTCCATGAGGGATTCGAAACTTTCTTTCTATTCTCCAGTAAAGGGTAATTTACTGAAGAGCGAATATTAATAACTGCTATTAAAAATAAAAATAAAAGAAAAAAAACAGCTCGAATAATTTTGTTTATATTTCATATATTATGCTGAGGACTTATATGAAAGTAAGGATAGACCACACGGCCTAGATGTTGAAGTATAAAATGAAGTAGGCGAGAAAGATAGAGAGTTTAGTATTCTTCGAGGTGAATTTCAAAAAGCTATATCCGAGATTAGGAATGGAAAGGCAACCGAGATAGATAATATACCAATCGAATTCATTAACAATATGGAAGATAAGGGCAAGAAAGAATTGTTCCGACTTTGCAATAAGATACACATGTATATGAAAGAGGAGAGTGACCAAAAGACTTCTTCACGACGATCACGATACCGATGGCTACGAAATCGAACTCAAAGAGATATGAGGATTATCTATTAGTTTAATATCTCATGAAGCAAAAATTTTGTTTTCAATTCTAAACAAAAGGTTGTATGGAAGAACAAATATAACAGTTGAGGAAGAACAGTTTGGCTTCTGGAGAAGTAAGGGCACAAGAGATGCAATTAGATTATTAAGAGTAATCGGTGAAAGGTTTATAGAAAACGAGAAAGAGGTGTATGTGGTATTTATTGATCTAGAACAGGCTTTTGACCACGTGAATTGGGGATTGCTGTTGGAAATTCTGAAGAAGGTTAGATTGGAATAGAAACATAAAAGATTCATAAGGAACTTACACATGAACCCACCAGTAAATGTTAGAATAAGGGAAGAAATAACAGAGGAGAGTGCAATTGGAAGGGGAGTTCGATAGGGATGCTGTCTTTCGATAACATTAGATTTTATCAACAACCTTACACATGGTACAAGTAATTTCAATGGGAAAATTCCAGAAGTAACTTAGTAGTTTACTCTTAGGACTGAGTTCTTTGCCTGTCACTACTGTTTTATATATCAAGTTTGCTGTCTTCTCCTTGCTCTATGTGTGTAGCTTACTGTGTGGCGGACTGGCGGACCACGTCTCATATAGCCTCGCTGCTGAAAGGGACGCTAAACTCAAAACCACAAATCTCGATAAGGTGAAACAAAATGAAGAACATTTATGAACGTTTCTCAAGTAGCAAGAAAGCTTACGGCCAGTTGGCGCGTGATTGGATTTTGGCTTTCTACGCTTGCACTTGAGACGAACGCTTTCATACAATCTGCCTTTTGTTCTACTTGCAAGCGATGCTTTAAATCCTTCGAAGAGCGTCATAGCATCAGTGGCCGTTCATTGGCTATTGACTTACGTCCAGCGCAAAACGCTTGCCTAAAGTTTCAATGAAACACTGAATGCAAGGTTGCCCCAATGTAACTTCGTTACTGGAATCCAACTTGCTTGCACGCTTTTCCAATCAAGCTGGATGCAAACTTGGCCGACTTGCAATGCAAGCTTACAGCAAGCGGCTTGCAAGCTGTCTCTGCTATTAGTATTTAAAGATGCGAAAGTTATTGCACAATATACTACAACAATAAATATGGTTTAAATATTGCATCTTCGTGAACTTCTCGTGAAGAAGGATTTGAGTAACTTCTAGATGAAATTAGAAAAGGGTCGTACATTTTGTACATGAATTTGCAAACGAAAAAAGTAGTTTGGAGACAAGGTGATAAAATATTTTCGAGAATCGAGATGAGACAAGACTTCTACAAAATTAACGAAAACGGGACGGGAAAATCTTATTTCTCGTCTCACATCCTCCCGTGGACAACACTACCTCGAAGAACAAGTTTCTTCGAAGGACGCACAAGAACGATTAGAGTGGTGTGGTCACATCATGATACGAAATAAGGTTTATGTAGGTAAGAGAGCACAGAGAATTGTGGTGGAAGGTACAAAAGGAAGAGGAAGACCAAAAAAAAAAAAACGGTTATATCTTGTGGATACAGAGCTGAACAAAAATAGGTTAAAACAAGATGGAACCTTGCAAAATATGAACGAATCATCAGATTAGGCAGTGCATACTCAGAAAAAAAAAGTTGGAGAAAACGTGAATAGGAGTTAAATATGTGCCAACAATTAAGGTGATGGATGGAGTATAATCATAATTATGGTGAATTCAATAATGAAGAAGTGTATAACAGAGCACTAGTTAAAACAAGCGTCACCATTCGACTTAAGTGATATTTGTACAGTCAGCGACAAAAGTTCTTTCCATTTGGTAAAATTTATTTTGGGAATAATTCTGGTATGGTTGGAACGTACAACGGTAGTATGACTGGAATATACGGAAAAATACATTCTTTTTAATTTATTGAAAATCGTACTCAAATTGACCTTCCATTCTGAAGTGATTTACGAACCTAATTTCATCATAGGGAAAGAACTTTTGTCGCTGAATGTACGTCTGTACGTCTGTCTATTTCGCAATAACTCTCGTAAAAGGTAGGGCCTACAACTTAATCGATTTTACAAAACTTTCCAATAGGCTTTAATCAACTTTTCGAAATAACCCTATTGTTTAGGATTAGAATCTATCAAGAATAACTGGACAAGAGATTGTAATATTCATCCAATGTTGCAAGTTTTTACATATACACAATTTTCCTGTATGAACTACGTAAAAATAATTTAATTTTAATAAAACACAGTACACATCTTACCAGTCCGGTAGCCAGCCCAAACATTTAAGGGGCCGGACAGAAGTTAGGGGGGCAGTAAATATTTAGAGGGGGCTCGGCCACCCCTAGTCCCCCCTTGGATACGGGCCTGCACCTTACGTACAGCATTTTAATCATAATCATTGTTTGCTGATGAAACCAGTCACGGATAAGCAGGTAAAAAGGGGATAACTTCCGATAAACTTCTGTTTGCTTATTCAAACAATATGGCTGAAAATAACTATTTCCACAACTTTCACTAAAATTATTCAAATTTTAATTAAATATTGTGTATAATTTCTCTGAAATGTGGAGCATATTTCCTTTTAAGCTTTCCAATTATCCCCATTACACATAGTTAAAATCAGTAAAGAATAAAACGCTAAATTAACGCCCCAACGAAATAAATGATCTATGATTTAAAAAAAAAAATCTGCTTGCATTTAATGTTAGCCGAGAATGGAATGAATTTAACTCCCTTTCCGCCCACAATGTACAGCATCATTTGTAATAGAAATGTGTAAATAGATAAATTACAGAAAACATACATAAAATCATACATGAATGAGGAATTTGATTTTTTAAAATACTGTGAATCAAACTGATTAATGCAATAATTAAATCATTGAAGGTAAATTAAACTAGACTAATAGTTGGCCCAAAGTCTTCGGCCTGCTGTATACTACAGCTAAAATCGTGCTTAATTACTCTAATTATAATTAATTGGTTAATTATTCTAATTCTTTACATCTTTTAAAATATTTAGTTTACCCACCAAGCAACATGCGGTTACACAAATATTAATAATCAAATTTAGATATGGTTACAGCTCTTATCCCAACAATAAACAGGGGCCGCGGTGGCTAGGTGGTAGAGAGTTCACCTCTGGTGCTTGGGGTCCCGGGTTCGATCCCAGCCCTCGCCAAGTGAACTTTGTGGTGGACAAACACCGTGTGCGTGGGTTTTCTCGGGGTTCTCCCGTTTCCTCCCACTTTCTTCATTCCACCATTTCAGTCATTACTCATCATAACCGTCTCCTTTAGCCTAACCGGCATAACCGTGGGACGTAAAACTTAAAGATTTCATTTCATTTCCAACAATAAACAGCAAAACACATTCACCTCCAGTTTAATCACTGTCCATTTTGTGCGGACACGTTAGAGCACTCATCGGTGGTGTGAGAGGTCTCTGGTTCGACCCCTGGCCACGTAAGTTTGTGGATGACAACATTGTTTCTGTGGGTTTCCTCGGGATACTCTCCCGGCGGAAGCTCATGTGGTTCGGCGGATTCCACGTTAATCAGTAGGTCTCGTTTCATATATAGGGTGTCTACTAAAATTCCAAAATGAAATTTCGTGATTTTTTCCCTTACCTTTTCTTTCCCATACCATACAATTTAGTAACATTCTCAAGAGCGAATTTGGGTGGGAATTGAGCTGAATTTTTATGCATGTGATGGAAGCGTGCTTTGCTTGAAATTTAGTAGCGTCCAAAGCCGACCATAGACATTTTTGGTGGTGAATTTTGACGTTTTATAGAACAAAATTTTCCAGTCTATACTTATATTTGTACAGATTTTTTTAAAAAAATCGTGCCCTAAAGCTAAATTTCGTGACTTTTTCTTGACTTTCATGACCATTTTCTGATTTCGTGACTTTTTCATGACTTTCGTGACCGATACACACCTGATATATCATCGATGCTGAAAGGGATGATAAACTCAAAAACAAAATCAACTCAACTCTCGGAGTACTCCCGTTTCCTCCCATATTCTCATTCCACCAATTATTCTATCATCATTCGCTTGCCTTAATCATTCGTCTCCCTTAGCCTAACGGGCTTAATCTTTATAAATCTTTAAGTTTTACGTCCCACGTTTATGCCGCTTAGGCTAAAGGAGACGGTGAGGATGAGAAATGAAGGGGGAGGAAACGGGAGAACCCGAGAAAAACCCACGCACACGGTGTTTGTTCACCACAAAGTTCACTTGGCGCGAGCTGGGATCGTACCAAGGACCCCATGCAGTTGAGGTGAACGCTTTACCACTGAGCCACCGTGGCGCCCACGGGCTTAATCGTGGGACGTTGAATTGAAAGAAAGATCAATATATATTTTCAAATAATTTAATTTAAACAATACAGGTTTTTAAGTTGCAATTCAATCGTTAAATAGTTTTAAAGTGGCAAACTGCCTGCACACTAGCATGAGGCAGGCAAGCAACATCACAGGTAGCGACATCAATTAGCGTCTGGCAGGCAAGCGATAGAACAGGTAGTGACATCAATTAGCGTCTGGCAGGCAAGGGATAGCACAGGTAGCGACATCTATTAACGTCTTGCAGGCAAGCGATAACACAGGCAGCAACATCTATTAGCGTCTGGTAGGCAAGCGACAACACAGGCAGCGACATCTATTAGCGTCTGGCAGGCAAGCGACAGCAGCAACATTTACTAGTGTCAGGCAGGCAAGCGATAGCACAGGTAGCGACATCTATTAGTGTCAGGCAGGCAAGCGATAGCACAGGTAGCGACATGTATTATTAACGTGACAGTCTACTATTAAGAATTAGCGTAAGACACACTGAGAAGTTTGTTGTTTATGAAATTGTCTGAAGTTCCTCCTTTTTTTTGTTGTTTAATTTTGCATCAATCCTTCTTATACTTTTATTGATGGTTTACAGTATCTTTCTGCGCGGTTGGAAACTCTGAAGGAATTGGCTCCTGCGCTATCTCCAGAGACAAACTGGCAACTGTGTTTGGCTCCGCTTTTTCTTCTGTTGCTTTTGGTGCAAGCGTGTGGAAAAGATGAGTATCTTCAGCAGAAGCACACGACGGAAGGCGGGGAGTGGAAGGGGAGCATAATCTTTATAAAGTGACTCCACAATTAATCATCAACACTTCATTTTGATTAACACCGCATTTTAACATTTCTCTCGCTGAACAAACATCCTGACTAAGTAGTAGAATATAGCAAGCACAGTGCAATTAGCATGAAAAGAGGGAGGAAATCATATTCAGTGATTGCTACTAAAATCAAAGTTAACTCTGTTTCGTCCTTCTTTTTCCTTTTCTTTTTTGATAAATTCTTCAATGAAATGTTTCATTGAGAAAACTGAGACTAAGCAAACCCACCACGTTAACAATGCACTTTACTTATTTTCCCTTGTTATTCGTATTTATTTCTTTATTATTCGAATTAAAACAAGAAGCAAGATCGTAACTAGGAAAGAGGGATATTTAGGGGACGCGGCAGAAGTCCTAAAAGGCACACGGCATTAGACCTAAAATGCACAAGTCCTAAAAATTATTTCGCGGCACAAGTCCTAAATGGCACAAGGCCTAAACGGCAGAAGTCCTAAACTGCAGAAGTTCTAAAAGTTAGGTCTAGTGCCTATATTTTTAAGACTTCTGCCGTTTAGGACTTCTGGATGTCACCCGGATGGGTCACAATCCCTGTACTTTTCAACTTACACTGGCTAAAATGACATTTTACGTATGCTCAAGTTTGTGTGTCAGGGGTCTTTTGGTTGGATTGGAATTTTGCACCCTTTTCAGCAAGTTACATTAAACGTGGAGCTAGAGTTTAAAGTTAAACCAGAAACACCGTAACGCATTCAAATTTCAAGGCTTCCACCGGGAATCGAATCAGGGGCCTCGTGCACCAACACGCTAGTCACTAGACCATCAAGAAGGGCTAATAATAAGTGTTTTTCAGGCACGGCTTTTCCCATTTTTTTTTTTCTGAATACGCTTTTCATACGAAAGGGTTTAGTACCAATAAGTGATGTGTGATACAACACAGTGAGGTACGCAAAGGGGGGATTTCTGAGTTTTAACTCCCACTATCAATAGGACAATTTCAAAAATAATCATTTACAATATTAAGACAGGTATCCAAAAATCACGCATACACTGAAACGATATGAGTTTAGATTAGGGTGACCAACCGTCCCGTAAAAACGGGATTGTCCGAAAAATTCTCCCGGGACGCCAAACTGTCCCGTATTTACATACATTGGGTACGAAAATTCTTTCGAATCGCTAAAATTTCCTAATTTATATTATTATTTTCTAAGCTATGTGATTATATTGGAATATGTCTAATTACTGAGCAACGTCATTACAACGTTTGTGATATTGGATGTGGTGGCTGCACTGTTTTCCCTCCTAGGCCTCCATCTCTAAGACTCCCACTTCGCAGACAACAGTGCAAGGGGCTGAAAGTCTCATAAAAACAAACTGTTTTTACTCTCTGCTTCGGGCAGCGGAAGGTTGAGGCGCTGTCATCAGTACAGTACAGTGTTTCCGTGATTTGATTAAGATGTAACACCACTGGCGCAAAACTCGGGGGGATGAGGGGATAGGGCCTATGTCCCCGCCAATCTTGGAACTGGAGGAGACTATCACCCCAATAATTAGATTAGATTTTTTAATTTTTTTTTTATTTTTTATTTTTTATTTTTTTTTTTTTTTTTTAGAAATGTGACGACTTGCGTCCGATTGCCACAAAGGAAAGTGAGATGAAATTGATGTCCCCCAGAATAAGCCTCAAATTTTCCCGCCTCCCAACGTTGAAGACAACTGCTTTTCTGATTCTCAACAGCATTGTTGAATATCGCTTAAAAAAAAAAAAATGTGGGAACGATCCTACCCCCCTTCCTCCCCTTCAATGTTGAAGACAGATTTGCGCCGCTGTGTAATACATTACGAAAGGGGAACAAAGGTACAGAACTATAAACGTGAAAGTAAAAAGAAAACTAGCTGTAAGTGAAATAATGTTTAAAAGTAAGAAAATGCAAATATAAGGAGTTGGAATCAGATGCTGACAGTAATTATAAATCCTGTGGGTGACAGATTTGAGCGCTCATATATTTTTAGTAATGTTTTCAAATATTTCATGTATTGTTAGCTGCTGATAGTTACTTGTTATCTAATTAATTCCACAACCTTTTCAATAGGTTTAAAAAGAAAAAGTGTAAATTTGCACTTTTTTGTGAGAGAGACAAAGAGAGAGAGAGAGAGAGAGAGAGAGAGAGAGAGAATGGAGATGCTAAAAAATATATTTAGGAGAGCAACCTATCCAGAAATAAAAGGTGTCCCGTTTTTTCTAGTTGACGATTTGGTCACCCTAGTTTAGATGCTTGAACTTCCATTTGATGAAATTCTGTGTATACCACTGGTACCTCGTTGGGTTCCCCACTGTCGATTATACATTTTGCTCAATGTTAAACCAGCATTGTGACGAAATTGGAGAGATATTTGAATTAAGATACAGAGAACTTCAGCTTAGGAAAGTAGACATAATGACGACAACTGCGAATGTGGTGACTATACATAACTTAAAGTTGAAAAAAAAAGTATAGGAAGCGCGGACCCGCAGTGATAAAGCTCCCATTTTTGATATGAAAGATCACCCTCGTTTCGATCCCTGGAACCCATTTTCTCCAAGTTTACAACTTCAAAAATGTGTTTTAGTAAGTCGTTAATATCTTATGAAGTAGAATTCTAGAACAATACTAAAAGTTATTCGTGAAATGAAATGAAATTGAAAAATAAATGAAATCTTTCAGTTTAATGTTCCACGATTAATGCCCTTTAGTCAAATGGAGATGATTATTAAGACAAGCGAATGACGATGGAAGAATGGGTGGAATGATAACAAAGGAAGAAACCAGAATATCCTGAAAAGAAAAACACCGACTCGATGTTGTCTACCACAAACTTACTTGAACAGGGATCGAACCAGGGACCACACCCACCCGCGGTAAGCGCTCAAACCACTAAGCGACCGTGGCCCTCGAAAGTTATTCTGAACTTCATCGCGTTCCGTTTACCAACTCCACACTAGTACGAGCTACGTCCAGAAAGCACGTTTTCCTTAAAAGTCTTCACCCCGGCGAAATTAAAATACCGCTAATTTTACAGTAATTATGTGATATCTTCAAATAGATAAAAGATAATCGAAATGTGGAACAAGAGCGCCCTAGACAATATTATTTTATATGAGAAACCGCTAACACGACTCACTTATCTGCTTTCGATTTCGAGCCATTTTGAAAATCGGCATTTATTTTCGCGTTTCTAAACAGCTGAAAACGGAAAGCCACTTGGTGACTTGTGATAACGGTACCTCACGCAAAATAATATTGTCTAGGGCGCTCTTGTTCCATATTTCAATTATCTTTTATCTATTTGAAGATATCACATAATTACTATAAAATTAGCGGTATTTTAATTTCGCCGGGATGAAGACTCTTAAGGGCGGTAAACTGAAAGAAGATACAGCACCCTCGATACATTTATTGCAACAAATTTAGCACAGATAACACTACATTTCAACATATTCACCATTTTAATTCAGACAGCCTTCATATCGTGGGATCAACTTTTGTATATCGATGTCGTAAAAAACAGCCGCCTGGGCGTGGAACAATTGTTCATCATCAAAATGTTTACCAGACAGGAATTTCTTAAAGCGTAATAAGATACGTATGGAAATCTTTCGTAGTAAGATGTAGCTTACACGATGGGCTGGTCAAACATCTTCCAATGGAATAACTGCAGAAGATCGTAGGGGCCGTAGCCCTATAGCTCGAATCTAGCTCTGAAGGATTTTTTATGTCTTCTTACACCTCACGCCATTCCTGACCGGTAACGCTTTTTGATAATAATCAACAATTGCTGACAGTTTTTATACACTTGTTTCAGTATCAGGTGGCTGAGTGTTACGACATTGGAATACATAAGTTGATCCCAAGGTATGACAAATGTCTGAAATCCGGTGCTGAATATATTGAGAAGTAGTGTCACCTATGCTGTATTTGTAGCAATAAATGTTTCCAGGTTATGGTATCTTCTTTCTATTTACCACCCTAAGGAAACTTACTTTTTGTATACTTCTCGTATTAAAAGATTACTAATTTGTAGGGTACCATATGTGCTTATTCTTTCATTATTTAGGGAGCTTATTTAGATCCTTGACGCATTTCTGTAAATTTTCTTTCTATGACCCCCTATAGAAGCAATATCTATCTACATTTACAACAAAATCTAACTTTCACCTCCCTCCCCCTCGACCAATCAGGATAAGACATTGTTTGAAGTATGCTGCTGCTGTATAAATTAAATTTTTCATACATTTTTTAGTTGCTAACTGGTTTAAATCTTATTTCTTGTAAAAAATTTCAATTACGATAAAATTTCAATTACGTGCTTTCCAACTTGGTCCTCCCTTGGGGCCTCCCTTGCATTTTTGTCACTTACTAGCAATCTGTCTTTTGTAGACTACGAAACGTAAACAAGGGACACAGGACTAACGATTTAATTTAATTAAAAGCTGTAACTCTTAATGGACTCTAATTCCAGCAATTGGTTGCTTTGTTGGTTGTAGTCAGGGTTGTTACAGAAAAATGTTCCCGAAACTTAAACAAACGTTTTAATTCGGTGTACTTTGGGAAGTGAACAGACATGAGGGAACCACTTACAGCAACGAAAGGTAAGTTTTATTGCAAAATGTCTCTATCATCTGTGATTTCCCTTCCTCATTAATATCGGAGTCAGTTGAGAACCGGAGCCGATTTTGTCAGAAAATCAATTTCGGTTTCATAGCCGAAACCGAATTTCTCGAAAAATTGGTTTTGATACTGAGTCTGAAACTATATGTTATCACAAAATATTTTTAGGTTCAACCCCTGGAATTTTATTTATTTATTTATTTATTTATTTATTTATTATTATTATTATTATTATTATTATTATTATTATTATTATTATTATTATTATTATTATTATTATTATTATTATTATTATTATTATTATTATATATTTTTTTAGGGAAACGAAACCCAATAGAACCCATTTACACCTATCGGTTCCGTTACCCAGGTTGTAGTTTAACATCCCCTTCATCAGGGTTATATGAGACATGGAACTACAGCGTAACGTAAATTCAAGCCACAAGAGGTGCTACTGGGTTGTTTGATTGATAACTAGATATTTAATGAGGATGAGAGGAGAGGGGGAATCGGAACTGTGTCCCTCGCGCCAAAAGTGCGTACGTTAACCATACAGAGTGGCCCAAAAGTAGGTATACAGTTCCGTACTGATTAACTCATTGGTTTTTATACCATTTCTTATTGTTACCCATCAGGTAGCCTTAGTTTCTTTATTATTTGTTCTTAATGTCTTTTTATTTATATCTTAAGCTCGGAACACCCGAAGCAAATAAACCTACAAGCTAGAATATTATGCTTGATGAATGCGGGGGTGTATATCTACTTTTGGGCCACCCTGTATATCTTTCGCCGGGGAATTTAATTTTTAGTTTTAGCAATTAAATAGGACAACAACAATAACCAATTTGGAAACTAAACTAGAACTAAGTTCTCTGCCATGGAGGGTTGTTGCTGTCTTACTGCTTTTCCGTGGATTCACATCGCCTTTATTCGGGTTTTTAAATTCAAGTTTCTCTCCAATTGCCTTATGATACTGAGATGACACCCTTTCGGAGCAGAAACTTTTCAAAAGACCTGTCATATAGACCCATTCCGGCTCTTAGCTCAAGCTCAAAGACGGCGGATCATCCGGTCATTGCTCGAGTGGTTCGGATCCCACGTTAAGATGTAGGTCCACCTTTTATAAAGCATCAGTGCTGAAGAGGATGATAAACAAATCACGCATACTTGTAGTCTCTGGTTCGATCCCAGGTCGTATCAAGTGAACTTTATAGTAGACAAACACCGTGCGTGTGAGTTTTCTATGAGTTCTCCCGTTTCCTCCTACTTTCTTCATCCTACCGTTTTATTCGTTATTATCAAAAATCATCATTGTCTTTCTTAGCCTCGATGCATAATCATGGCGCGTTAAAATAGAAAATTCATTCTATACATTCCAATTCACTAAACCAAGCAATTAGATCTGAGTCAAACTCGCACACGCTCGATCTCGCGCTCATTAATATTATTGGGCTAGAATTCGATACGGATTCGCTATCCTCCATAGTGCTCGCGCACTAACTTCATTGAGACTTGCGCTTGGTCGAATTGAGGCTATTTCCTACAGCGCTCGTGCTCAATTATTAAGCGCGATTGAGCCCAAGACCAGGGTTCGGACGCTTAAATATCGTTAGTGTATCTAATGCAGAGCATGTGAGGCAATTACGCCATTAAAAAAAGAAGAAGAAGAAGAAGAAAAGAAAGAAAAGCTGGAGAATAACATGAAATGTTACAACGCACCTCTTTCATATTGCAATATAAAACTGTCAGCGCTTTTGAAATATTTTGTCATATTGAGCAATATGTCTAAAGCAAAGATATCCTAAAGAAGCTATGGCTATTTCCAATATGAAATTCTGCGAAACTTTATTATTATTATTATTATTATTGAAATGAAATCTTTAAGTTTTAAGTCCCGCGATTATGCCGGCTAGGCTAAAGGAGACAGTGATGATGAGAAACAAATGAGATGGTGGAATGCAGAAAATGGGAGGAAACGGAAGAACCCAAGAAAACCCACGCACACGGTATTTGTCCACCAAAGTCTTCTTGGCGGAGCTGGGATCGAATCCGAGACCCCATGCACCAGAGGTGAAAGCTCTACAACTGAGCTACCGTGGCCCATTATTATTATTATTATTATTATTATTATTATTATTATTATTATTATTATTATTATTATTATTATTATTATTATTATTATTATTATCTAATGTGGTTCTCTTAAGCAATAATCCTGATTCAACGTTATATCTGCTACTTGCAGTTTCAATAGAGAAGTAAAGACGGAGACGAAACCATTTGTTAGGATGCTGAATCTATATTAGAAAACCATTTCTCGTTATCCTTTACCGTATGATTCCTGTCGACTATAAGTTAAAAAGTTTTCCATATCTTACGCTTTTCCTAGAGTTTTAATGTTTTTCTGACAGGTTTTATTATCTGAATCAATATATGGACATCATACATTGCTATTTTTTTTAAAAACGTAAAAAAATGTAACAACTAGAACTGTCGACACGTAGATCGACATTCGGCTGGAGCACTGAGTCATATTATAAAAATTTTCTGTGGACTGTCAATTGGGTTCCACCAAACACGATTAAAAAAAAAATCTAAATGAATTCTTATGTCTAATGACAATATGCAGCAATAAAAATATCAAAACGACACCAATTTGTGAAAAGCACATTATAAACTGCTTTCAGAGGCGGATCTAGAGGGTGAAAACTGAGGAGCAGCCAGAATCCAGAGTATGGCAGGTATATCACGAGATTACTACACACTTGCAAAAATATATAAATAATAACTTAAATTATTTTTTCACTAAAAAACTGGGGGGGGGGCTAGGCCTCCTGGTCCCGTGCTAGATCCGCCACTGACTCAGGGGTGGCTTTAGGACTTTAATTTTGGGTAGGCCCGCTCCCTCACTTATGAATACACATTTGACTGATTAATGACAATAGGAAATTACTTTTACAGTAGTGAATGATGCTATTTGTTAAGTAACTAGCTATCATTAATATAAATAGTGCAAAATATATTTACTCTTTATTGTATCTTTTAGCGTTTATATATATATTTTTTTCAAAATGTTTGGGGAGACCCGTGCCTACCCGCTAAAGCCACCACTGCACTGATTGCTTCAATAAACAGTGGAAGATTTATTGCTTTATCTACCACCACTATGCAATCTATCACCATTTTAAGATTCCTTAGAAACAGCTCACTATACTCAGAATTGGCACAAATGAAAAAAAAAAAAAAGGAAAACTAATCTTGTGTGAATAACGAGTGACTATATACTGTACGTACGCTAGTGAGGAAATAGTTACGTAACAGCTTCCATATAAAACTAGACGAAAGGACAAAGTGACGACGATAAAAATGACAAATGTCAATGCCAAGCTGTAAACGAATCTCGTGCTTGCATTAAAACGAGACATTAAAATGCATTCATTTATGATTTTCCAGCATTGTATGACGTATTCATGAGAAATTATATTACTATCAACAACACTGTACGCTTCATATCTTCTATAAAACGCATTGATTGATACTTAATGATTTTTCCTTGTATTATCTACATACATTTCTGTGTTTTTAAATGTTGCCAGGTACTATACGTGGTTTCAGGAAAAGTAATAATCAAACATTTGTTCGATAGAAACGACGCCTTCAGCTTCAGTATGAAGAAGGCAAATACATAAAATATTATACTCCTGTGTAGTCAAATAATATTCGCGATCCAGTTAGGGCGAAGATATTTGATGAGGGCCCAACATTATGAAGCAATTGCGTAGCTACTTGGATAACGATTGACAATAGATGTACAACTATTTTGAAATGTAAAGTAAAATGTGTTACATACAAGAAGAAAATAGAATTGTCATGCATACAAAATACCTGTAAGGTAAATGATAGCGAAGAATTCTGAACGAACACGAACACCAAATGCGTTGGAATTTTAAACAAGAAAAGAATTGTCTGTCTAAAATTTCAAAGTTGTCTTACCTTTTCAAAGTTGTCCGTTTGAAAGTGTTATAATTATTTTGAAGTTTGCAGAGTGTGAACTAACAGCGAAAGAAAGCGTGAGATATCACGTCATAATTGTAATGGTAATGAATATATGAGACTAAGCAGGAAGAGAGATAATTGATGGTCTATGACAATGACGGGCAAACTTTTTTTTTCAGGAAGATAAACAAGAGAGAATAATGACTGCCAGTATCTTCATTCACCATATTTTGTCGAGGACTGGATAGAACTTTCAGGCACGTTGCGCCTGGCACGCGGACTAGTTTCCCCATCACTTGTTTAAGGATGGTCTAAAGCCACAAAAAGTTTGTTTCTGTGATAAGAGATGGCGTTACTATCGCCCTATATTTTCAATGTTAATTAATATTCACAAAATGTCTAATAACTTTTACAAATACTGAACTATGTTCTTCACTGTCAGTCTGTTTGAAGATAATGACTATACGCAGCAATTGTTCCGTGCAGATTTTCGAATTGTTGACTCGTTCATTGTTGAGTTCAACTAATTGTTGCAGAGAAATTCAATGCCTCTCCCCTTACCATTTGTTCTAGGACTCTGGAATTTTGGTATTTAGTACAGCATGATGTAGTCTATAGGTTCCAAGGTGACAATTTTTCGACATTTTGTTCTTTCCATTGTTGCAAGCTTTTAATTGTTGCAGAGAAATCCTTTATTTCTCCCGTTATCATTTGTTCTAGGACACTGAAATTCTGGCATTTAGTATAGCGTGATGTAATGTATGAATCACAAGTTGACATTTTTTTTTTTAATTTTGTTCTTTCCATTGTTGTAAACTTTTAATTGTTGGAGAGTAATCCAATGCTTCTCGAGTTACTGCTTGTTCTAGGACTTTGAAATTCTGGCATTTAGCAAAGAATGTAGTAATGTATGAATATGAAGGCGAAAATTTTATTATGTATTTTCGTTCCCATTGTTGTAACCTTTTAATTGTTGTGGAGAAATCTGATCCCTTTCCCGTTATTGTTTGCACAAGGACAATGAAATTCTGTCACTGAGTACACAATGAAGTAATATATGAACCTCAAGGCGAAAATTTTACAGCATTTTGTTCTTTCCATTGTTGTAAGCTTTTGATTGTTGAAGGAATCCAATGCTTTTCCCGTTATCGTTTATTCTAAGATTCTGAAATTTCGGCATTTGTTATATCGTAATGTAGTGTATGATTCATAAGGTAATCATTTTTCGATATTTTGTTCTTTCCATTGTTGTAAGCTTTTAATTGTTGTAGAGGAATTAGATACCTCTCGCGTCATCGGTTGTTCTAAGTCTCTGAAATTCTGTCATTTAGTACAGGACCAAGTGTTCTATGAGTTTTTAAATGGAAATTTTACTACAATTTATTCTTTCCATTGTTGTAAGTTTGTAAACCAACCATTGTTGTGAACCAACTTAATTTATGCAAAATGTTTTGTTTATTCTGGCTATTATAATAATGGACATATTCAGTTTAATCGAACCCACAGTTTTCCCCCGCTTTCTTTCACATCTGTTTTCTTTCCAAGTGTCCAATTTCGTTTCTCCCTCCAATTCGTTTCACTGTCCTTGAGGGGAGGGATAACATCCTTCTGAAGACACTGGACACGACCGTCTTGTGAGTTTCTCTCTAAACACCAAACACACACACACACACACACACACACACAATGTAACTAACTATACAATCACACACATCTTTCTGTTACACATTATATGCGGAAACAAATACCAACCACTCAAAGGTTTCTCAGGAACATTTATGAACAATTTAGAATAATTATGTAACTCTGAAACTGCGATTAGAAAACTTTAGTTTCAAATTTGATAAATACAATCAATACGGTTTTCAAGCGAGCAAATGCAGCTACATGCTATGACAACTCGCCGCGTGTTATTGAGGGGAAACAATATTGTTTCAATGTCTTATTACTGCATCCATAAAACTCATGTAAATGGACTGGATTAGATTGGATAAACCGCTCACCGCTGACAGCAAAAAAACCTTAGAGTTATTTTGTCTTTACACCACTATACTGATCTTATGAAATTATGTAAAAATATTTAACTAAATAAATACATAAAACTAAACCAAGGATTGTTTACACTTGCTTGTTATCTTTAATTAAAAAAGTTATTAATTATATTTCTGAAATTTCCTCAAACACGATTATTTGTATTCAAAAGCCTCATCAGTTAATTTATTAATCTTCCCAAGATTACTCGCAATTAACAATGAATGAAATGCATTTATTTCTCGAAGTGCACTTAGCCTCATCAACTTTTTTTTTTTTTAATCGGCTCTTTTTTATCGTAGTCCCTTTGTGCGCTGTATGTGCTCGTTTGAGGACACATGACAAATTTGTGCATTTACTATCAAAAGACAAACTAAAATAAATGTTTTACTCTTCTCCCCTTTTGAATTTCCAAGCCCTTTCTTTGTTCGAGTATTGTTCGTATAAGAATCTGTACACTTTCCCAGCTATATAGACGCTTAGAGACTGAGATCATAAAATTTTAATAAGATAAGTAATCACCTCCAATTTCAATCAATCTTTGTCGCTTGGAGGACGATACGATGGGTCACTGGTAGAGCGCTCACCTCTAGTGTCAGGCATCCCTGGTTTGATCCCGCCAACGCAAATTTGTGGTGGAAAACACTGTAGCCGCATTTTTCTCGGGGCTTTTCCATTTCCAAAAGCATTCTCATTCCGCCAATTCTATCATGATCATTTACTTCCATTACACTCACCATGTTTTCTTCTCTTATCGTTACTGGAAAGTAAAAATTATCCAGAAAGCAACCAAACGTTGAATTAAAGCATTACTGAGAAATCGGACTGTTCGATTATGCATATAGCAGTGATGGAATGGGACATGGGCCACTTGGGTCTCGACTTTTGTCTGAGTCGTCCGGGTTCGCTTCTCAGACTCGGTCTGATTCGGTGACTGAACGAACCCGGAGACCCAATCATATCCGGAAACTCGGATACACCTGGTGACTGAGAATCAACCGAAATAGCTCTGCAGAATTACTGCAAAAATTTTATTTATACTTCATTAATGATGTTCACTGCTTGGGCTAGAACATTCATTTGCCCGATTCTTGATGTGTCATTTCTTAATCAATATACCATGTTTTGAATATTTCAAATATAATTTCATGTTTATTCGTCTTCAAGCATGTGGTTTTTGATTATAGCCTATACAAAAAAAAAAAAAAAAGAATTAACAAAAACTGATTAACCTCAGCGGTATTTTTTATGTTCTAAACAAGAAGCTTTACAGGTCGATTAATCATTAACGATCTCTCATAAGAGAAACATGTGACTTTTCTTTGCGATTTTCAATGTTGGTACCCTTATAAGCATTGTAGTTATCTTTCAGTGCAACGCTTGACACAAGGAAGCAAACAAGCGAAAAATAAAATTATATTTAGTGAAAAGGCGATAAGAGAGGAGAGAATCAGATTTGTTAGAACTGCATCAGTAGCCTCACACACACTTCTCATGTATATGACAACGTTCCATCTCTGGGTTCTATCGAATCATCGGGTCACTCCGGATGATTGGTTGTGGTTTCTCAGTCATGGGTCTTTCTGGGTCTGATTGCAGTGTGTCTTCCGAGTCATGTTACACGAAATTCGTGACCTATTCCATCAGTGGTAGACTATCTATATGGTAACATCAAACATGTTATAAGAAAAACGAAAAACAGAAATATGGAAAGATATTGAAATATCAAAAAAAAAAAAAAAAAAATCGAAAACATTGAATATTGAAAATATGAAATACCGAAAACATCGATTCGTAAATATTTCGGTATTGATGTTTAAATATTCGAAAATATCTTATGGATGGATCAATATATCGAAATATCGCACAGCCCTAGTTAGGATGCAGATAAGCATGTAGCCACACGTCTCATATAGACTCGTTCTCACATTTTCCAAACTAACTACAGTGAAACCTGTCAACTTGGCCACCTGCTTATCTTGGCCTAGTTCGTCTTGAACCTGCATTTTCTCATAAGATATTCGTTACTTACTACTCTATAAGTTGGCCACCTGTCTATCTTGGAAGTTGGCCACACTGAACCAATGTTTACCCTATGATGATAATGATAAATTTACCTGCGTATCTTGGCCACGAAAAATACACTTTTGTTATTTTTCTTAACTCTTTCGAATTCCAGAGCTCCCTCGTGATTAAGCGGTTAGCGTACGCGCCTTTGGCGTGGGAGACCCGGGTTCGATTCCCGGCGGGAGCTCATGTGGTTCGGATTCCACGTTAATCAGTAGGTCCACGTCTCATATAGCCTCGCTGCTGAAAGGGACGCTAAACTAAAATCAACTCAACTCTTTCGAATTCCCATATGAGAGGCAGATGTTCTGTATTTGTTGGGTAATGGAATACACTGTGAGGATCGATCTTTCATGTTGATCTATGCACTAGCCCAGAATCTCAAACTTTCCGATAACGCGGACCCCCTTGCAATGCTAATTTGAAATTTCACATGCTATTAAAAATATACTAATTAGAATTATTACTGACAAGAAAAAGATCAAGAAAAATAATGCAATAAGTAATTTATTCTAAAGATACAAGATTGTTTCCTAGTGAAGGAAATTTCAATTGAAAATACAGTAACTTTCAAGACTAAAAATCATTTTTTTAAAAAAGGGAATTCACTTGATAAACAACGTTCTCAAATCTTTGGGGTCACTAATGTGAGAAATGAAATTCTTTGTTTTTTTTTTCCGTAATTGCATTGAAATGTGAAATCAGTGATAAATTTTCCGATTCATAAAAACATACTCCACTTATTCCTACATCGTTGTTTAGCCGTGATGTGAGATGGAAATTTTTCTTCTATATTTTTCCGGAAAATTTTCCGTTCTTAACAAATGTCAGTGATCAAGTAACAATTCCTCAGTATTTATTGAATTCATGTATAGAAATGTTAAAAAGCGAAAGATTGTTTAAAGAATCTGATAATTTTTATGGCTCAGACAATTTTCAGTACTATGTAGGAACAAGTGAAAATTTTTCATGAATCGAAATATTTTTTGTCTTGTATGGAAAAATTGAAGAACTTTTTATGTCAGAAAATTTTCATAATTTTGAAGCAAAAAGTAAAATAACTTTTTGTGAATCGGAAAGTTTTATTGTTCTGTAGAAACAAGTGAAAAAACTTTTCATAATCGGGACAATTTTGGATATTATGTAAGTGATGTTTGGTGGAAAATTTTCCACTATATCGCTTTTAGAACGCAGCACTAATAGTGCAGCTTTTCATGTTTCTTTTATTAGTTTATTGGAAGAACATCTACACAAATCAGCTTCCTTATTAGTTATATTTCACTTTCTGTTCTGAATGAATATATGAATAAATAAATGTTTATTTCCAGAAAATGGTCAGTATTTGCTTTCATGAGTTACTTATACTCGAATTTCGGTAGTCAAAAATTTACAATAGGCACTTTATATTATTTCTACTTATTTCTAAATGTTGCAGTATGTAGATCTATAACAGTAGTAAAGCTATGAGAATACCGTCTTATGAGTATTAAACTGACGAAATCTAATATTGTAAGATCAAAGGTGGATTTGGAGGGAAGAACGCATTGAAGTTTTTGAAACATTCTTGAAATGAAAAATCGTTAGATTTTCACTTCATGAAACTTTTTAAGACAATATTTATTACTAATAAATTTTACGGCTAAACAACGAAGTAGGAATAAGTGCAGTATATTTTTATGAATCGGAAAATATTTATGACTTTTAATAAATTGGAATTTTAAATAATAAAATGGGATATATGTACTCTACGAACTCGATGTATGTTCTCTGCACTTCGCACACACACACACACACACTCACACATATACACACACACACACACACAAAGAGAGAGAGAGAGATGGAGAGAGAGAGAGAGAGAGAGAGGAGTTGAATTGAGTTGATTTTGAGTTTAACGTCCCTTTCAGCAGGGAGACTATATAAGACGAGACCAACTGACTAACGTAGAATACGAACTACATGAGCTCCCGCTGGGAATCGAAGCCAGATCTTCCAAGCCAAAGCCGTGTATGCTAAACGAATTAGCTCGCAGAGGAAGAGAGAGAGAGAGAGAGAGAAACAGTGTGTAAAATTTTACTTCCAACTTAAAATATTAGCAAATTTTCCGGTTCCCAAAAGCTAATTTTAAAATTATAATTTGTTGCTGACTACCTTTCCTCTACAGAAATTCAATTTTGTAGCTCTATGTGCAGTTAAATATAGTGGAAAGTTTTCCACCTAACATCACTATACATAATATCCAAAATTGTCTGGGTTAAGAAAAGTTTTTTCCACTTGTTTCTACATCGTGATGAAAATTTTCCGATCTATGAAAATTCCTTTCACTTGTTTCTACAGAGCAATAAAACTTTCCGATTGACAAAAAGTTGTTTTACTTTTTGCTTCAAAATGATGAAAATTTTCCGACATAAAAAGTTCTTCAATTTTTCAATATAAGACAGAAAATATTTCGATTCATGAAAAATGGTTTCACTTATTCCTACATAGTACTGAAAATTGTCTGAGCCATGAAAATTTTCAAATTCTTTAAAGGATCTTTCACTTTTCAACGTTTCTATACATGAATTCAACCAATTTTATGATTGCTGAGGAATTGTTACTTGGCACTGATTTTTTTTCAAACGGCAAATTTTCCGGAAAAATATAGCAGAAAATTTTCCACCTCACATCACTATGTGGAATGATTTTTGTCACCACCAATCTTAGGTCCGATTCCACATTAAAACGATTTCGCTTTAAAGTTTTAATACTGCAAATAAGTTAAAAGGTCTGCTTGCGTAAGTAAGTGTTAGGGAAAGGCATCAAAGGTTGCAATGCCTTTTCAGACAACTCTTCACACTGACAGCACACACACAAACCAATTTGAGTCAAAAGTTACTCGCAGTGGCGGACGTAGGAACATATTTTGGGAGAGGTTTCTCGTAGTTTTTTTTTAATACCTGAATTGGGGGAGGATTGATGTTTATAAGCATAGAAATGACTAACATTTACTTTGCGAGCTTTCTGCTACTTGAAGATGAAATCCATGAAATTCCGAGGCATCGTACAGTTAATGTACAACTGCTCTTGAAAAAGTGCCCTAACAAAGAAGAAATTTCTCTCACTTGAAGTAGTCCTATATAACCGTTGACCAGCCTCAGGGCAGAAATTTAGTAAAGTAGGAAAACATTTAAATTTACACACGTAGGTATAATTTCTAATTGCTTTCTTTTTAGTAACTGTTTTAGTAACTGAAAAAAATACTTCTTGCCTAACAGGTGTGAGTTCCATTTTATTACAACACATTTCAATTTTTAGGCGTCGCGGACCCCCTGGCTAGATCCCATGACCCCCAGGGATCCGTGGACCCCACTTTGAGAACTACTGCACTAGCCAATCACGCAACACTCAAGCCCCGCTCGTGGTTCGAAATTAATAGTTGGTTCCGTCCTTTATAATTTCTAAGTTGCATTGTTGCATAAGAACGAAAAACACAAAACTTCAAACCCAAACCGATTTTTAAAATTAAATAAGGACATGCTGCATTTAATACTGGAATGTTACGTACAAAATATGAACAAAATCATAATAAACGTTTTCGGAAAACTATTAATACGTCAGAAGAAAACTCACTCCAAAGTGTATACTACTCCTTTCCATGGAAAATAACGTAATATTGTGGGGAAGCTAATAAAATATTTATTTACGAAGTGATTTGCTATAATTTATATATTGATATTTCGTAAATAAGATGCCACTCTAAAATGGACTAACAATTTAGCCACTTCTTTCATTAATTCCAAATATTTGATAATAATTATTGTATCTTCGTAAATACAACACTACTCTCTCTTGCTAATCTTGTCGTTAAAATTATTTTCCATTTCTCTCTCTTTTTCTTATATTGTCTTCATCGCTAAATAGCGTTATGACTCCACACCGATAGTACATGAAGGTTTAAAGGAGTAACGCATTTCAAAACTCCTATGCTGGATAAAGAATTCAAATTTTTGTACTTTACCCGTTAATATATTGTACAGATCAATGGTATACGATATGAACTTGTGTGCCTGAACTCCTCTTTATAACGTTGTGTGTACGCCACTGGGGGTTCTTGTGTTCAATTTGAGTTGTCGTTTATGACATCTTTGATTAAATCTGTGCTGAGCAAATGTATTTCATTGCAAGTCCAGTATCACGTGAAAAAAGACAAGCAATATACTGCAAATACCGAAAAAAAAGTGTTCTCAGCAATCGGCATTTTCGCTATTCAGCGTTCTTTACCAGAAATGGAACGATTAGCTTCAAACTCCTCTTCCGTACAAGCTGCAGTTTACTAGACAGTGGTCAGTGGTGTCAGGTTACTTAGAGGGATGGAAGTATCGAAAAAGAAAATTCCTACGAAGGTCGCAGACAAACGACATCCCACACCCTCTGCCCCATCCTTCGCGAGGGAAAAAATAAAGAAGGGGAGGTAAACTTCTAACTAATCTTCCAAATTGGGTTCGACAACACTGCCATCTATTTTTGTAAGTTTCGTAAAAACTGAAAGCTATGCCCCCTGCGAACGTAAAATTGTACTTCTTTCTGACGACACTATTTCATCCCTTTAGACTAACCTTAAGAGAAACTATAATACTGCAGGTAGGCCTGACCCAGCACTGCTACTCGCCTGCCTTTGCTCTCTCAGGTTCCTCCACTCTCCGAAGGTTTATGAAAACAACCACCTTGTAAAAGTATATAACAGTCTTTTTTAATCTAGTTTGGATCGAATTTTACCCAGAAAAGGCTGTATTTGTAACCATCACAATTACGCTATTATAAAGAAAATCTTAGTCCAGGAATGGAACGCTGGTTAGAAAATACGATTTTTGAAAGTACCAAGAATCGAGCTGATCGAAGAGGCAGAGTTTATGTAATGATTTTCTATTGATCTCTACTCCCATTTCATACCGCTTCTTGAAATAAAATTTTCCATAGACGTATCTAAGTTGTAGGAAATTTCAGTTTATGGGAAACCAGAAAATTGCGATATCAATGGAAGTTGATGAGCTAAAACACACAATTCGATTACAGCTTATCTGATCAACTATAACTCTTCATGCATTTTAACATCAGAAATTAAAAAGATTTGAGTCACCAATATGTATAATATTTTACAAAGTTTCTACGAAAACACTGTCAATCTTTATAATTTCAACTGCAACGAAACGTTCAAAGTACGCGTTTGGCACGGGAGACTCGGATACGATTCTCGGAGGAAACTCGTGTGGTTCGGATCCTACGTTAAGCTGTCAATCCACTTCTCATATAGCCTCGCTGTTGAACGGGAAGCTGAGCTCAAATCAAAATCACAAACGTTAAAGTATATTAAATAAAGCAAAATTGTAATGATAATTGTCAATGAATTACGTACCGTACGTAGAAAAGCACTCTATTGCCTCAAATATGAATAACTATATTTTCTGCTAAAATGAAAACAAGAAAATCATTTGATATGGCATAATTACATTGTGTGTTCACTGCACAAGAGAATCAAGTTTGTTTTCGCTCATTTTGGACACATTCCATCTTTAAAATCTCTATCCGAAGCTTCTTTCAAAGCTAAAAAAAAAGATTCATGACCATATACTGTAAATATCTCTTATAATGTAAAAAACAGTGTTAACTTTTCCATCTATTCTATCATATGGTACAATCGTTATGTCTCATATTCTCACCAATTTGGTAATCAGGTATGCTCTAAATGTCCCATATACAGGGTGGCCCAAAAGTAGGTATACACCCTTGAGTTGATCAGGTATAACATTCTAGTTTATGAGTGTATTTTCTTTGGCTCTTCCGAGCTTAAGATGTAAGTAAAAACGCATTAAGAGCAAATAATAAAGAAACTAAGTCTGCCTGATGGATAACAATAAGAAATGATATAAAATGCAATGAGCTGATCAGTACGGTACTGTATACCTATTTTTGGGCCACCCTATATTTTAATAATTAGTGTACGTACAAGGGAATTGCAGATATATTACATATATAAGTGGAAATACTATAGAAATCGAGAAGTCCTTGACATTTTGGTATCCATTCCGCCGTATATTGACAGATACGCTACCGTATAAAGTTTTCATTAGCATTTTGTTTCGTAATTCAATACATGCATTTTTATGTTCATATTATTAAAAAGAAATATCCTTCTATTCTTTTTGCCAACGTCCTAGCTGCACTGGATTTCCGCTTCTAGTGAAACTAGCAAAATCAAACAGTGGCGGGTCTGATCAGAGGATAGATGGGGGGTACCGTCCGTACTCACCAGGTGGTGTCGACATTGCGGCGTCCATCCAGGGTTGTGAGGACAATTTGTGAGCTACTTGAAAGAAAAATAAAGATCTCCGGTCTAGAAAGCCAGGATTAACGCCAAGGAAAGCTGATGTGCTAACCACACATTACTTCAAAGACATGAGTACTACAAGCCAGCTTGTAAGCCCTGTTCTCCTCCAGTTGTTACGCCAAGAGCTTACGTATACTCGCAGTACGAATAGTATTATTCTTTCTTCTTCTAGGTTACTATTTATTTTATTGATAGTGTGATTGGTTATTCTTACAGTATGTTTATTTAATTTGAAATCTTGAAAATATTATCCATGTCCTGTCATTAAAGTATTTCACTCTTTGCCAGGGTTATTACATGTAACAAATGAATACATGTCGATGAGAAAGTACTGTTATCTCTTGCAGTCAAATATATACAGTATTTATTTTAGCGAACCCATACATACAGTTGGCCTTTCAACGAGTTTTTTAAAAATTTTTTTTATGAAATACTCTATTTCCTAATATGAATCCGGAGAATTTTTTTTTATCAAACCTGATTTTTTTTTTAATTTTCTGATATCGATATGGATAATTTCAATTTCCTGATATTGATCCAGATTTTTAATTTTTTAAATATCGATCCGGACATTTTTTACTTCGTGATGTCAATCCAGATTTTTTATTTCCTGGAATCGATCGAGATTTTTTTATTTTCTGATATTGATCTGGATTTTTTAATTTCCAAATATCGATTCGTATAAGGTTTTATTTCCTGATATCGATTCACATACTTTTATTTTATTTCCTGATATCAATCCGGGTATTTTTTATCTTCTGATATCGATCCGTATATAAAGCTTTGTTTCCTGATATCAGCATTTCTTTTCCTTACATCGATCTGGATTTTTTTATTTCCTGATATCGATCAAAATATTTTTTTATTTCATGATTCACCAGGATTTAACCTTATATCGATCCGGATTTTTAAAAATATTTCCTGATATCGATCCAGATACTTTTAATTTCCTGATATCAATCCAGATATTTTTAATTTCCTTATACCGATTCAAATATATTTTTTTTTATTTCCTGATATCGATCCGGATATTTGGTGATCCAGATGACTGAAGTTCGAATAATTGGAATCATACCTAAGTGCAATGGCAAACAATTAGGATATTTTCGCTAGATCTGAAGAAATATTTACTGAAGTAATTTTATTTTCTATACATTGTGTGTCATAGTATTTTAAATCAGCTTCCTAATCAACATTACATTATTTTTTGAGGAATTAGCAATTTCATCACATTTTACAAGAAAATTTCTGCTTGTCCAAATCCTCTCTTTGTTTCTGTTAGTTTATAATTGCCCCTAATTTTTTTTTAATAATAATAAAATAATGTGTGACTGTCATAAGTTTTTCGCGTGGAAAAGAGTCACTTAGAACCACCAGATTTTATATACAAATAGAAAAAATAGATGCAATCGTGCATGAAGTAGTTTCTTTTCGATTTTTGGCTCAGGATAAATTATTAGGGGGGGTCAAAATGTATACATATTTCTCGCGGTTTCTAATAACACCTTGACTGTATGCAGGACCGGATTAACCTATGTGGAGGCCCGGGGCTAGAAAAAATATGTGACCCCTGGTGACTTTGCCTAGTACATTTCTGTGAAAGTCCAGTAGGGACGTTAAGGAACTATGTTCCATATTTTTTGTATATTTTATCTTATGACGATGATTGCATCTTGTATGATTCTTTCTAGACAGCTGGAGGCCCGGGGCTATAGCCCCCCTAAGCCCCTCCCTTAATCCAGCCCTGCCTGTCTGCAACCAATATAACATATTAATTATGCAGGGTTATCTAACAACAGAAGATAAAATACCCGGACAATGGATTTCTTGTCCCTTTATCCAGGTTCTGGATTAAGATCTGGCAACAAAGGATGCTTATAGCTAGTTTAGAATAAAAATCATACATGATGACAACTGATTCCCAGTTCTTTTCGAGTTTGTTCCAAATTTTAGGCTTTTTTATGAGTTTTTTGTTCTGTATTTATATAAAATTTATGTTCCGTAACTCGAGTCTACGTTCAATGTCCAGGTAGCGATCCCACCCTCAAACGACGGTATTGGATACGTTAGTTGAATTAGAGATTTTGAGTCTAGTCTCCCATTCAGCAGAGAGCTACAGCTTAACGTGGGATCCAAAGCACAAAGGCTCTTACGTAAACCGCTCAGCCACGAGGGAGCTCTAGATCCATTACTGTCTTAAGTTCACGGAAGGGTGAAAATGGAAAATAGCTCCAACAACTGTGTTCCATAAATCAATATTTCATTAATAGAGCATTATTAATTCCTCACATAAAAATCTTGAATACGCAGTCTCTTCTAAATAATGCATTTTCCCTCACCATATGTTCCCCAATCAATACCTATAGTGTTGCCATGGCAACTGATGTCTATAATATTCTAAGATTATTATATATTTATTAATATATTTACGGGGTGGGCTGAAAAATTCATGAAATCACCAAGAAGAAATAAAAATTGAAACATATCATTGTAGTCATTAGAAAGGTCATATATTGTGAACCTCTCATCCCGTATATGATCATTTTATCGTTGTTATTTCCTTTGCTACAGGGATGCGCAAGAGACGAGTCGAGACAGGATTTTCCTGACAAAATTCGAGTCGAGACACGGCTCTTCCAATAGAGAAATATACATTTCTCGAGTCGAGACATCACTTTTACAGCACATTTTCGTGACGAGACAGCCACAAATCATGTCTCGTGCGCATCCCTAGTTCTGTAAGAAGATATGGTGGAGGATCTAAGGAAATTCAAGAAAAATGAGCTTCGCAGTGTCATCAAGTTTTTTGTGCTACATGGAACTCCTCTATGGAAATTCATAAAACTTTGCAAGACACTTCGGGGAAACAGGCTCCTGGATATACAACAGTAGCAAAGTGGGTGAGGCGTTTTAAGACTTGTCATCGTGAGACTGAAGATGAACCTCGCTCCGGCAGGCCTTCAAGTGCAGTAAACCACGGAAAACATCGACAAAGTGTATGACATAATCAAGAAGGATAGGCGCATATCGATCAAAAAGATTGCTACGTGTGTGGGGATATTGCGCGAGCGTATGGGTGTCATAATAGCAGAATATTTGGATATGCGAAAGGTCAGTGCCAAATGGATCCCAAAATGTTTGAATGCTGACCCGAAGAAAACACGGGCGCAGATGTCACAGGAAATTCTGCAAAAAGTTTCAAAACCCTGGTGAGTTCTTGCGCACTGTGGTGACAGAAGATGAAACATGATTGCACTACTACGATCCAGAGACTAAACAACAATCCATGGAGTGGCGCCACAGTGGATCTCCTCGACCGAAGAAGTTCCGAAGCCAAAGATCAGCTGGGAAGGTGCTTGCATCGGTGTTTTGGGATAAGGACGGTATCATATCTTAAAAAGGGTGAACCCATCAATGCTGGATTTTATTCCAACTATTTCATTTAGCTGAAGGAGGCTCTGAAGAAAAAATGTCGGGCAAAAGTGAGCAGTGGTGTTCAGTTTCTCCAGGACAATGCACCCTCCCACAAGACTCATCAAACCATGCAATTGCTGGTGGATCTGGGCTTCACCTGTGTACCACACCCATCCTACTCACCTGATCTAGCCCCCTCTATCTATCACCTCTTCCCACATCTCAAAGGCAAACATTTTCCATCCGATGAGGCACTCATTGCGGAGGTGGAGGGCTGGTTTGCATAGCAGGACAAGACCTTCTATTTGGAAGGGTTAGAAATGTTGCAACATCGTTGTGAAAAATATATTGAGCCTCGGGGGAAATACGTTGAATTAAAATGGTTCTTCCAGGTAAATTTCTTGGTGATTTCATGAACTTTCCAGCCTCCCCTCGTAAGGTGTAATAGCCATTTCCCTTTTACATTTTTCACAGTAACATTGAAACTAGAAGTTGTAACAGATTTGTATCACTTCCAGTTTTAGTAGACAGCATAAAGTGGAGACGGAATACATTCTTGGGACGATTAATTGATTGCAGAAAACAGCTTCTCGCTATCTATTACCGTTACGGTTACCATAAAATTTTCAGTTGAAAACGGGACAGGTTCCGCCTTTTTAAAAACCATGAGAAATGAGAAAAAGGTGAGTGTGTAAATTAGTTCTTGTTTACCTTAGCAATACTTAATACATTTATATTGTAATATAACATAATATGTATAAGAAAGTTAGGGTTTAAAAAATCGAGTTTAAATTTCCAAAAACTGAATGCAGAGTTGTGAGAGATGGTACATACTCTTAGAACAATAAATCGATTAAAAAAAAAAAAACACACACACACACACACACTTCTCGCTGCCTCTTATCGTTTTTGCTCTACGTAGATTAATATTGAAACCGGAAATTGTAGTTTATTTATATCACTTCCGGTTTTACCAGACAGTTAAGAATGGAAATTGAATGTATAGTTGGAACGCCTATCGATTATATAAAACCAGTTTTTGCTATATATAATATAATCGTTTTTGTGCTATAGTGATCAACGCTGAAACCGGAAATGGTTTATTTCTCTTCCTTCCGGTAGATGGATTACCTCTAAACTCTTCGACACGATTCCAAGCTTATGCCCCTCTATCTCCTGGCCAAAATTCATGGTGATTCATCAGACAGTGTTTCAGTTTTTGAGTCTCCTGAATAGACATACGGACAGGGTAAACATAATATACCTAGGTATACAGGGTGTTTCAAAACAACACCGACAATGTTTGGGAGGTGATTCCTGACACCAAGATAAGACGAAAAACAACTTGGGTATAGACCAACTTGGGTGCACAAATGTTACCTTTCGGAGTTATAAGCTGCCGAAAACATGAAAAAAAAAAAATATCTTTAAAAGTCCATAGATTCAGAACTATGAGATCTACCAATATGTGACCTATCCAAAGATACATGATTCAGAATCCAAAGGTACCCGCGTAACAATTTTTATAGAGAGAGTTTGGCTACAGGCATATAGTTTCTTGTACTCACTAACTACCTGTATAAAAATTGTTGCGGAAGTACTGCAGGATTCTGATACTTGGATATTTGAATAGGGCCATTGTAGTTCCTAAGTGAAGTCTTGACCCGACTACGGTAGATCCCATAATTTTGAAGCTATGGACCTTTAAAATCCATTTTTTTTCATGTTTTTGGCAACCTATAACTCCGAAAAGAAACATTTGTGCACCCAAGTTGGTCTATACTTTTTGTCTTATCTTGGTGTCAGGAATCACCTCCCAAACGTTGTCGGTGTTGTTTCGAAACACCCTGTATAAAAAAGTTGATGGGAAACCAAACCCCTTTGAACGTAATAAGTAGTAGTCAAAATCAGAATAACAATAATAATAATAATAATAGGGTTGTAACAAATTGAAGTTCATAAAGTACTTTGATATCGACATTTCAAAACAGTAGACTGTGCTGTACTACGATTTCAAAACACGAATGAATTAATTTATTTATGACAAGCTGAAATGGTTTGAGATAAAATAAGTTTTCTTTTTTTGTTCTCTCGCAGACTACAAATTACGTAAGTTTGTAATGCTTGCATGTGACGCATGTAGGCTATAACAGAATCTATCAGAAGCAACTGAGTGTGACTTTCGGACCGTCAGGCAATGCTTTGAACAACCAATCGAAAAGCATATCTACAGCTTCTCCCCACTCCGAGAATTGGTTCAGATTGGTTCACTGTCTCCGGACAAAGTTCTTTTCAACGTCTTGGTTTCAATACATTTTGCTCTTTTTCTTCTTCTTCTTCTTCTTTTGATATTTTATCAAGCCTTCTTCCCATTGTCAACAAGAAAACATTGAGTTCACAGTTTAGAGAATTTCCAATGTCTTTGCGTTATTTTTGTTATTATTCTATTCATATCTTAACCATTTTTCTTTCTTTTTTTCTTTACTTACTAAACATAGCAGTGTAAATCAGTAAGACAACTTCATTAGTTAGTTAACAGCTCCGTGTGTTATTCTTTGTTTTAACATAATTTACTGCAAACGCATACCTTTTTTTCACGCTCGAACCTAGCCATAGAAACTAAATGCACGTTTCTGATTGGTTTCAGTTTGCGATTGTCCAAACTTTCTCATGCATGTATTGTCTATTATAGCAATACAAAAATTGTCACTTTGTGTGTTGATAAAAATATAATAATTATGTTTGGGTTACATTTCGTAAGAACATGAGATATATTTTTATTTTTTTAAAGCGCTACCCTAAAAACATATTCATTTTGGTCACAAGGAAGCGGGTGAGGTTCGAAGTTGGACCACCCAAATGTGACGTAATGTCATGTGGTATTATCGTGGGGGGTAAAGGTGGAACAAAACGAACCATTCGAGGCTCCTAACCCCCTTCGCTCGCTCAGCTGTTTCGTAACATAAATAAATCACTTTTTATGTATTATATATTCAAGGGCGCCCATCAGGGGGGGCAAGGTGTGGCGCTTGTCCCCCTAAGAGGAAATTGTACTTGAAATTATCGAAAACCCAATAGAATTTTGACATTAGTTACAGCAACATTTGAAACTATATTTGAAACGTTGCTTATACTCCCCCCCCCTTCTTGGAAACCACAACATGGGCGCCCTTGTATATATTACGTATAAGGAAAAATGAGTATTATTTTTTATCTTATTTTAATGATAAAAGTGCTGTCAATTTTTTTAAAAAAAATCCTTGGGTCGCCACGCCAAAAGTGATTACTTTTAGTAGCCTGTTGCACTAGCACGCTTGGCCACGTGGAACCATAATAACAAGCGTTTGATTTCTGCCATATGTAAGGTACATTACGAGAAACCGATAACTTCAACCAATCAAAATCGCGTATTTAGCTCCTATGGCTAGGGTCGAGCTTGATTTAAAAATATGCACTGCAGCCATTAATAATTTCTGCCATTTTTGGGGGGAGGGGAAAGGTTATTAATTGGACATTTTGGAGTAAAACATAGTCCATTATTAAAACTAGAAATTTTAAGTGCTGCACCTTATTTTTATTAGTTTATTTATTTGCTATTAAATTAAAATGCCCAAATTAGTTTATCTTTCACCTTTTTCTCAATGTCATCACCTTTTAATAGTTCTTTTAGCACTATTTTCCGCATATTACTTCTAACAAAGAAAACACCCTATGCCATAAAGGAAGCCAATACATTGTGGCTCACTTGCCGGTAAATGTCGATCGTCTATGTAGCGACGCGTCGAACGATTGCCTGCTGCCAGTGTGCCACTGGCGGCAGGGTTTCGTCGAGTCGAAACAGATACCTATAGTCAGGGTGTTAAAGTTACCACCACGTAGCAGCGAGGACTTCATTTTGGTCCGTGCTCCTACGATTCGTCGCGGAGAATCGCGAAGGGACGAACGCGAACTATTGCCAGTCATGTGCATGCGGTTATTACTATATATCATTTTTTCCTGACGAATTGTTCCTAAAGTGAGCTTCGGAGGTCAAGAGTAACCCGTGCCTCTACATCATGAAGTGAAAGATCTTGAGGTGAGTGCGTATAATTGTATGAATTTAGATGGAAACTGTCGCCAATCATTAGAAAGTGAATATGGGAGAACTAAATAAAACAAAGTAAATAGACGAGCGTCATTTTGTTATAAAATTACATGGCGAATGCATTTTACCTGATCCCAAATGGTTATCGTCGAATGTACACCGTTAAAGGAGTACTCTGATTGGCCGAATTAAAAGGACCTCAATGATTTAACCGTCTACAAGCGAGATTTCCTCCATTGCCTCCGTGGTGAAGTCGGTGGCTGATGGCAATAAGGGAGAGGTCTCGGGCGTTCGGCTTTGGATTATGGTTCGCAATCCACTGGGGGTTCAAATCCCTCTGAAGAGCAAGGTCGGAATTTTAACTGTCCTGGATCAATCTGTGTTCGTGTCCCTGTCATGTTTAGATTACGCAGAAATTGCGCGAACTGCCCATGGCGAACATCAGTATCCCGGCTGGGACGAACTTTTTAAGTCTTTTTTTAGACATCATAATTCAAACAAATCACGCATATAGGCGATTTAACATATTTTTGGGGAGTAATTTTGGGGTTCGCTGGTGTTTCGTCGCGTCTACACCGCTGGTGGTATAATTTTCAAAATGGAAGTGGCTATGGTACTGTTAAGATGGCTCTGATACTCTCGGTTGTCAAGTACACACAATATTTTGCAATACAGGTATATCCATTGACTCCACAAGAGAGAGTATGGTCTCTCGCTAACCAGTAAATGAAGAGTTTGTATTAAGTTTCCGAGCATAAGCAAATATTTTCTGAATTTAATGCTGCAGTAGGTTTTTCTTTCTTTCTTTCTTTCTTTCTTTCTCTTTTTTTTTTTTACAACTTCTGTTGTAAAAATAGATATTATGTCCAGGAAGTATTTTGCACACCCCTAAGGTAAATTCCTTTTCTCATTTATTCCATTCATTTTCAAATATTCCTTTAGCAACGCTAAGCCCCACGTGGTTAGGATGACTCCGAACACCATTCTCTCCGCCTTGGATGGGAAACACTATTGCATCCGCCATACATACCGGACGTTGCACTGTCCGATTATCTCCTATTCCATTCCTTGGACAATCACCTCAGGGAATGCCAGTTTAAATCCCTAGTAGAGGTGCAAGATACACTTGATAACCTTTGCGCTTCGCAGCCCATCAAATTCTACCACGATGGAAAACAATGCCTTCCAGAAAGTTGGCAGAAAGTCGTCCATGCTAAAGGGGACTACTTTTGATATTCTAGGTACGTCGTAGGTAGCATATCGATCTTCGAAGGTGGTGGGTGAGAAATCGACAGAACTTTCTTGGTTATCTTTATACAAACTAAACACTTTCTCATCACACGCGATTACACTGTTCCAGAAGTACTGTGGCTTGTTGATTTGCGTCCTTACAAACTTTAAGCAAGCACGTGTATGTGCATCTGTTAATTTGACCCGTAAAGGAGAACAAATAATATGAGTAGTTACATGTCTCTGCTCTATTCAGTTTCACTTTAGTTTGTAATTCCTATCCCCCTTTTGCTTCGAATAGTTCAATTCAATATCTTACTATTTTTTAATATCCAGGCCTATGGCTCAAGCAATTTGCTTTTTAGGCATTCCAGCTTCCCACATGCCAATCATTCTTCCTCTAGTTATAACAGACGAATAGCCTTCCGTATTCGCTTTTCTTATTAAACCAATTTGCCGTGTACAACAAACAGTTCTTTTGAAGTTCCTTCCGGCAATGCTCTTGGAGCATTCTCAACTGATTTTATATTGAAATGTACCTTATATATACAAACTATACAAAACGATTATCATGCCTGTTGTTCTGTATGGTTGCGAAACATGGTCACTTACTCTGAGGGAAGAACATAGACTGAAAGTATTTCAGAACAAGATCCTGAGACGAATATTCGGACCCAAGAGGAACGGGAATGGGGAATGGCGGAAACTTCATAACGAGAAACTACATAAGTTATATGGTTTACCCAACATTGTTAGGATCGTCAAGTCTGGGAGGCTTAGGTGGGTGGGTCATGTAGTTATAATGGAAGAAAGTAGAAACGATTTCAAAGTCTTGACTGGAAGACCAATCGGAAAACGACCATTAGGAAGACCTAGGCGCAGATGGGAGGACAATATTAAGATGGATCTCGCAGAGATTGGAATACAAAGTAGAAACTGGATGCAGTTAGCTAAGGACAGAAGTCAGTGGAGAGCTTTTGTGAACGCGGCATTGAACCTCCGGGTTCCATAGGACATAGAGTTAGTTAGTTACTTATGTACCTTATATATGTTTAGCTATTAACTTTCACGCACTATTTAAGCGCACTTTTGATTGCCACCCATTCTGACTGCAAAATCTCTATTAAACTTTTGAAATGAAATTAAAATTATATACTGTATATAGATACAGAGGCGAATCCAGGATATGATCAAGAGAGGGACTAAATCATAGTTTGCAGCTTTATTCAGTGTAAAGCAGGATTTAAGACCATTTTATTCTGTGTATACCTGAGCGTCAAGGGGACTATAGCCCCTACAGTCTCCCTTGGATCTGCGCATATATATATATATATATATATATATATATATATATATATATATATATATATATATATATGTATGTATATATAGATAGATAGATAGATTTTTTTTTTATTTCCATTCAATAAGGTTACATCGGTAATCCTATCATCAATATTTTATAAACTAGACTGTACACTGTTCTACAAATTTAAATTTTCGTATTTATATTCAACGTATAAGTGCATATTATATTTTATACACAAGTTCTTGCTCGTTGAAGGTACAAAGAACATCATTGTATGTCCATATATTTGCGAAGGCTACAATATTATTTTGAGATACAGTTTCTTTATAAGCATTATTTATAGCATACTTTAAACGGCGAATATAGATACTCAAAAAATCCAGAGGACAATTGAAACTGCAATATAAATTATATCTATATACAATATATGTTGTACTACGTGCTAAAATAATCAAAAAGTTGGAGAGAGAAATAGCAGTTGACTTTTTAGAGTTAAAATAGCCTACCATGAGTTTACTATTAGGTATCTCATTTAAGTCCAAAACTTTACAGATTAAAGTGCTTACAAATTTCCAAACTGGCTGAACAGCATCACATTCATAAATTATATGTAAACCTGTACCGACTTGCGGGCAGAAAAGACACTTCGGACCATCTAATTTCTTCCATTGATGCAGTCTTTCAGGAGTTATTAGTCTATCATGGAAAAACCTCCATGAATTCTGAGCATCATATCCAATTGAGGGAAATCGGCATATTTCAGTCCACGGAATCCTTTCATTCGTCCAACGACATTTATTTGTAATTGGATTAGGAGATAATGATCGAGAAAGTACCTGTCGATACAGCGTTTTTGCTGTTGTTGGAAAATGTATAGTATCGTTTGTTCCAAATCGCAGAAAGGTATATTCAATCTTATTTTCAGCCATATGATCAATTCTTGTCAAAAATTGTTCCAGTAAATTCTTAAATCTTCTTAAGCCAAGTGTCAAGACACGTTGGAAGCATTTTGTGAGATTTGAATAATCAAAATGGTCCTCTTCGTACCAACTACCAGTTTAAGATATTAAATCTCCAACTGCATATACGGTTAATCGCTTCCATTCAGGACTCAAAGAAATCAAACCTGTGTTTGATCGAAATATTAGACAGTTGTAAACGGGCAAAGAACGAAAGAAATCCAATGTAAATTTTTCCAGATTTGGATAGACATTCATATGCTTCCATGAATTAATAACAGATGAGTAGAAAGAATTTACACCATTAATGCTATTTGTATTAAAATCCATAATAAAAAAATGGACAGGGTTTAATAGATAGATAGATCTGTTGATCACGCTCGCAACTCCAAATCGTTTGAAGAAAGTGAAAAAAAGTGGCTGAAATGTGTTTTGGACCAACGATCTATCCATAGATAGATAGATAGATAGATAGATAGATAGATAGATAGATAGATATAGTTTCTACAGACCTTGGTGCAAGTTAGTTGTAAACCTGGGGCCCCGCAAAATGTTCCTAATCGGACCTACCGGGCTAAACAGTTTAAATTTACATGTACGTGGATTTTCTAAACTTTACTTTACTACTGATATTATAAAAATGTTAAATTTTTAAATGTTATAAACAAATTAGGTTGGGTAACTGCCAGAAAACACATGTCTCACCATTTTATGATCATTTGCGCGTACATATTTATGTTCTCAATATTTGCAAGATACTTATGTTTATAATTTTGCACGTAACATTGCCACACACGACCTTTCTTCCTACCTAATTGCATGCGTTAATTCACATGTAAGAGAAATCCGAGTACCTGTTCAGAAATTCGAGTCGGAGACAGGAGACAGACCGACGTATGTTACTAACGGTGGTTTGGGGTGTATTAATAGTACTTAATCTCTATTTCTACATACTTTCTACAATACTTTACAGACTGGTTGCTTTTTATCATTTGTAAATTAGTACTTTGCTATTTTTTAGTTCAAATGGAAGTGGAACTTTTAAAAAACATATTATTAGTTATATAAAGTACAGTCAACGAATTTCAATTTTTTAACCTCCAAATTATTTAAAACCTAGAAGTAAATGATAATAAATAAAAATATAAAGTAATTAGTCATATGGTTCTTATAATTTGGAAGATAAAGCAAAGAAATGGAAATAAATTCTTTCCCGGGCATTTATATGCCAGAGAAAAACCCGGGAATATTCCCATTTTTTATTTTCCTTCCCACCGGGAATATTCCCACTGCTCATCACTATATAAGATGCGGGTCTACAGCTTAACGTGGAATCTGACCCACATAAACTTCCATTAGTAATCGAACCCGGGTCTCCCATTCCGAAGGAATGTACATTAATCATCTGGACGCTAGTAAAGTGTCATGTAAAAATTCTTCAAGCGTCATGTGTCAAGTAAAAATTCTTAATTGTATCTTTAAAAGCTGGAAAGGCTCATATATTTACTAAATTCTTGGTTTAGACGTGGAGGCGCACATTCAACAACAGATTCCGAAAACCTACGAAATTTTAACATCCTTTTCGGACTAACCGGTTCAATGACACTATTGATCTTTCACCAATTTTTTCAAATTAGCCAACACCAAACTTTAGTATTCTTTCTGATCTAAATCCAAACTGATCTCATTATTCTGTGTAAATAAAGTCTGTGAAATGAGTAGTTTACTGTTATTCCCTGACACAATTCTGTTTCGATTATTGAAAACACGATCACAAATGACCATTGTTTTATTTCAGTGTTGCGTTCTTGCTTCACAGCTGTTTATGATTTTCGTTTTGTGGTGCTAATTTCTTGTCATGAGTTAAGGATCCCAGAACAGAATTTAGTAGATCTCATCCTTTTGTTTTAAACAAAAATATTTTTGGCAATAGGTCATCATTCATGTTTACATAGGATTTGCAGATAATTTAGATATGATTATATATTTATGTGGACTTTGATTAATAACAGAATCTGGCCATATTTTAATTACATGACGTCATTGAAATTTATTGTTTATATAACGGAAACATTAATACTTGGAAATCTTAACATTTTCCTTTCTTTTTATACATACTAACATAGCATTGAACTACTGAACTCCACATTGAGCCTGCCAGTACCGTGACTAAGAAAAAATGAAATGAAATCTTTGAGTTTTACGTCCCACAGTTATGCCGGCTAGGCTAAAGGTGGTGATGAGGAATGAATGAATGGTGGAATGAAGAACGTGGGACAAGCGGGAGAACTCATGCACACGGTGTTTGTACACCACAAAGTTCACTTGGCGGGAGCAGGGTTTGAACTTGAGACCCCATCCACCAGAGGTGAACGCTCTATAACTGAGCCACCGCGTAGCGTGACTAAGAATACATAGACCCCCGTCGAAAATTTCAAAAGTCCCCACTCTTTTCACACGGTCATTAAGACACAAAATTTATAAACAATAGAAAATTTTCTTTTTCTTTTTTTTATACTTGAGGTGCTTCATCTGATTTGTTCTACTTGTCCTATTACACAAAATTGCACATTATTATTATTATTATTATTATTATTATTATTATTATTATTATTATTATTATTATTATTATTATTATTATTATTATTATACACAGATAAATTTTGTCATATTTGTTACCAAGCAAGAAGGTAATATTTAATTCACTCTCTGCTGATAATTACTAAATATCGTCAATCCTTCCCGTTTATTATTCCGGTCTCTATACAGAGCAGTGTTTCTTCCAGACATGTTTTTTTTTTGGGGGGGGAGGCACTGGTCCCCTGGAGCTCAGAGTGCCTCCCGGAGGAGACCAAAGTAATACGTCTATAATATAATAATAAATAAAATAGTACCAGCAGTGCCCCCCGGAATACTACGTGTGCCGCCCGGAACACTTTTTCTGAAAGAACGACTGATACAGAGTGTTCACGGTAAGTTTAATAGGTTGTAATAAGCACTAACTTGAATATTGGAAGACTACAGAACAATATTGAGGAAATGGTGTGAAATAATATGAAACTTGAAAAAGCGGATCTGAGCATCGTAACATCATAAATTTAATCTCTGAAACTTAAATAGGCCCCCCCCCCCCTTTTCTGAGGATCCCTCGCATTACGGGCCCTGCGACGCGCTAGATACTGCACTGGAGTTTGCCTTCAAAAATCAAGTTAAGTCAAGTCTGAATTTTAATGTTTAACTTATAAAACATGATTTTTAAATTTAATTGATGATCCTGATTTACGAAGAGATGATGACTTGATACTTGAATTCTGGTAATATGAAATCTCAATACAGTATTAAGACAGGTTTTACACCATTCAATAAAGTAGAAGACATTTTACGTCTTCGTGGAAATAACAATGTTAAGCGGCATTCTCAACACCAGCATAAAATAGATCATAGTTGAACTGTTCATTATTAATGAAAAGTGACGTCATTCCACTAATTCTTCCATCGTCATTCACTTACTTGCCTTATGCATTCGTTTAGCCTAAAGACCATGAACGTGGGACGCTGAACTAAAATATTTGCCGCCTTATGCAGAGTCGTTTTGACGTATGATTAGCGTCATACTAAAGGCTTGACTACTGCAGGAAACATATGCTAGTCAAACTCTTTACTATGGCACTAATCACGCGTCAGAACGACTCTGCATCAGGCCTTTGGTGTTTAATTCTTAATGGCGCGCAGTATGCTCATAGATCTCTTTGAACTGAAGGAAGTGATAGGGCTGATTATAAATCCTCATGCGTAGTTTTAGAGAAAATCGATAAAAAAACTATTATTATTATTATTATTATTATTATTATTATTATTATTATTTTGTAAATCTAAAGTATGAAGCTGTAACCACACATGTGTTAACCACAGATCTATTAAGATGGAACTGTACCCTCAGCACTATATGACTACCCGCAGCAGGGAGCAACTGTCCCCATGGATTGTCGAAGGGTATTCAGTTACTGAAAATGCATGCCAAAATATACCATACTAATTTGCTCTCACACACTATAGTACTTAATATACTTATATGAAATACTGTACTATAGTCAGTGGTGCTATTCTAATTCTTTAACAACCAGTTCTGTATAAAGATAGATAGATGCAATGCTTTCTTCTGGCCGTACGCAACTGTACAACGTACCGACACCTTTTTAATGAGAACGGAGTATTACCTTTTCTAACCTGAAGTGAACTAAATTAAACTGAAAGCCAGTACCAAAATTCTGTTGCAACTTCATCTCTGTACTTTCTCCACAGAAAAACCTTTACACAGTCCCCATTTTAACGTATCCAATTAATTGTTTCTATTCATTATTAGGAAAGGATTAAGTGAAAACATCCCCTAGATTTTTTTAGCAAAGTATATCCATTAATTTAGTAAAGGTTTATAGAACATTGTGGTAGCATGACTAACACTCTGAAGAACATTATGTGAACAATGTACTTATGGGTGTTGTTATTGAAATTCAGTATTTGTAGAACTCTTGATGCCTTTTGAAAAAAAAAAATAGCAGCTAACTTTAGCCCGTTTAAAAAAAAAAAAAAAAAAAAGATTACCATTACGTTTATTGTATTATAAAACTAAAATGTAAGAATCACACATTTTTAAAGCATCTTTATATATAAGTACGTAAGAGCCTTTAGTTACAAGACTACAGCAATATGCTACTGGACTTTAATAATAATAATAATAATAATAATAATAATAATAATAATAATAATAATAATAATAATAATAATAATAATAATACCTTGAAATGTATGCAACTTTTTAACCATTACGAACCTGAGGTCCAGCGTACCGGCACCTTTAATTTTATAAATAAAATGTTGCATAGACATATATAGGGTGTCCCACCAAGAAAGTGCCATATTTTGAGGAATGATAGTATGGGTAATGACAAGCAGTCGATGGAGATATCGATGAAAAGACCGTTTTATTTCGTACACATTGGTTCGAAGACGCGTTATGTCCAGAACTAATGAAGACAACGGAATCATTCAAAAACAGGTAGGTAGCACACGTTCATTACACTCGCAGATCTCAATATCCCTAATTTCATATTTACGTTTCTATCTGCCCATTTAAATTTCTGTCGACCCATTGAATTGAAACAATTCAAAGTTGCTTGTCTGCACAACACTAAAAGCGAGCGTGAAAGTACAGAGGTTTCTCCATATATTTGTTTGGCTTCTTTCACTCTTGGCTAGTGTAGGTCATGTGTGTGTGTGTATGTGTGTGTGTTTACGCGATCTGGATATAACAAACGGTTCCGCGAATATATATAATGGTATGGTTTTTCACCGGTGTGTTGTGCATTGATATGTCGCGCAGCCCCATAGGGTGTGTCGCGAAATTTTAGAATTTAGAAACCTTCAAGCATTTAATAATTAAAAACCGCTTTTGAGATAGGCTGTAACAGTAAACGTTCCCAGCGGCAGCTACATTATTTAGTACTACATAGAGTCGTTATTTTATAGAAACTTATTGTCACAGTTTTATAATTTATATTGGGCCTTATGCAGAGTCTTTTTAACGCGTGATTAGTGCGATACTAAAGAGTTCCGCTAGCATAAGTTTCCTGCAGTAGTCAGGCGTTTAGTATGACGCTAATCATAAGTCAAAACGACTCTGCATAAGGCAGATTATTATTAATATAAAGTCAAACAAGTGTGTCATGATGTTGTGGGTGTTCAATACCGTTTGTCGTCAGCCAAAAAAAGATTAGGAACCAGTAGTTTAAATACTTGTTTCTTGTTTTACATTATAATAATATGTATACGCTTGCATCAAAGTATGTATGGATATTCACGACTGTGCTTGTCTATGAGTTTTTTCCCTTCCGCTTTTGGAATCGGTCTTATGACCCCCCCCCCCTTCGGAAAGAATCCTGTAGGCATCACTGCTGATTACATTATTCATTATGATACTAGGAAAACGACAGTACACAGTATGGCTGATGAGTGTAAAATTACGATTAACTCTTTTAATTTTTGTTCAATTCTCTTTAATTTTTTGTTTAATTATAATCTTATGCACTGGCGTCTCTGGCATGTACAATTTCGGCGGGGGGAGGGGGACGGCATCAAAGAATGATTTAAATGTTATTACCTACCCCAACCTGTTTATTATCTTCGATTCCATTTGCTACCTTTCTGCTTACCTTTACGGACCGCCTGAGGTATATCAAGAACCGCCGCCCGCCTGAGGTATATCAAGATACGGACCGCCTGTTATAATTATTTTACAGCCTGAATATTATATTCCAAATAAATATAATAATAATTATATTATTTATATGTTATTCTGTCGTTAGTAATTAAATTAGAATAAAATATTGAATATTTTGTACTTCAAAATATTGGGGAGTACGCGTTCCCCTCGTTCTCCCCTTTAGAAACACCTGTGATCTTATGCATATATGCGATTATATCAGTGAATCAATCACATCAAGCAGAACAACATTTGCGGATCAGAGTAAATTGTCATACACAGTTTCCAAGTGAAATAAATATATAAATAATACTGTATAACTAACTAACTGGGCTATGGGACTTCAATGCCGCATTTACAAAAGCTCTCCATTAACTTCTGTCCCTAGCCAACTGGATCCAGTTTCTAGTTTGAAATCCTATTTCTGCGAGATCCATCTTAATATTGTCCTCCCATCTGCGCCAAAGTCTTCCTATATTCGTTTTCCGATTGGACTTCCGGTTAAAACTTTGGAAGCGTTCCTACTTTCTTCCATTCTAGCTACATGATCTGTTCATCTGACAAGGCAGGGTACGCTGGTGTAACACACCGATTGTGATAAGATTGCACAGACATAGAGAACATCGAAAAAGAAGCGACACGTACTTTCTTTTTTATCGGCCAACAAGCGCATTGAAAGGGTCAAATAGGGGCATAAAAATGGGCTCAAAATGAGATTATGTGCAATATAGCGAGAACGAGAAGATATCGGAAAAGGTTAAATGTACGAAATACTACCCATAGTCGACGCAAGGCAATGAGGTAGAACACACTCATGCGGAAGAAAGCAGAACATTCGGAAATGGACTAATCACGTGTAAACAATGTGTTACAGAAATGAGCGAAAACAGTGGTAAGAAGCAGGAAGAAAGAAGAAACGAAAACAAAAAATACGTGTTTTTGCTTTGGGTGCATATATCGCCCGTATGCGAGAGACACGCAATTCATCTCAATGTACGAAGATGAGAGTTGAGAGAACACCCAGGGAGCATGCAAACGCCGTTCGTATAGGCATCCATTGAGACAGTACTGTGCAATGTGTTGCATATATCGCGTTATGGGAACAACGATGAGATGAATGTTGGAAACCAGGAGGTGTGTAGGCAGTAGTAACACAAAAACAAGGATGTTACTATTACTGTTATGTTGTACGCGTATTTTCGTAGTGATATAATGTTGATACTCATGCGTGGTATTTATAGTACTGTTGCTGTTTATCTTACGTATCTGGACCACCTGCGATTACATTATTCTGTGCTATGCATTTTTGTATCCATACGCGATATATGCAACCCACTGCACAGTACTGTCTCGCTGGTTGCCTATATGAACGTCGTTTGCATCCTCCCTGCGTGTTCTCCCATCTTCGTGCATTAAGATGAATTGCGTCTCTCGCATACGCACCCAAAGCAAAAACACGTTTTTTTTTCGTTTCTTCTTTCTTCCTGCTTCTTACCACCGTTTTCGCTCGTTTCTGTAACATATTGTGACAATGTTGTGCACGTGATTAGTCCATTTCCGGATGTTCTGCTTGCTTCGCATGGGTGTGTTCTATTTTATTGCCTTGCTTCGACTATGGGTAGTATTTCGTACATTTAACCTTTTCCGATATCTCTTCTCGTTCTCGCTATATTCCACATAATCTCATTTTGACCCCATTTTTATGCCTCTATTTGACCCTTTCAATGCGCTTATTGGCCGATATATAAAAAAATACGTGTCGCTTCTTTTCGATGTTCTCTACGTCTATGCAATCGTATCACAATCGGTGAGTTATATCAGGATACCCTGCCTTGTGAGAGTCCTACGTAGATTTTATTACCTTAACAGTGTTTGGCAAGCGGTATAAATTATGCAGTTCCTTATTATGAAGTTTTCGCTATTTTCACTCCCGTCCTAATATTCCCCTCAGTATTTTATTCACAAACACTTTCAATCTGTGTTCTTCTCTCAGAGTAAGCAACCATATTTCGGAACTATATAGCACAACAGGCATGATTATCATTTTATATATTTAAATCTTCAAATTCCTCGACGAGAACAAGAAATAAATTTTGAAATTAATAATACGAGTATCACGAATTTCCCCTTTCAGTCGTCATTTAATTTTTTCGTGGATATGATTTTGGTCTCCTAATATTGATCCTAGATATTTGAAAGTATCCATTATGTCGAAAGTATTATAAATTTGCTGTTGTTTGTCTTTTGTTAACGGTGTCACCATACTACTGACAGTGACACACATAGACTACTACTAGTAAACAAGAACAAAACACTAATGTTTTTCCTATGCATGACACTAACAGCGACATCTTAAAATCAGAAACATTTATGAATAAAAATTTAATCTCAAAAGGGAAACCTTCATCTCAAAAAGGAAGATTGTGTTATCAAAGTTTGGCAACACTAATCTTATAATGAAAAAACGACAATATAAACAATGATCAGACAAAAAAAAAATCTCTAAGTGACTGAGATGACAAATTGCTAGTGGAGGAAATGTAAATTTTGATTAAAGCTAAAATTAAAATGAGAAGTAACGATAAAAGCTATTGTCGCATATTTGTATTATTACTGATAATTAAAGTACAACTTGTCTCTGTATTGCGTCTACATACATCACAGATACCGTCTACTGCTCATGGAATTATAGTGTCCACGAAGTTGGCTCATGAACAGTTCTTGTAGGCTTAGCAAAATACCTTGAACTACCACGAGATAAGGCTTATCATTATTGGGGAAACACAACTCAACCTTTCGACCATTTTTTTTTAACACTTGTTATCTTTCTATCAAAGAAAGATATACATATTTTCAAAGTAACTATAAGAACACAATATGCTTTGTAATATATTTTCATGTGCTTGAGGCTTCATTAGGTATTCAGTGTATTCGCAAATTTTGTGGATCCCAACTCAACCCCCCCCCTCCCCAAAAAAATGCAAGAAGTAATCATGATCGCTATGCTGATTATATCGCAAAATAAAACGTAAATTTTGTGATGCGTTTACGCAAACTGGTACGTAATTATGCCTTTGACCTATAAAAACAAAAAGAGTAAATTGTTTTTGGTATTTAGCAGGAGAGAAATTTACATATTACTTCCATTTATTTCTAACGTTAAAATAACAGAATAGCAAATAATAAATAAAAATTTTCTTTACAACAGGTCTGTGTCTAGGGGTGGCCATAAGGACTCAGCCATTTTGCGATAACCGCAGCTACCTAGAAAACTTTCAGCCTGTTGTTTAGATGAATATGATATTACGTTTAAAGAAATATTAAAAAAAAAAAAAAAAACCTTACAGCTTATTTCGTTGCGAGGGGAAAAATCCGATCTGGTTATACGATGAAGGACATAACCCAAACTAAAATTTTTGTATTTCGGCTCCATTGTTTATCCAAGAAAAAGCTACTCAAAAAGAGGATCTTTTATCGTGCAAGAATCTGCCGTTGTTGACTTGACAATGATTCCTTGCTTCGCTTAAAGAGGGTATATTTATTAATAATGTCTTGTTTTCAGAAATCCAAATGTTTCGTCAGAAGCACCACTTCATTTATTGTCCTAATCTGGCTGCTGCGGCATTTCCCTTTTTCTTTTCATGAAAGTTCCAGATTGTTTTGTCTTCTACAGGTAGCTACTCTTTATATTCACTTGATAGAATTACTTATTTATTTTCTAACCAATTTTCGATTTTCAGAATCTGTTAAAATTACGTTAAACTGTGCCAAGTATTGAATTCATTTCCAATGCTTTCGTTTCTAAGTAGCTATATATAAAAGATTGCATTTCTATTTACATAATGACTAAAAACCATTGGAGAGCTTCTCTGTAGTAACGCGGGAAGGGGGAGGGGCATGGAGAAACTTTGATCCCCTCCAACTTTCAGAAAAAAATCCCCTTATGTTGTATTATAGAGAATGTATACACGAAAATGCTCAAAAAACGAATGAGGATATTAACAATTTCCTGCGGGAAAACTTCCGGTCTCCCACTTCGAAACACTTGGAAGTTCTGCTCCCAGAGCAGACAACTCCTAAACCCGCCTAAACCCGCTCAAGACACGGCATTTATATGTATTAAGACAATAAAACACACATACACACACACAAAACAAAGAAACAATTCAATATGGTATATCATAATATACAATAGATGAACTTCTTTGAAGACACATCATTTTAAAAACAAAAGGTAGGAAAAAGGTAAGAAAAATGTCGGTGTTGTCAACTTAGAATTATTTCTACATAAGAAATAACATCTTTTTTACGTGCAAAGCTATTCGTTAATTACTGTGTATAAAAATGGATTTATTTAAGGTATTTAGAATCTACTTTCAAGTGACGGTATGTTTTAATCATTGGAAAAACAGAGACGGTATGCCGCCTTCACTGAAAAACCAGAGGCGATATGGCATACCACCGCATACCGTCTCACTTCGACCACAAACAAAAACTTGTCTTTCGCAATAACAATATTTATGTTCTAAGATGAGTTAAAGTTAGCCACCGAAATGTTATCCTCCTCCCTGTTGAGATTATTTTTATTTTACGTATGTGTGTAGGTTCGTTTCTTTATTTTTAGGTTTCTCCAATCAAATGTTATCTTTCATCTAATTCTTAATCTTTCAATGTTTCTAATAATCTCTATCATGCTTCTATACAGTAATGCTACTCCAAAATTACTACTTCGCAAATCTTCTTAAGTTGCTTTATTTTCAATCAGAACCTATCTGATTATCTTCTTTGCAACTCATCATCATCATACATTCTTTTACACATAATTATCATCATCGTCTTACTAATTTTTATCCTTTTAAACTCTTACCACAATTATCTTTAAAGTCTCTTAGGTATGCCTTCCAAATATTTTCTCTTCCTTAAAATCTTCCATGAATCTAATCTCTATAATCCTGTTCCAGTTCCAGTTACTTCCCTTGCGGGAGATTTATAAAGGAAGTCCCGGCCTTAGAGCCCTGTGGACTGTTTCACTAATGTTGTTTTAAATGAAAATCGTTTGAAATAAGATTATGTATTAAGATGGCTCGTGCCTAAATGACCGAATTAGCCTGTTTTAATTATAATTGTTTTTTACTCTGTTAATGTAATAAGGAAGGATAAGCGGCGCATGAACATATTGAAATTGAAGCACAGTATATTAAAATTGTAACAAATAACAAAATTGTCAAAAATAGTGAAATGTAAATAGTAAAAATTGAATAAAAACTGAGAGCAAAGCTCCCCAATACTTATTGTTTACAGCGCCATCTCTTATCCATCTATAATCTCTACATAATCTCTATATTTGCAAATACTCATAACTATCTTCCTTAGAAACGACTAGAGTCACATTTTAAAACACTTTGTACCTACATACTCTTATATTCCAACATGCTCATAAGTCTTAGAGTTCGGATCACTTTTATACTGTTCTATGGATATTTTTTTAAGCTTTAAAAACATTCGTATTCAATAATAATTACAATGTAGGCGTATTCATATTTCAATAGCTAGAAATAAACAAATTCTGGTTTACAGAAAGTAAATAGGATCACTGCTGTAAAAACTACATATCCTTTATCATAGGCAACCGACAATTATTTGCTGTTATACAGATTGCATAGCAGTTACAGAATATCAAGCATTTTAAACGGTAGAGTACATTAAAGCCACCGTTTCCTATAAAGATGTTAACGGTGGTGGAAGAAATTTCTCTATGTATTGCAAAAAACATAATTCAAAAATTTGCCTTCGTTACATCCAGAAAACCCTAAGGTTTTGAAGCGAGCCCATCTTGGGATGAGGGGGAACGAAATCCATTTTTAAAAAAATAACGTCCCGCAATTATGCTCCGAGGCTACGGGAGACTGTCCTAATGATATCTAGGCATACCTGTATGATGCTTTTCTTCATCAAAATTCGTTTCGTGTGAGCTCGGACGGAACCAGGGACCCCACGCAGAAGAAGTGAGTGCTCGAGCACTGAGCGATCGGTATTGCAGAATCGTGAGTACGTTATACTAGATAACTTTTAAAAAAATCTACGCAATCGTGGCGGTAAGACTGTTACCTTATTTTTGTTTTCGTTTTATTTTTAATAATAAAAAATTAATGAGCGTGTATGTGTCATCGGCTTCTCATATAGAAGAAAGCGATCTAGTAGAGTGTAATTTCAGAGTACAAATCGAAGAAAAGGCTAAATCAGTCTCAAATGGACGCGAAGATTGGAACAAAAAGCTAAGCTATTTTTGCATTCCACTTTTTATATGATGAAATTTTCAGTTACAAACATCAATGCATTTCTCTGGACTATTTGCATTTATTTTTTGCTATTTTGACTTCTACTAACGCAGGTTAGCAAGACCAAAAGTGCTTTCTTGAAAACTGAAACATGTAAATTGGCGACCGGTACGCATTTACGAATAGAGAATATTAAGAATGTTTCAAAAATTAAGTAGACTGAAAGGAAAATAACATTCGTAATTTTGGAGGGGAAAACATATAACATGTGTATTCTTCCAAATGTTTTTTTTTATTTCCTCTATTGTTCAATATTGATGGACCAATTTTGGCTTATTTTATCACTCCAACAATGATCGCATATTTAATTTAGGGGCGTCTTTGGGGAGGGAAAGGAGGGTCAATTTGTTCCCGAATTTGAGGAACACTTGCTTTTTAATGTATGAGTTGATTTGCTTTTTAGTTTACCGCACACCTTTCAGCAGTGAGGCTATATGAGACGTGGACCGATAGCTTAAAGTGTGATCCGAACCATATAAGCTCCCAGTAAGCCACTAATAACAAAACGTGAAACTTTTACGTCGGTGGACAATCCTGCTCCCCTCTCAGCGACACAACTACGCTAATTGTCGCCCGCAGCAAAAACTCGTCTTAGCGCCTCCCTAACCAACCAAACCAAAACCCTCTCCCAAATATTTTTCCAATTTTGGGCCCTCCCAATCCGGCGCCCGGGACACAAGCCCCATTTGCTTCCCCTAGTTATGTCACTGTCCCCTTTACCCGGTAAAATCTGAAATAACGCTTCTGATTTAATTGTTATCCAAAATACTGATGATACTGAACTCAAACGTGCTTTACTATTTATTATTAAGACAACTAAAGAATTAATTTTTTTTTTTTTAAATTAAGCACGATTTTAAACTATATAGTTTACAGAGGGCCAGACCGGTAGCCAGCACAAAAATGTAGGGGGGGCCTGCTGAAGTTAGGGGGGGCCCGATCCAAAAATATTATAGTTCATCACCATATTATAGTTCATTTGCAAGCCTACCGTGAAAATTTTAGGGGGCCCGCCAAAATTAAGGGGGGGTTAGACCCCCTGGATACGGGCCTGCAGAGGGCTGAAGGCTTATAAGCACAATAAGCTAGTTTAATTAATCATTCCGAAATAATTACGTTGAAATAACACAGTTTAAGTTGGAATTGAATCGTCACAACAGTTTTAAATTTGCAAATTGCTTGCACACTAGCGGCACCTATTAACTGTGTACTATTAGGAATTAACATCACTCACAGATTGACCTTTTTTTTTTGTATTATAAATAGGATAATTAATAAATATTTTAAAATAAATCGTCACTATTAGGATATTCCACAAACTCGCAGAGGAACATTTTTACTAATACACTGCATACCATTATACTGCCCCGTATCCTTCATGTTTTTGTCATTTTAGCAAGCAAATTTTTGTTTGTTTATTTTATATTGAAGCTTCCAGAGTACAGAGACAGCTCCAAGAAAAGTGTAATACACTCTATGTTTTATCAGTTCATACAAAGTGCCAAAGGCGAACACTTGGGTTGTTTCATCGGTTTACATTAAATCGCAGGAGGAGAGGAAGACCTTGGCCCCACATGTGCGTCATTTCCTCTTTAAACTAAGCCTTATCGCTTTTTGCAGAAAGTGAAGGAGATTCCAAGAAATCAATGATAGAGGAGTATGTTGCCAATATCGTCAATGTGAAGAAGACACTACTCCTACGCCATTTTTCCATGGAAGTTTGTGTGTGTGTGTTTATCGGTACTTTTCAATGCCTCTCTTTTCGTGATGACTTTTTGTTTAACTTTGCAATATTGGAAAAGATATGTAGAGTTAACTCGAAATGTTATCGGGATACCTTAACATCAATGGCGTTACCAGGGGCGGACTAAGGCAAAAAGTTTCACCCGGACAAAGTGACGTTTTGGTGCCTCTCTAGTTTTAACCTATATTTTACATTTTATTACAGTGATTTTAATATTTTAAACCCATTTTTCAAAAACAAAAATTAATACTCAAATACATGATATAGGTATATTTAGTATTTAAAAATATACATATGGTATCAATTACATTGTGTTTATTACTATTATTATTTATGTACCGATATGTATAAACAAAAACAATATCGACAGCATTAATTGAATACTACTAATGGTGATATGATTATTAAAATCTCCAGTGGCGTATTTACGATTTTGTTTCGGGGGGCTTTGGTAACTTTTGCTACCTTACGTTAGCCGGACAACGTTAGAACGTCTTGTATTTTACCTTGTGTTAGGGCTGTTCCGATAATCGAGTAATCGATAACAATTCGATAAAATTTCAAAACCGTTTCATCGATAAAGAATTTTAATTTTATCGAATTATCGAACTTTCGAGACTCCCGAAATGTTCGAGACTCTCAAAATGTTCGGGACTCTCGAAATGATCGAGACTCCCGAAATGTTCGAGACTCTCGAAATGTTCGGGACTCCCGAAATGTTCGGGACTCTCGAAGTGTTCGAGGCACTCGAAATGTAAGAAACATTAGACAACTTCGAGACATTTGAACTGTTCGAGAGTCTCGAATTGTTTGAAAGCAGCAAATACAGAAATATATCAATATAATCGCATTTGTCGAGTCGCTTGAATATTTTTAAAAGTTCTTGATTATCGGAGTGTTCGGAAGAAACAATGTATTCGAGGTTACCATAGTTGTTTATAATATGTATTACATATATGCAGGATGTTTATTTTAAAACTTCTCTCCTTAGCAATAAAGTGAAGGAAAAGTTTTTTCCCCACAGATCCATACAACGTTTAAGCAGTCTGTCAGAAGACAGAAAGAGGAAGAGAAAACATGCATCACCCGAATGGAATTGGAATCCAAGACACCATTAGTCTACTAATAGTCACTTTGTCAATTGCGCCAATAACGGGGCAGGCAGATGATTTCGAGGGTTCAATTTAAAGTTCTGTATAGAGACAGCTACTGATATAGGTAGAGGTAAGAAAATTCGACAAGGCTGAAGACTTATCAAACTGCCGTTTAGAAAATTTAGCATCCGGCGCTCGAATGCCTTCGAGTATTTGAGATTCTCGTGAAACAAACCTTGAGAAATTTAGGTGCGAAGCTGTCTATTACAGGCCGTCCTGTCTGTCTATGTGGTATCCGACGATAACTTTCAAACGGATTGTCCGATTTTGATGGAAGTCATTTTAAAATGCTCTCGTTTGCTTTCACCAGACACCTATTGTTTTGGTTGCCATACGACAAGGGGAATTTTCCAGAATTCAAGTATTTGTTCTTACTTTGAGCGTAGGCGTGTAAAAGCTACGATAACTTTCGAATGAATTGTCCGATTTTAAAGGGGATTGGTCTAAATGCATGGTGAAATATCTGTTGCTCTTGGTTACTTTACGATATTTGATTTTGTATATAAGATGCCGTGCGGCTCTGGGACATTACAAACCTCAGATTCAATGCGTACCTGGGAGGGGGGATGCGGCCGAAGCGTGGTGCCAGCAACACCACATTTATCTACGACTGAGATCAAGAAAGTTTGGAGAATTAACTCCACACTCCCTATATGCCCTCATGGCATGGTGCTATGCACAAGGGAGAATTTTACATATGACAGAATGGAGACTAATGGAAAATGAAATTAAATGAAGTCTCACGTATATGCCCGTTAGGCTAAGGGAGAAGGATGATTAAGGTAAGTGAATGATGATGAAATAATTGGTGGAATAAGAATGTGGGAGTAAACAGGAGTACGGCCGAGAAAACCCACGGACATAATGTTGTTCACGAAAAATTTACTTGGTCGGGGATTGAACCAGGGAGGGACAAAAGGGATGAAGGGGAAAGGGGAGAAAACATACATGCTCTGACTTACATTTCAATGGCTCTGATTCAATTTCCATATCAAATTAAAATAACTTCCGATCAGTTCTTAAGGGAAAAAAGAAAAACATTATATCCTCAAGAGTTCTCTCAGCTGCTTCGTATATTGTTGCAAACAGACTTTCAAAGAAAGATGGTCGTGCAGTTACTTGCTTTGCAGTTGCTGACAGAAATATTAGACCATATCTCTCCTGTTATGTCTTGCATACAATAGACTATTTATCATTGTTTCTTTCTTTTCCGAAACAAGAAGCCAATCGAAGCAGGAGAAAGCGCAATGCGTGCTGTGGTATCACGAAAGCAAATCGCCTATCAGTAACATAAGTAACGTAAGTGGTCTTTAAAAAAACTTGTAATGTTTTGTAACTGACCAGTATTTACATTATTATGTCAAATGGTTCTTCTGTAATAAATTTTGGTAATCGGGACAAGACTTTATGCTCACCCTGTATATTCACTGTCGAGGAAATAGATTTATTTCCGTTCTTCATCTTCATTAAACTTAGTGATGATTTCAAGGTTTCCCCGGGATAGGCTTACCATACGTCCTAGATTCAAGCCCGGTCCGGAAAATTGTCTGGGATTAACTAATGCCTGAAATTTTAGGGAAAATGGAAGACTGGGAAATTTCGCTGTGTTTGGTCAAGTGCTTGGCTTGTAATTCAGTCGTGCTGATATTTATGAAAAAATCAATAGCGATAAGGTGTTCTTCGCAAGAATACTTTACTCAGGGAAATAATTAAGACAATAATATAAAAATATATTTTAAGTATAGAAAATGAGCATAAGCATTTTTGGAACTTAAGATTAGACTTTTCGTAACTTCTCAATAAACACACGCCATTCTTAAAAATATCCAGAAATTATGATAATCCTGCCCCGGGGGATTTTGAATACATGGAGGGTGAAAGTAGCAAAAATACTGGTAAGCCACGGTGAACATGATCAGAGATATGTTTGTGGGGGAATATTCCTCCTGAGCAACCCCCTGAAATCACCACTGATTTGACTAACATTTATTTTACTGAAAGGCTAAAGGGGGAGTTTGCGCCCAAAGCATCATCATATCTGATTGCGGCAATGTGTGAACTAGTGGTTATTAATGAAAAGGAAACAAGACAGAAGATAACACATTTGGCTTAAAAATAATATTTTGCTACAATTTTTAGCAACATCGTACGTGATTAATATGGTTGAGGTTTTGGGTGTATACTATATCGTATGAAGAGCAAATTACCCTATTTGTACGTTTAAGACCTATGTCTCACAACTCTGATACAATAGCTGTCAGCAAATAACAAACAAGAGATAAAATTCAGGAAGAAATTGAACTTCCCGTGTATGCGTGTGTGTCGAACTAAAAAGCAATCCCTTTTTGTACGCTTTCATTTCTCCTCACAAATACAACTTTGCAATAACTTATCAGATGAAAAAAGTTTGACTAGTTTGGCTGCAAGAAGGAATCATTGCAGAGGTGAAGGAACCGAACTGTCCATTACTAATTTTGATAATACCCGAAACTTCAATAATACTCGAAATGTCGATAATACTCGAACTTTCGATAATACCCGAAACTTCGATAATACTCGAAATGTCGATAATACCCGAAACTTCGATAATACTCGAACTTTCGATAATACTCGAAATTACGATAATACCCGAAACTTCGATAATACTCGAAATTTCGATAATACCCGAAACTTCGATAATTTCAAATACTCGAACGGTTTCGAGTAACTGGTGACAACTCGATAAATTTTCACTCCGAAGTTCGATAGGTCCTCAGCCTTATCGAACACCCCTACCTTGTGTATCGTTGTCGTACTGGAAGAAAAACCTAATTCCATTCGTATGTTTCGGAGCTAGTGACTTCTGCCCGAACGCCGACGAAGAGCATAATAAATTCAAGAGGAGTCCAATTTTACATGTTTCTTGTTGATTTTTTAAAATCAATTTATATTATTATTATTGTTGTTAAATTGTTGTTACTTATTTCAGTGTAAAAAGACCAACATACATCTGAACTGAATAAAGAAACAAAACTATAGAAATAAAAAGATGGTACTAGTCATGGGCAAATATGACAGAAATATGGTAAAGAGTAAAGTTCAAAGCAGTATTTTGGATATAGACCTAACTTTAGACATTATAAAATACAAAGGAAAAGATTTCTTAATGAGTACGAATTATATCGGAAGTTCGTATTTATCTAACTGATTGTTTTTCTGTCTTGCTTGCTTCGTTTTAATGTGGAAGATTTCGTTTCATCTCACTTCCAAAACTACGTTCTAGGACTTCACTATTCCTTGACATTATGTGCAATCACCCGTCGTTTTAGTGGATTAAAAAAGTGTAATACCATTCTGACGTTCCCGATTGTCCGACACTAAGTCTCTAGTGACCAATATCAGTAATATTATTTACATTACAAAAGAAATACGAGTAACAGAGTACTGTACTTTTACTCACGCGCATTATCCAATATGACAGCATAGACTAACAGTACACTGTAGATATACACATTTTTATTGAACATTTGTCGTTTTTTAGTTTAAAATGAGGACTTTCAAACTGAATCGGCTACTCCGATTTTGCTCGTTGATTCCGATTGCCATTAAACAGTGATAAGTAAAATCGGGGAATAACTGTACTTCGATTTCCCTAAACAACCTGGCTGTTTCTTTCTGATCTCAGAACGAATTATTAGTGATGGAAACGCTCCAATGGCAAATTTGTTTGGACCCTAATACTTCACGACCGATATGTAACCTTATTATGGACTATTCACATCAAGCTACAAATTGAAGGTTGCAAAGTATCAAATTATAATTGACTTCTGTAAACATGGGTCAGATTTAGACATGAATTTTTAGAGTTTTGTATCAATTGCTGCCAGACAATTTCCTCCTGTCACAGGTGTTTTCTCTTTTAGAAAAATTTAAGACTACGGTTATTTACTCGGACGACATTTCAAGACGGCAACATAATGCGGGATCAAAATTTACACTATAAATAACGTGGCATGTTTGTTATGATCAATATTAATAAGTAAAAGAACAATCTACTACATAACGAAAGTTTTTTTTTTTTTTTTTTTTTTTTTTGGATACTAAAATTTGTCTTATCAAAACGAGTTTCCTTCGAATCGCATGATACAAAAGTACAAATTTGGAAACTATTTGATGCTCAATGTATGATTATGTCCTACAGCTTAACATGTCAATTGCGGAAACACTGTGCGAAGGCAAATTTCCAGCTCACTCACCTAGTGTCACTAACTAAGCTAGGTAACTAAACCGACACAGCAGGAAAAGAAGCTAGTTTAAATTATCCTTCCCCTGTCGCCTGTGATATAAAAGGATTCGTGCAAACTTGATGATTAAGGGAATAGAAGGGAATGTTAAGAACTAGAATTCAAGGCGGCTTATAACGTTATAACCTAGATATTGTATTTACAAGCATTCGTACAGTAAATCCCCCAATATAAAGAGCTCTGACTTCTTATAATGACTAGCAAAGAATTCATTACGCGAAGTTACATCCTTAATGAAGTGTTTTTTTAAGATAAGTATGCTATATTTTGTTTGTAAGATTAATTTGCTCAGACTGATGGTTTAATCCACAGAATCATCGCTGGAGAAACAAATCTTGTTGTACTGTATCCTATTTTGTGGCTAGAGGAATTTACGGATGGGTACAGATATCTGCATCAATACAGCTTTTTGCGGATAAAATTGCAGTTGTTCGTGAAGATAAGAGTGTTCGTGATAATTCTTCGGGGACTATTACTTATTAACTTCTTTAAAAAATTAATTAGCACTAAGATTTTATGTGAGTTTCTTTGAGGTGGCATATTTCTTTTTCTCAAGGAGTTTTTTTTTTTTTTTTTTTTTTAATCTTTCTCTTGTCTGCGTTCTGAAGAAAGACGCTCATTGCTTAATGAATAATGACCTTATACACCAAATTGCGATGTGCTCTGAAATTGCGTATTTGACAGATATGGTTTACAAACTTCACAATTCGCCAGAAATTCTCATTTAAGATGATCTTAGGTAAGTATGTACTTTTCCCTTTAATTTCGTAACTTGTATTAGCATTACTTTTATTCAATTGTACTGAAAATACCATAATTCACTTACAATTTATTTAATTCATATCCGATCAGAGCATTCATAAAAGCAATTCACAAAAGTACACAGGATGTACTTTTAATTAGTACGTAATTTAGAGTCTTCTTTTGAATTTGTAATTGTTATACATATAACAAATAAGCTGTATGTATCTGCTACCTCATTATCTGCGGAAGCGGGTGCGGAGGGATATTCCTGCGGGTACAAATCCGTGCAGATGGCAAATCAGTCAAGAAAAATATTGTTTTTGTTTATCTTTTATTTATGATTTAAAGACATGAATGCACGAAGAAGAGTTCTACTTACAGTTAAACCCGCAACACATAAGACCACTTGTAACCACAAAAGGACTTACCTGAAAAAAAAAAAAGAAAAGAAAACTATTAAGTTATATTATACATCTTTAAATTATATATGAGCAAGCATTTCTATACATGTTTCTTGTCTAGCTATATAAAAATAAAAATAAAATTCATAGCATACGTTTCAATGATTTACAACCAAATTCCTAATACCTCTTGGTCTTATGAGGTTGTCCTTTGTCCTAATACCTCTTTGTCTTATGAGGTTGTCCTTTGAAAATACATTTTTTTTTTTTTTTGCGTTCCAAGATTATGTCCCGAGGCTAAGGAAAAAGTTGATAATAAGATGTATGATAATGGTGGAATCATGAAACTGGGAGGAAACGGGAAAACTCTGAGAAAACCCACGTACACGGTGTTTGCTAACTACAAAGCCCACTCCGCGTGTGCTGGATCGAATCAGGGACTCTACGCACCAGAGGTGAGCGCTTAATCACTGAATCACTTATTTAATCATTGACCACTTAATCACGGCTCCCCAATATGCTCATGACGTTAAGTTTGTAGGCTTACAATACTAAAACAACATAATAATATTTGGCAATCTTGAACTTCTATAGTTTTTCATAGCATAACTCATAATAATAATAATAATAATAATAATAATAATAATAATAATAATAATAATAATAATAATAATAATAATAATAATAATAATAATAATAATAATAATAATAATAAAGTATTTCATTTAGGGTAAAGGAAATGGGTCATTAATAAAGAGGAATAATTATGAAAGAATTGGTGGAACAACAATGTGGCAGAAAAAGGGAAAACTTTAATAAAACTCGATGTTGTCCACCAAAAACTCATACGGTGGGAAGTTTATGGGTGATTAAGTGATTCGATTCCCGGTGAAAGAGCATTGAATAATGTTATAAACTTAATTAATTTATTATTAATAAGATAATTGTAAGACTATCACTTTCTATAAAGTAAGAACCCTTATGTTGTACTCAGCATTGTTGCAGCCGCTACACTGTTTCAGAATTAATTTTAACTCATTACTAGCTGAACCTGCGCTCTCTACACAGCGCATCATTTGCATATGAACATAAATATCCTTCTCATTCCTTACATCTGTACATGTCCCTTTACAGACACAAGTGAAAGACGGCTTAATTACCCCCCCCCCCAAAAAAAAATCGGCAAGGCGTAACATAAAGGAGAGATTATATCGATTATTTTTATCTCAATATCTCACACCGCGGGTTTGCAAGATTTGAGCCTACTTCCGGTTGGAGTTTTTAATTCATGCATGACCAGTGTTTTCTTTCTCCTTGCATGCAGTATGTAATAAGCAAATACATTACATACACAATTAATTATAATTGCAGTTATATATGGTGTTCATTGGGCAAAACACTCCAAAAATAAAGATTCATCTTACACTGGAGAAATGTTTATCCTTCCTTTTTCATTATTATTTGGCCATGAAACAAACACCTGAGACATATGCAACCCATATACACAATAGTGTGTTGTTGGAATGTATAATGTGTAGAATACGATGTTTTAGTTTTTTAAATTTCAACGCTTCCAGTGTACCCTTAAAAATGTAATAAAGAAATAATGGCCATGCTCTTTTTAAATATTCAATTAGAACGGGACAATCTACGCAAAATTTCCAATCGATCAGTGAAAACATCATCTTTCTAGAGCCTGTAGTTTCCGAGATATCATTGTCGAAAGGTTGACTACAAACATATAAACGTCCACAACGCATAGTTTAAAAGAACTCGGAAGATGGAAGCCCAATTCCCGTGCATTGATTTTAGAAAAGGCTTATTAAAATACAAAGGCTTTGAACAATAATTTTAAAACAAACTTTATGAAAAATATTTAGTTAACTAATTTATTTAAAGTACACATACTAAAAATGTTTCTCTTTGTTAAACGTGAAATTACACACAACCGTAAATGAAAGATTTGAAAGCCAAAGTTATAGGTTGGAGCTCAGTCGTTTTTGATTGCTATTGTATCATTTTAATAGATAGATTAAATGCTCCATGATTTTTAATACTAAAATTTCGCAACACGCTCTATACGACACGTGACACACCATTATGTCGCGACACACCAACTGTAACAATAATTAACCCTACAAAACCAAGGTGGGTTAAAAATTGTCCATATTTTTTATTAGGTTAAGAATTTTTATGGATGTTCCTTTAGTATCATGTCATAAGTCAGGTTTTATGTCGAAAATAATATAAATTTTATTTTCTATTATTCAATGCTTTTAATTTCAAGAAAAAAAATTAAAAAGTTTTCGTGGTGGGCTAAGCACCCTCCCTTGGTGTACCGTGTTACTGTAATTGCATGAGGTTATGGTTGAAGTTGAAGATTCTGACACTAGGCGTCGCTACGGGTATAGCCGACTCAAAGCGACGTTACACCTGAACAGACACCAAGGGAGGGTTAAAAAAATTCCACCACATAAATCGTTATTTTGTGTCCCAGAAAATGTAATAATCTTCTCTATTTTGCACTAACTATAAACTAAGACAACCGAAGGCGCACAGTAAAGAGAAGAATATTACATTTTCTGGAAAAGAATGTGAATATTTTTTAACCCTCCTTTGGTGTGCTGTGTTACGTACGCGTAACCTCTTGGTGTACTTAGGGTTAAGGCATTAGTTAAGTTTCCTTCCCTTGGGTTGTAGAGATATAACTATAATTCTAATTGATACACCTTCCCTCACAAGTCACTGCTAGTTTTACTCTGCTTCTTAATTTGTTGATTATTAACCGAATAAATAAATATATGAATAAAGTTTCTCAAAATCGTATCTTGAGCAAAAACGAAACTACGCGCCATATCAAAATAATTTTAAGAATACTGAGTATAAAGTACGATAACGAACAGGAAGATACTCATTAGCTACAATGAAATAATCTATTTTGTGAAAAGATTTTTTTTTTTTTTTGCATAACGTTCTAATGCACATCAGGAACCAGTATTTACTTAGATTTTCTCATTCAGGAACAAGTATTCAGCTAGATTTTCTCATTCTGACGCTTAGTTCGTTTTGGGATAACCATCATCATCATAATAATAATTATTCTGTGGAGCTTCCATGCTCCACGGTCTTCCGCTAACCTCTTCGTCTTAACATACGATTTCTCTGTGTTAATATAGTCCATTAATTGTAGTCTTCTTCTTCCCCTCCTTCCTTTTCCTGCGACTATGCCCTCTAAAACGTCTCTCATGATACAATTAAATTCCTTCTTAGCTATTGTGATTGTCCCAACCAGTTTCTCTTTTCTTCTTAATAATATCTCAAATTGTTTTTTTCTCCCTCACCATTTCTAACACCTTCTCATTCATTTTCCGCTCGAACCAACTAATTATCTCCATTCTTCTCCACACTCACATTTTGAAAGCTACCAGTCGTTTTTAACCTTTTAAGATATATCGTAGTTTTTACTACGAAATGATAGTGTTTTCAAAATTCGATTAAAAGAGAACTAAGAAAGCTATTTAGCCCCTTTATAATAATTACAAGAGAGGAGGCATTAAAGAAAGCATTGGATGGTCTATACGCTTCCGAGGGTCGGAACATAGAGGGGTATGACGTTATCACTTTACAAATTCTCTTCTTTTAGTGAGGTTTAACTTCAACATTTTTTGGTGAGCTTCTCTTTAACCCTAGATTTCTGAAGTTTTACACAATCAGTGGACTCTTTAGTTTTTATCTGCATTATTTCGGATCTCTTCGTCAACACAGAAGAGGGGTTCAGAGGGGCTAAAGGGTAAAAAAGGAATATTTCTTGACCAAAAAATCCACTTTCACGATTATTGCTCCGCTCGGGTACATGATAAGGACATATGAGTGGTATTTTCTGAAAGCCTACTCGATTCTGAACAAAACGACGTGTGAATCATCATTCTACGATAATTAGGGACGTGTCAGGAATTTTTTTTTTTTTACATAATATCCTTTTTGTTACTACTGCAATTTGGAGCGTTGTGCGCGCTTTTCCCACATGGAAAAATATTTTTCCCGCCCTTAGTATTGAAGATAGGAGACTGATATTTGTCACAAGTAATTAGTACCACAAGTACTATTTTTGCAAGTGATTTCCAGATCTGTATGTTTACCCCGGGCTGGGCCAGAGGGCTCCAAAATGAAAAAAAAAAAGGATTTTTCACAAAAAGCTATTTTACTCAATTTTTCCCTCCTTAAGAACGTCCGAGGAACATGCGAGTGGTAATGTGTGAAAGCTTACTCTATTCTGAAGAGAACAACGTATAAATCATCATACTACAGTACAATAATTAGGGACGAGTCAGGAATTTTTTTAAAGTTTCCATAGAATCTTTGGCAAATTCTGGAGATATTCGCAGAAGAGGGAAATAATTTTTCCCGCCCTTAGTGTTGAAGATAGGAGATTGGTACTTGTCACAAGTAATTAGTACCACAAGTACTATTTTTGCAAGTGATTTCCAGATCTGTATGTTTACCCAGGACCGCACCAGAAAGCCTCAAAATGAAAAAAAAAAAATTACAAAAATCCCTATTTTTCTCAACTTTTTCCTCCTTTGGGACGTCCGAGGGACACTGAGTGGTGCTGTCTGAAAGTCTACTCTATTCTAAAGAGAACGGCGTATGAATCGTGATCCTACGATAATTAGGGACGTGTCATGAAATTGTTAAATTTTGTAGGGTGCATTTTACGGAAATTTTGGGCGTTTTTTGATGCTCTCACAACATGGATAAAAATTTTTCCCGACCTTACTATTGAAGACAGGAAATTCTAATTTATCACAAGTAATTAGTACACTACGTAGTATTTTCAAGATTTTTCAGGCTTGTGCGCAGACCGGGGGAGGGGGGAACTTTGAAGAAAGTTTTTTTGTAAAAAAAATCCCTATTTCTCTTTTTAAAAAAGTCCCCTCAGGTACATGATAGGAATATGTGAGTGGTACTGTCTGAAAGCCTACTCTATTCTGAACAAAACTACGTATGAACCACAATCCTACGATAATTAGGGATGATGCTATACCTTCTTGACTGAAAGTCAACAGAAACACCTTTAAAAAAAAAAAAAACATTTCTTAAAAGGATTAATTTTTTTATGCATAGTGTTCATGTTTCTAACCCATATACCACATTACTTTACACGAAGCAGTTTATGAGTCCTTTTTCTCAACTCTTTTATTCAAAGACCCACAAAATAGCATTTTCTTTCTCTTAAAGGATAACACAATATACGAGTAATTGTAACTACGATTCAATTCTGTTCTGTGCATTTTATATTTTCTTTTCTTTCCTTTCTTCAATGGAGAATTTTCTTCAGGGAGAATATTTTCGCGGCAAGTTTGAGTTTCTACATGCGTTATTTCCTAGGTGGGGCAAATTTCTCACGAGCACGACCAACATTATGTCCTTCTGTGCATTTTCTCCGCGTAAAGATAACTTGCCTATGACTGTAAATATGTTTTCCATTAGTGTTTATTGAAAAAGTCGCGTGACTATATATATATATATATATATATATATATATATATATATATATATATATATATATATATATATATATATATATATATATATATATATCGTCTTCAGGCCATAGCATAAATTGTCTGCAGCATACATTCACACATAAGTAACTTCTTACAGAGTGATGATGTGTAGTCAGGAAGTCATTACTGATACCATATAAAGTTTTGCAAAATTAAGCTTGCGATTATTGAGATGCAAGATTTGTCTTGTACAAACTGTCGTGTGTAAACAATGATTGGACAGTGGCGGTGGGAGAGGAAGTCTTTTGTTGTATGTCGAATTCATAATAATGACACCGGACATCGCCGTTATCAGACACAAACTTCATTAATTACTACACATATCAGGCTCATAGCCTGTGAAGTAAAGCGGCGCTGTGAATGTATATAAGCTAAAAGTTTTGTAATTACCAGTATCTACAATGTGAAAAAAGCTGCGACAACTTTAAACAACTGTTGGCTTCTGGAATTGAATGGTGAACCACACGATTACGATATATGGAATGAGCATATGCTCTACGTATGCAAATATCCAATCTGAATTTTTGGAATAATACCAGAAGAAAGGAGTAGAATTCTTTGTAATATTGGTATAGGGTAGGGTAACGAAACTGAAAATGTTTTGGGCTCGGTTCTCGAAATCTAAATAAACCTTTTAAGGTAGTGTACGTCAGAGAAAGAACCGAAATAATATATTTTGACATACGGCTTCTGTGCACGGAACCGAAAACCATAATTCGATGTGTATCGAGAGGAGAACTGAAATGCATCTCGGCATCATCAATTGTAAACATCGTTAGCTAAAGATTGTTACAAACTGTAAACGATATTGAACAATGTGAAATGATAACTCGAGGAAACCTCCTACAGTGATTTTATTACAAAACGTACTTCTTTTTTCTCTCTAACTTTGCTACCATTTCAAGATCAATTGAGGTACCACAATCTAAACCGATTTTGTTGGAAAATTGGTTTCTGTACCGAAGCCGGAATCGGTTTTCTTGAGGGGGAGGGGAAGGGAGGAGACGAGAACCAAAATCTAGCAGAACCCTTTATGTTTGTCGGTTTAATTAAAATTAACAGCCCTTGTATACAGAATGGTTCGTAAGTCCCTTACGTATCCAGTCTAGTGTATCTGTGTGCTGTTGAGCATGCTCATTCATCATATTATGGACGCCATGCCATGTTTTGTAATACATTTTTCAACACAGCAGCGTTCCTTATCTATATGTTATGTTATGTTATTTAATTATGCCTGTATGTACGTTTCTTTCCCGTTTTTCAAATAATGGCCGGTTTAAGCTCATTTACACTTGAATAAAGTACTCATATTGTGACAAGTACGTGAGTGCATGAGCACAGGAATACGGTGACACCATGGACAGTGAACACACTGAGTGCCAAATTTCAATGAGGATTCACCAAGACGGAAAACGATATTATCCTGGGAGACAATGGTGGATCCAGAAATTGTTTTTTTTGGGGGGGGCAGGGGGCTGGAACAAAATAATTTAGACAGTGTCCCTCGGAACTCATTTTTGCTACTCAAATTTGATAGCAATGTATAGTACACTTGCATATATTTAAAAATAGGCTAGTTCATGAAAAAAAAAAAAAAAGAAGTGGCATTACCTGATATTCAATCTCATCTATTTAAAAGGTTTATTTTACTAATATTGTTACATTGTTCAATGTATCGTGTAATATTTTTTTCTGTATTCTTAATAAGCTAGGATTAATAAGAAATTTCAGGATATACATAAAATACTTTGTAACAAAGAATACATATCACAAACTTCACATCAAACCAGAACTAAAAAATGCAAAATTTATATATCTTTGCTTCAGTCATACAGAAATTGCACTCTTCTGGAATGTTTCTGGGCGAAGAGATCCACTACTTCAGACACATCAATTGTAATATCTTTGTCAATATTCATTAGGGTTAACTACTAAGTTTGTCTTGACCCATTGTTGTTCTCAGATAGGATTTTACCAATTTTAAAGTTGAAAAACCTCTTTCTGCAGAAGTGAAGATTTTACGACTTCTTCATGCAATTGTGCCGTATATACTGGAATCAAACTAAACAAAGGCATCACTGACTTTGTTAAAGCAACTCTTGAGATCAGACTTATGAGCTGATAAAAAAAAAAAGAGAGAGAGAGAGAGAAAGAAAGAAAGAAATATACATATTTATGTTAAAATATTCGTGTGGGGTATGTTTACTACATTTGAGCGGTGAGTTTGGCGTCTTACAGTCCTAGGAAATGTGATATCAACCTCATGGGAAATAGCAACCTCTTCGACCTTATTAAAGATCTTACTGCAATATGGCCATTCCTAGTACAGAACGAAAATCCACAGAATCACCCGATGTACTTCGAGACATTAGTACAAAACTTCTTCAGTTATCATCACCAAGAAAAGTTCTCCACTGCTCCTCTGTGGGTTCTGTTTACAACTTCGTTCGCGATTTGGCTGTTAAGGCCATCGGCATTTGTAATTGAAAAGACCACCAGTTAATATCTAAAGACAAACAGAAGAAGAGGCCTCGATCATCACTTTCCATAATTCAGATGAAACCTTATTTATCATTTCAGCAAAATGCTCAGTATTGTTAGTATGAATGACCTCAAATTCCTCTTGCTCTGATATTTTTTTTTTTGGGGGGGGGAGCTTCAGCCCCAAAGTCCCCCCTTTAAATCCGCTACTGTTGGGAGAGGAAAGGATACTCATTATTTTGAGGAGCAGGAATTTGTTCTGATCGTCAGTTTAGTATAAATGTATATTTTTTAGCAGCGGTGGTATATGAGTTTGTAGGTCTACTGTTTAAATGTGGGATCCAAAACCACTCTAGTTTTCACCGGAATCAAAAGTATAAATACACTTTCCATACATTTTAGCCTTTCCTTCAAAAAGTGCAAGAATGTTTTTTGTTTTTTCCCCTACAACAGAAGAAAAGAACAGCTAAAAACATGTGTTGCAGAATGTTTGTTTATTCGGTCGAAGTTTCATAATGACGCTCCGCACAAATGCAAGACGTTATCGAGGACGTGTGATGCTTATTTGCTGCAAGAGTGGAGTTATTTTCTTCTTCCGAAGGAGAGCAAGGGGAGATGAAATCTCTGGCGGAGTTCCAGGAAGAAGTCACTAAGGCTTCTCCCCACTTCTTCTCTCGTTGGCGCCACCACCGGTGGTGTGACGCCGTTAGCAGACAGCGCGGCCAAACTCCAGAGTCCACCGAGATCCCCTTTGCTAAAGGTCGAGTCACACAATGAGCGTCATCTACTACAGTCACAGTAAAAAGGGTTACCCGAATCCTCTTCTACCCTTTTAACGCTAACAAAAGACATTGCCAGGCACAAATCGTTTTTGTATTCTGTCATTTGATAATGCCTCACCCTCTGATATTTACATCAAGGGTGACACGACTAATCAATTTTCTCATATATTGAAAGAACTCTTCTAAATCCATATATTTTACTGTCGTTTCTTCCTCAAATATTGTGCAAATTTATTTAGCACGGCAAAGTGAAGAATATGGAGTGACCGTGCTGTAATTTAACGCCTGATAGTTTTGATTGGAATATCGGAAAATCTAACCCTAGTAGCGAAGTTGGTTGGCCCACCGTTGGGAATTGAGTGGGATTTGGTCAAAACAGTGGGTGATGGTCGGTGCGAGACTAAAGCGGAAAAATTTACGTTGGCCCAACGTTGGTTAAATGTGTAGTTGGGCAACTAACTATTCTCCCGACCTTCACGCAATGATACTAGAACTGACAGTTTTCCCAACCAAGAAATATGTTACTTTAGCGTTGGTTAAGTGTCGGAGAATCGCTGGTTTGGTTGTGAAATGGGTGGGTAATGGTTTGGGTGGGAAATGGTTGCCAAAGTGGCCAAACTTGACGTTGGGCCAACGTTGGTATGTCGCATCGCCCCCATTTTTCCAACGTTGGGCCAACCGATTTTGCTACTAGGGAAGTAAGATAACTACTTGCTGCGCTTAGGCCTTCGACATCTGTACACTGTTGGTTACAATCATGCTTAGCTGAAAGCTCTATTTCTTTAGTTGTTCTAATAATAAAACAGCAAAACATGTTCATGTTCCTATCATCATTATCCATTTTCAAATAATTAAATTGAAACAATCAAGTTTAAACTAAATCGCCACAATATATTACTGTCGAAATACAAAAGTATTATGTTGGCGCGAGACTCCCAAATGTCCAAGAATTATTAATTAAGGATATGCGCACATCACATCAATATCAACAGATATCCATTGGATGGTTTAAAACATATGGCGATATTATGGACCCCATTGAATGTTTGTATTTAGGTTAATAAGGGACGTGTATTGTTGTAAACTTATTTATAAAAGTTTTGGTTGTATCTTTAACTACGCTAGAAATACTTGAATAATTGAACTCCAATCATTAGGTTGGGAAATTCCCTGTAGGTATAATGATAATAATAGTGACAAGTAAGTATATAGACTAATACATAAGTAGTACAGGAACATAATAATAAGTTGTAACTAAAAGACTTGATTTCCATATGTGACAAGAATGAGAATAAAGTCTGCTAAAGGCTGTAAAGAGCATCAAGCACAACTTACATGTATGGGATACAGATAGCCACAGTAAAAGCCACCGTTACCAGTCAAGATATTAACGGATTGATTCCATTAACGAATTCAGCCGAGATAACAGCTCAAGTTATCTATTGACAAAAAGCATTTTTTTAAAAAATGCTTCCGTTTAAGAGTTATCGTTTGCACTAACGAGCACACATAAGTCACCGTTATCCATGAAGATGTTAACGGATTGAAGATGTTAACGGACTATTAACGATCCCGGTTGAGATAATCGCTCAAGCTATCTATTGCAAAAAGCAGAATTCAAAAATTTGCTTCCGTTTAAGAGTTATCGTTTGCACTAACGAGCACATACAGTCACCGTTATCCGTGAAGATTTTAACGGATTGGCTATATTAACGAACTCGGGCTAAATAATCGTTCGAGCTATCTACTGCAAAAAAATATAATTTCAAAATCGGTTTTCATGTGGAGTAATAGACAGACGTACGCCCTAATATTACAGTTTTGTAAGGTTTACTGGCGTGATACAAGTAATAATATTTTTATTAGTATCAGTAATTATTATTATTACTTGCTCTTTCTCAAGGTTATGACGACACACCAGCATAGTAGGGAGCTCACCTCTCTGGAACAAAGGGGATCTTCACTTCCAGCCTACGAGAGTTTGGAACAGAAAGTGCTATGTTTGTGTGTTTACTTGGGATTCTTCCTTTGTCATCCATTACTCTTCATTTTGGCAATTCTTCCATCATTTCCCAACTTATAATTGCCACCAGTTTCATTTAGCCTATAAGCAGGTCGTTCGGATCAAATAAATGTCTGCGCCATTTTGTTTTGTCAGCCTCTTAAATTAAATTTTAAAAAATATTTTATTTTTCTTTGAAAAGAACGGAAATTTTAACGCTTTGGTGTTACTGATTTCTGCTTTAAATTTACTATTCAAATGTCTCTCATTTTGTCATAATTCTGATATACTGTGCAGTCCTGTGATTTTAATACATGTATTTATAAACAAATTGCTCGGACGAAAAAAAAAAAAAAGTAGCCCAGGTATTGAAGAAGTACTTTCAACCGAACTGTTCATCTTGTTCTGGTAATTTAACAAAAAAAAAAAAAAAAAAAATGTCTATAGGATAACTAAAGTCCGTTTCGTAATTACACGTTAGAAAAAAATCAACACGATTTCCGTACTTGCGAACAAAAAAAAAATGTTAACAAAATGATTCACGTGACTTATGAATGATTGACAATAGAGAACAAAAAATATCATGGTAGAATTGATAAGGAAGGAATCTCCCTCTACACTTAAAGAGAGTTCCAGGAACAGATAGCATCAGCATTCAATGTTATCTTCTTTCCTTCTTCTCTTCAGTTCATGGTTCCAATTAATTCAAAGTCTATTTTAGAAAATGACGGGAGTATTTTGTATTAAACTTGTTTTCTTTTTTCTTAATCAGCAACAAGATCTAGGAATTATTCATACTCTTCTTCCTTCAACACTGAAATGGGAAACCAGATATTGTTTAAACAAATACTACAGATTAATTAGTTATTGAGTGTAAGTTCTCAGAAAAAAAAAACTTTTTTTGTAATTACAGATTATCTTACAGTCTTAATCATTTCAGGGAAGAACAAGGATATTTAGCAAGAATTTTTGAGATACCTGACCCACAAAAGACAGCCAATAGTATGCAACTTCATAAAACGTAAGACACTATTTGAATTTAAATACAACACAAATTAAACCGATTTACCGTTTGTGAACTTAACATTATAAAGTAGCACAAGTGATCATCGGAGGCACCTCTTGTTGTGGTTCTCTTAAATTAAGCATTAGTAATAAATAAATAAATAAATAAATAAAATTGTATTGTATTGCCTCACACACTATAGTTGTGAATCTTAAACAGACAAGTGTCATAAGCAAGGTGGGTTTCCGGATTTCAACCCTCTTCTTGAGCAAAGCATTATGCGAAAGTAAGTATTTACCATATTTGGATGCATATACTAGCTGTGATCAAAAAGTGCGGTGAATGTAGTTGCACAATGACATTTATAGATGTATCTATTTCAACTAGTAAGCCCGGTAGCCTAAATCTTTGGTTATAGTCAGTGTCGAGTTTGAACGAGTTGTGACATATTAGTTGCCTTCCAGAGGCAGAAATCTCGGGCGCCAACATTAAGTTTTGTTCTAAGTTGCAAAAAAGTGAAAAAGAAGCTCACGAAATGTAAAAATCAGTGCACGGCGAAGATTGTTTATATGTGGTATGAGCGATTTAAAAGCGGCAAGGAGTCGGTTGAAAATGAGCAACGATAGAGAGGTGCTTCGACGTCAAATACAGTTGAAAAGGTGCAAAATGTGGCACAAATGATTTGTTCAAACAAGCGAATGACTATCTGAGAGTTTTCCGAATAACTAAACATCTCCTATGGGTCCATAGAAAGCATTTTAACCGCCGATTAAATAGGCAAATGTCTTCCTTCTTCACTACGAAAACACGCCGGGCCACACCTTGCTTTTGATCCGCGAGTTTTTGTCCGGAAAAAGTGTTCCTGTCTGTCCACATCCGTCTTACTCACCAGATTTAGTACCACGCGACTTCTGGTTCTTCCCAAATATTAAAATCACGCTTAAAGGAAAACGTTTTAACATCATTCTTCATATTGGAAGGACCAAGACAGAGTAGCCGAACGCCCTTCCAAAACAAGACTTCCAGAAATGCTCCCAGTCATGGTTTCAACTTTGGGATAAGTGTATTGCTAGGCAAGGACAGTACTTTGAAGGAGGTTAAATTAAATTCCATGTAAGCTTATTGCTTTGTTTCTAATAAAATGAGTAACCGTACTTTTTGATCACACCTCGTACAAACATTTGAAATAATATGAACATGAGAGATTGACTCCTCCCCCTTTTTTGATACTTGTATGCTACTGCAAACAAGTATAGATCATATGAATAACAGTTATAACTGAATAAAGTAAAGATTATACAAACTCTAATTGATGTATTGCTATAAAATATACTTCATAACTTCAATTTGTAACGCTAATTCTGTCGTGAAGTATGTTACATATGCCCTGACTAAATGTTTAGCCAACACACGAGATTATCTGGAATAATTCAACGCATATCTATATATATCTATATATATATATATAGATATAGATATAGATATATATTATTCAACGTATATTTTGTTCGACACTTTAAAATATTGTATATTGAGATTACACAAGATGGTTCTTCGTTACCTCTATATCATTAAAACAAGTAAACAAATAGTCATAGCAACGATAACAAACAAATCTCAATATAATACAAAATATTTAAATTATTTCTTTATATAATTTCTTCTTGTTCTTCTTCTTGATAGCTTGTGACTTTTTAAATAGCTCATTTTGTCCGTAAATAAAAATGATACTTAAAAATACATAAGGTATACATTATCGCTGTAAATTAATAAAAGAAATCGTATTTTATTCTATTAACACAAATATAAAATTGCATGAATTTCAGTTATTAGGATACTATTTAAAAGTATAAATATACTAGTATAGCTCCTAATCATTAAATTAAAAGAAAAAAAAAACGAATTTTAGTAATGATAAAAAAATGCATCAAAAGATTGCGATCTTGGACAATAATTACTTTTTGGATCAGGGGCTACAAAATTTTTGAATGGCCCCTAAATCGAGTTTTCGTATTTCTACGGAATAAGCACATCATATTGCGTTAAGTAATAGTTTGGGTTTGACTACACTGTATGTAGTTTTTCAGATATAAGGAGTACAAGAATTTTTTGATTGAATTATATTGGATCTTTTGATCCAAAAAGAAGATAAATTTGCTTTCGAAGAAGATAACAGTAATGTGGTCCGTAGAATATTCTGACTGCTAAAGGTGATACCCATTTAAAAAACAGTTTCAGAAACGTAAGGATTTAGATACAAGACAAAAGCCCACATTCCTTTACATTTGATGACCACATTAACAACGTAATAAATGAGGGAAAAGAAATATCGGGTTTCCATCATACAAACAGTTTGAAATAATTATATAAAACATATATAATATTCGCTAGAAACTTGAGTATGTGATTATTATATGAAGCTCAGGCCAAACCTAACTTCATCAAAATAAATAAATAAATAAAAATAATTAGACTTTTTCGTAGAACTGAAAACTGCTACCCATTTATCTGAGATGAGGTGAAGAAGTAACAGAACATTTTACCTTTCCTTTCTCACTTTAACCAGTGGTGGTTCTAGGCCGGTGGGCCTAGCCTCCCCCAGTTTTTTAACTGACAAAAATAATTTAAGCTTTTATGTATATACTTTTCATTGTTTATAGTAAACTCATTATGTACCTATGATAGTCTGGACCTGGTTGCCCCCTAGCTTTTTCCTTCTAGATGCGCCTCTGATTATAACATGAAAGAAACATTTAATAATACATTCTGAAAAAAATAAGTCATGAGATATTCAAAAAAACAGGGATAATCAGCCACTTGATGCGAAAAGGAAAATCGGATTTTTTTTTTTTTTTAGTTTGTGGAGCTATTAGAGTAATATTCTACGAAAATAATAATAATAAAAAAGTTAAAATGCAATAATGTTAGCAACAGGCTAACTATTCAGAAAATATAATATTTCCACTTACGGAACAAAATTAATAAAAAAGTTAAAATGCAATAATGTTAGCAACAGGCTAACTATTCAGAAAATATAATATTTCCACTTACGGAACAAAATTGTCATTTAGAATTCTTACTTAAATTAAAACTTGAGTTAGTTAAAGTTTTTGGAGTTAAAGACGTGTTATGTAGAAGGTTATGCAAAATAAACTTACCTACCTGCTATCTATATCCATATATATATATTTACTGAGGTCGTTAAAATTCGATCGGAAAAAGATTAAGATGCTATATCCAAGTTTAAGTTTTCCCACTTAAAATTTGTTGACAAATATAATGAATAAATTCTGTAAATAATGTACGTTTAATACCCTTAAACAAATATAATATCTAAAGTGGCCGTTTGTGTCTTTAATTTTGTCAATTGAACATACATTAAGATTTAATCCAATATGTATAGCTCACAATAGAGTTTCCCGAAAGGAGAACGAGATGTAACCAAAATTCTATACCAAAACAAACCGGGTTTATATCTGTTTCTTTGTATACGATACATTGTTCACACAAGCAGTACAACATACATCAAGATGTATAAGTTGCAAGCGTTTGTGAGATGATTAGGCAACCAACATGACTTTTCTCTTATGATGGGTTGCATAACTTACATCTGATACACACCGATGAAATGCCAGTTTGAAAATCAAAGCAAATAGCCACTTTTAGGAATGTTGTAAATGAATTTTTAATTGTAGAATATCATAAGAGATATCATTGTAAAATATCATAAAAAAAGTCAAAACAGTGAAAATTTTCGGTTTTTATAACAAAACTTACGTCCTAAAAAACTTTTCTTTTCTTTTTCTTTTTTTTAAATTTCTGCGCGCGGCTGTAAAATCACGAGAACAAAGCTGTCTTATTTCTAATAAATATCCGACAACTGCGAACAAATTACCTGTGGAAACTTTACGAGAGCCTAAGGGTATAGAATTTATAAGAATCATGTTGGCAAGTAAGACAATTTGTGGTGCCATGTAAAAAACAGCTGAGCCAAGACATCTATCTAGTCACAGTATTTGACACTAGTGCCCTCTCGCGTGATGCTGTGAACCACAGCCAATACAAGAGACAACATTGCACATCACACTGCGAGTGAGGGAGATTGATGAACGAGCTATAGCAGTGGGAAACTGCCAGCTGCAATGACGTGTAGAATGTCAAGGTGTCCTTGCTCATTAGAATATCCCCTCTCCGCCCCTCGCAGCCTGGCTTTTCCTTCATCTTCACTTTGCAACAGACGAAAGAATTAGCGATTCACTGACAAAACCTTGAAAGATTCTTCAGCAGGATGAAAAACTAATCACTCACAGTAATCAATTTATACTGAATTAACACACAAACAGATACTACGGCGACTTACCATAGCCTCGTGGTTCACTTGATAGAATGATTCCTTCTGGGTTTTCGCATCTAAGGCCATTTAGGCCATCCCATTTTAATGAGCGACGTTCCTTGGCGAGCACATGAGCCGGGAAAAGGGAAGGAAGGAAGCGGCCTGGGACTTATAAGTTAGGTACCACCCCGGCATTTACCCGATGTGAGTGAGGAAAACTCAGGAAATCTTCATTCAGGGTGGGTAGCCTGAAAAAGCATTTCTCATTTTTTTTTTCGACCGAGTGCCCCCACCGGGACCGAGAGCGTTAGCGTCTACGAGGACAAGTTGAGCATCATGTGGTAAATAAACACCGATGATTGGACATTATAAAAGTATTCCCATTTTTCTTTACCAATTACTACCATTCATTAACCCTTAACTACCCTCGTGGAAATAAGTTACATTTACACTCTACTGAGATCTGACAGGCCCGTTATTATTTCTTTCACGAATATTGAGTTTTGTTGTTCTCTTTTTTCTTTAAATTCCAATGCTGAACAATTTTCTTTATTTTTAGTAGTTGTCTTGGCATTTCCAAGTAAGTCGTAATATCACAAACAAACTCCAACAGAGAGTTTCTTCGTGGCTAAGCGGTTAGCGTACGCGCCTTTGGCGTGGGGAACCCGGGTTCTACTCCCGGCGGGAGCTGATGTGGTTCGGATTTCACGTTAATCATTAGGTCTCGTCTCATATAGCCTCGCTGCTGAAAGGGACGCTACATTCAAAACCAACTGAACTCAACTCAAACTCCAACAGATATTTGTAAAGTTGCATTATGTACTTTAAAAAATGTAATTTCATTCCTATTTCAAGATAGGCTAGCTGCAAAATGTAACACCTTCTCTAGGATCTATCTTATGTTGTGTCGTTCTGAGAGATCTATGTGTAAAATACAGAAATAATAATTGCAAAAGTCACACAGAAACTATAACTGCAAAAGCATATCTACCGAGTTTACCAGTCATGGCGTTCAATAAAATATAGTAACGTTTATAATCGGGTGAGGTATATCAAACTCCAAGCAACTCACATTGTAAAAAGTCAGAATACTTTCTCATTAAAACAATAATAGTTCACTCCAAACTATAACAGTACACAAGAAACCAGCATCATGTGTTGACTACCGTTAAATTTAGAGAAGAACAAATGACGACTGAGGTCCGTGAGATCCTTCAGAATAGTTAAGGGTTAATAATACCCAAATACTGGAGTTAAAAGTTTCTAGAGATAGTAAACAACTATCATAATGCGTTTAATGATCTCCAGCTGGGTATCGAACCCGGGATCACTTGTGTGCGCCTGCTAGTACTACGCCAGCAAGGAGAACTCCTTACGAAGTATAGAAGTCTAAAATGTTTCCAAGAAATTTAAGAGAATTCCTAATTGGTATCGTCCAACGTATAATACTATTTTTTTATATAGAAAAAACAAGACTTGGCAACTATTGTGTCATATAGTTAACTTGTCCACATCTTTATTTCCTTCTAAACGTTTTTCTTTCTTTATTTGTGGTGTCATGTAATTTAAACGACAAAATAATGAAAATAAAAATCTTGAAGTGTCGTCTTTCTATCTCAACATAAAGATCTAATGAGAATGACCACACTGCAAGTATCTGCTTACGCATGTTGTTTGCACATTTGATATTCAGTTGCAGAGGGTAGTGAGAGGGCAAGCGGGAAAGTATACATACTGAGTAAGCGAATATTTGTGGCTGGAGAGCTTTCCGGCTTGAACAGGGATCGAGGGAGACGGGGGAGAGGAATATAAACTGACAGCTCATGTGGGTGAGTAGAGCAGTGGAGGATGTTTATGTGACACATAAGCATTAAAGAGATTGATAGCCCCTCTCCTCCACCGTTTTCCCGTACTTTCCCATCTAGCTTAGCTAATTAAATCGTGATAATAATTAACACTTTTGATATGCCATTTGTAAACGCAAATGTTACACATACCATTTAACTGTAAGCAGCAGCAAAACGAGCAACGAGACTCGCCTACTGTCAAGAAATCATAGGCTCGAATCCCCGTGTCGATCATTAAAAGTTAATTTATTTGTTACATTAATTCATTTACTAATTAACGAAGTTCCGTGTAGAATTGTGAAACAACTAAAAATGAAATGATATCATAAGAAAGAAATTTGAAAGGAAATTATCAAGAACTTTTATGTTTGAGGTATTACCATCCCCACATTCGCTTAGAAAATACTCTGGAAAATTGTCAGCAGTGGTGGCTTTAGCTGGTAGGCCGGGTAGGCATGGCTTTACCCAAAAATTTTGAAAAATATATAAACGCTAAAAGACACAATAAAGAGTAAATATATTTTCCACTATTTATATTAACGGTAGATAATCATTTAACAAATAACATAAACCGCTACTGTAAAAGTAATTTTTTACTGTCATTAATCAATCAAATATGTATATGTATCCATAAGGGAGGGAGTGGGCCTACCCAAAATTAAAATCCTAAAGCCGCCCCTGATTGTCAGTACTGACATCTGTGAGATTCGAACTTACAACTTCCGACTGCTCGGTGAGCAATGATCACTATTCAACTACACTGGATTTGTAGACATGACTGATCAACTTTGAAAGGAAGAAGAAGAAGAGGAAGGAAAGAGGCAAAAGTTGTACTTGCGAGTTTGTCATTACGTTTCATACCATATGTAATTCGGTTCCAGACAAGGGCATAGCAAACTGGAATAAGGGTCCCTGCGCAACAGTACGACTGGGAACAAAACTATGCTAAATCAGTTAATTACATTTTCAGGATCATCAGAGATAAGTATTAAGGAGAAGGGAAAATTCACATTAGGCAACATATTAAAAAGCTCCCTTGCTGGTTGAGTAACTGCGCGCGAGCCTTTGGTACACGGAGTTCCGGATTTGATTTTCGGTGGGAGAACTTTGAAATTTGAACGCATTATAGCTCGGATTCTACTGCAGGTTCAAGTCTCATATAAACTTGGTGCCGAAAAGAGACGCTAAACTCCAATCAGTATAAAACAAATTAAGAGACGTAAATGCAATAAGGAAGAGTTTGATTAGAAGGTAACTTTTATGTTCAAATCTCCATTTCAATTGAACACTGCCTCTCATAAAATGTAAGTGGCATTGAGTATATACCAATATAGTGTATTAAATCCACTACTTGAAACATCTTCGTCCAACAGTAGACCGACATCATTTGTTTCAATCCACTGCAACGTAAATGTCTCTCCAATTCTTTTCCATAATGATCTATTTGGAGAGTATTTTTCATGTTATTTTGCAACATTTCGTGATTTTTTTTCATAATACCTTGAACGAAGGATCAATTCTTGTCTTTTGGCATCCATTCAAGAAAATGCTTTTGTGTATCCTAACTTTGCGAATTACTCTGTCCACACCTCTCTCCAAGCTAATTATATTGTGCAATTTGCAGATGGTGACAGTCTTGGTTTTGTTAGTTCCAGCCACAGTCCGATTCACGTCAAAACAGGTAGAGTACAATTTGGCATATTCAAAAATCTCAAGTTCAATCATTCTTTTATTTCTTAATACGAAGTTGTTCCTTCCGAACGCATTCCAACCTAGTTTAACATATTCAATAATAGAATAGTATTCACAAATATAATCTATATCAAATGAATACCGTATATTCCTGGTAGATGTATTCACTTCTGCTAGTTTCGTATTTTCAATTCAGCCTTTGATTTTTCTTTGGAAGTTGCACAACACCACTTTTATCTTCTTTCACATTCACTTTTAACCCAATGTACTTGGTTTTCAAATAAAGCTCTTACTTCTTATCTTGCAATTCTATTGTAAACAAGACGGTTACATTAGTAAAGCGCAGATGGGTAAGATATGTTTTTAGCAACAGTCCGATCCAACCAAAATTTGCAACACAGAATATACGTTTGTGGACGACACGCTAATTGCTAATTTTAGTCTATACGTCGTACAACACTATTGTAACGGTGTGTGCGAAATTCGTTCTGTATATATTGCAACGGTATGAGAAATACTGTATGTCCCGTGTCTACAATACCAGCATGACGTCAATGAACTCGTACAACTTTGTGACTTTTGCTTGGCCGTATAGTGAAGTGGCGAAAGCCAGCCGATCGTAGCAACAATTGCCATTCACATCAATGGTGTACACCATAAAGAAGAAGAGAGTTTTTGCAGTAAGCGCGCTGAGTACTTGCAAGGAAGGATCGTTTGACCACCTTATTTGACAAGATAGAGACCGCAAGAGTAATTACAGCCACCGTGACATCACTCATCTCCATCCCAACCCTATGTGCGTCAAGGAACACTAAACAATCGACCTGACACCTGCATAAAGCCGACATCATCTTCGGTGTTGTTGAGAGAAAGTGAGGTAGTGAATGCACTGAATTAACTAGATACTTCGCGGCATTCCTAATCTTCCAACAGGATAATGTGCGTCAGCACACCACAAGGGCAATTTACCGTGCTTTACTCGGCCTGCTAGACCTCCAGACTCAGCCCCAACAAGCACGTGTGGAACATTGTGGGATGCGCCTGACTGTCAGCTGGGCTTCGGCACGATCACAGCCCAGTTACGCTAAGGTCTGCAGTGAAGATAGGAAGCTATATTCCAGACTGATATTGTCGGGATACGGAATACCTGCCGAGTAGATAATTCAATGCCCGTTTGAGATGGTTGCATGTGCTATTAAAACGAGTACTATATGCTTTTCATAGCCCTGTATAAAATGTTTGGAATATCCCACAGGCGCCACTTTGAAACCCCTATCCTCAAGGCTATAGTTGAGGGTACACGGCCAGTACACTCTGCTTAATCTTAGATGTACCTTCTGCTTCAAACCGTATATTTTTTCTTACTTTCGTTTAATTTATATTTATTTAATCGGACCATGACTAATGATAAAGTTACTGTATCACTTTTTCAATGAACTTCAAGAGATCGTTACTGAATTCTCTCTTCCCCCCCCCCCTCTCTCTCTCTCTCTCTCTCTCTCTCTCTCTCTCTCTCTGTGTGTTATTTGCGAATTTTTCAATTTTGAGTCCACCATTCGATAGAGCATCAAAAACTATCTGAGAAAGTCATGGAATTTTTCGCGTCAGTCTTGCAGTTCCCGAAATATTGGCCAAAAACTTGCCGGCTTCGGGAGATTTAAGGAGCCATACCTTGGGAACCGTAAGGCGCAGAGAGATCATATTGGCTTTGATCAAACTAAATACCTAAAAGGATGGTGATCATTTTGGTACCAAATAGTAACCAGTGTCCACTGGCAAGTAGCTTCTGGAGAAGACTTTATTAAGGTTAATGTTACGGCTTATATCTCATCGAAGGTTTTCATTGTTACTGTTGTTACTAGCTATTATTATTTGAATGTTATTATACAGAAAGGAATTAGAACACAAAATTGTTAGTTTTTTAGGATCAGCTGGATAGGATCGATGCAAAATGACCCATTTTTGTTCTGAGAAGATATCCAAGCGTTTTGAAGGTCGATGGCTGTGATCTTTCAATTACTTAAAACCTTGTTCTCTGCTGAAGAGAACCAAACTTGTTAGATATTTTTAAATTAAGGTATGAATATTTTTAACATCACGCCAATGATAATACGTAACTTTGAGCAATACAGAACCTAAAATTAAATAATAATAATAATAATAATAATAATAATAATAATAATAATAATAATAATAATAATAATAATAATAATAATAATAATATCTTAATGATTTTAAAGGTGGTGTATTGTTTGCCACCATTTTGCCACAATATTTGCATTCTGATCTTATCAGACCTCATTATCTTGAAGCTTCACACGCATCTGGATAAAAAGGAAGGGTTGCCAGATACCTCTGTTTGTGATCCCCTGGATCACGTGCTAAGTGTTCTCGCTTTAGGAACGAGAGAGGTGTCATTAGACTTCCTCCTGAAAGACAAGTAAGCTCCAAACAAATGAACACAAACACCATTAATATCACCATAACTTAGTAAATTGATATAATTGCATTTTATCATTGATATAATTGATATGTAGGTCCAATATATATATAATTGAAGTTCTTAATATATCCTCCTGTTACATAAGGTTCTGTTTTTGTTATGCTACGCGACTAAAGAACTGGATTTTACATATTAAAAAAAAATGAAATGAAATATTTTATTTTTGCGTCCCGCGCTTATGTCGTGTAAGTTAGATGATATGATGATGATGAGAATAAATGAAAAACTGTGTATTGAAGAAAGTGGGAAAAGTAGAAGAACCCCGAGAAAACTCATGCACACAGTGTTTGTTCACTACAAACCATTTTGGATTCTTATAGAAGCCGCCTAGGATTATGAACCAAATATGATGTGGAGTTACAATCACCAGTCTATTTCATGCTTCTGGGTGCATAAATTCTACTCTACAGTATATTAATTCTATAGAAAGCCTGCTGCGGGATATTAGAAACCGGTTAGAAACAGCAGAAGGGCTATATGACATCAACTTCGAGGTTCGTAAATTAACATTTATATACTTGTGTTACAGTTTACATTTTGTAACTTTTCCTATTTGCGACCGCCTGAACTATTAAGTATGTAGGGACAAAGGGGCTCAGTGGTAAGGCATTTACCTCTGGTGTTTGAGGTCTTCGGTTAGATTCCATCTCGCGCGAAGTGGGTTTTCCGTATATCTCATTAGAAAATGAAATGAAATATTTCAGTTTTACGTCCCACAATTATGCCGGCTAGGCTAATGGAGGCGGTCATGATGAGAAATGAAGGCAATGGTGGAATGAGTAAAGTGGAAGGAAACGGGAGAACCCTGAGAAAACCTACGGACACGGTGTTTGTCCATTATGAAGTCCACTTGGAGCTAGCAGGGATTGAACCGAGGCCGCAGTACACCAGAAGTAAACGCTCTACCACTGAGTCACCGCGTGTATCTCAATAGAATTAGCCTATACAAACTCATTAAAACATAAATTAATACGCGATCGAGTACTGTCTATTGTCAAATGGTCGAAGTCAGAGAATACGAAATGGAACATTCAGATATAATTTCAATTTTGGGAATAAACTAAAATTCTCCTAAAATACCTTTTGAGAGAAATGCCTAATGGATATTCAAAACTATGGTTACCAAGTAGAAACAGTAACCGTGTTTGGGACCGTTTGTATTGTATGTATTCTGTTTATAAATATAACAGATTTGAATGTTATAATATAGTCATCTGTCAACCCTCAGTTTATGAGTCGATTTTGTACAAATCTTCACGATTGTGATATAAGATAAATCAAAAAGAACAATATCGTGGCAAACAACACCAAAATCGAGTCGAGGCAAACAACATATAATCATTTTAAAGAGTTAAATTTGGGCACAATTTTCTTACTTCTGGCACATCGGGCGCGATTTTTTTCTGTTCCTTCTTGGAGTGAGTTGGTTTCTTCTCCATGCTTACACCCATTTATGTTATTAATGGTGTGATTTAAGCAAGGATTGTCATCCAGAAAATAGCATGAAATGCTTTTAGACTATAAAACAGTAATCACAAAACAGCGTATACCCTCTGAAAATTTTAGGACTACAGCACTGCCTATCCTCTACTATTACCTTCTTCTTGTGTACAAACTGTGGACACGTAAATTTCCAGCAGGTGTTTTAAACCGCGTTTGTAAGTACATCAAAATGTATGCATACAAATATTTATAGATACGTAATATGTATAGATTTTATAATTCTCAACAATAACAGGAAAGAGGATAATAGGGTTTTAGATTTCCTATATTTCTTGTCACCTCAACCATAGGTTGGTGAGCAACATGGAAATTTTAAACTTTTCTCACCCTTCAGAGAGCTGTTTTATACTTTGATAAGATCCCTTCTTCGTAACTCCATCTAGATATTATATCCTTGGTCTTCTTCCTGGTTTTCCTTCTCCTTTTCCCTCTATCAACACGGTGACCCAATTGGAGTGCCGAATAAGATGGCCAAACATGCTGTTTCTTGTTTTTCCTATTATCTTCATAATCTGTCGTCCTTCATTAGCTTTAATACGTCTTCATTCCTTTTCCTTTCGGTCCATGATATGCGCAGTATTCTGCACCACCACCACATTTCAAATGCTTCCAGCTTGGATATTTCAGCTTTTCTCAATGTCCACGTCTTTGATCCGTACAGCGCCACGCTCCATACCAGAGTCTTAATAAATCGTTTACAAACGTCCAACGACATATTTCTTGATGTTAGCAGTCCTCTTTTCCTATTGAATACTTGTTTAGCATGCGCTATTTTTGGAACTTACAACTTTTTCACTTCTTCCGTCCGAGAATACATGTTAGATTTCCTAAATAAGGGAACGTCTTAACGTTTTAGATTTTCTCTCCACCTAGCCATACGTTTGCCCCTTCCTATCCTGCTCTTGTGCACTTTATTACTTTGGTTTTCTTCTTATTTATCTTCATTGATTTCCTATAATAATATTTAAAATGGTAATGTTAACTCAATTTCCTGTTTGAGTTACAAGCCTCGCAATATGTGGGAAATTAAAGGAATACTGTACGAGGGGCTTTACATAAGAAATACATTATTTACATCAGTTTAGCATCAAAGATGTATGAGATATAAGCCTGAAGCTTAGTATGGGATTCAAATCGCATGAAATCCTACCGGGAATTAGACCCAGGTTTTCTGCGCCGAAAGCGCGTACGTTAACTATATCAGGGGCGGATCCAGGGGGGGTGATCGGGGCAATCGCCCCCCCCCCAGAAGAGGAAACTTTCTTATTTTATATACAGTGGACTCTTTTTAATTCGAAGTCCAAGGGGACACGAAAAAACTTCGAATTATCCAACAACATTCATTTTCACATATATAACAACAAACAAACCGAAGTACTGTGCATCAAAAACATATTCATATGGTGTAGACTTTATCTTTAAAGCAGCTTATTATTTGCGTGATCGAATACCGCAAACTAACAAACGACATTGACTCTACATAATTCAAACTACGTGTACAATGGAAAATATACACTGCTCCACAAAACTTAAGCAACCCGAGAGAACGTGGTATAAGTGACGTTTGGGGCCCATTCAACACTGGTTAGTGGCATGCACGTACACAAAGACACACAGGCAAGGCGAGCACCCACTCTATCGCATAAGCAGCATCGTTGCAAGCGCGGTGAACAACTTATGCCATGAGCCGTACACCACAGCCCAGTAGTGTCCGAGGCTCCAAGCATTGAGTTAGTGGTTCTTGTGTGAGATACACACCTTGCAATGGCTGGTAGACTACATTTGAGTGACTTTGACCGCGGGCAAACAATTGGGCGGTGGAATTCGGCCGATCGCAAATGGAAGTGGCGCAGGAATTCAACGTGAACAAAAGTGTTGTGTCGAGGCTGTGCAATCGCTTTCAAAATGGAGGTGAAGTCAGTAGACGTCATGGAGGAGGCCGTCCGAAGAAGACGTCGGCCGTCGAGGACCGATTTCTCACAATTTCTGTCAAACGTAACCGTCAAGCTTCATGCTCTCACCTGGCCAATGAGTTGTTTCAGGCTACAGGACAACGCGTGAGTCGTGAAACTGTTCGTCGGCGACTCAATAGAGCAGGACTGTATGCAAAAAGGCCTGCGCTGTGTGTGCCATGAAACTGGAGCACAAACGTGCGCGTTGCACATGTTGTCAGGAACATGTTGTATGGGGGGAACACCAGTGGGCGCGTGTCATGTTCTCCAATGAGTCGAGATTCAGCCTGTTGTCAGATTCTGATCGGACTTTAGTGTGGAGAGAGCCAGGAGCACGCTATCATCCAAACTTCATTGCTAAACGGCCCTCCTATGGCGGCGGTTCCATTATGGTGTGGAGTGGAATTGTGCTGGACGGGAAAACGGACCTCCATATTGTGCAACATGGCACTTTGACAGCACAATGGTACCTGGATGAAATTCTCAATACACATGTGTGCAATTTCCGCGGAGCATTTGGCCCAGACTTCCTGTTCATGGATGACAATGCCCACCCACACCGTGCACATCGTGTGTCCGAGTATCTGGAGAGCGAAGGCATTACGCGTATTGCATGGCCTGCATATTCGCCGGACTTGAATCTCATCGAGCATGTGTGGGATGCTCTTGGGCGGCGAATAGCGCAGCGCAGTTCACCAGCACACACTCTCCCTGACCTGCAAACAGCTCTCCTCGAGGAGTGGCGCCATCTGCCGCAAGACTTGATCAACACTCTGATTTGCAGCATGGAGGCCAGATGTCGTGCCTGTATAGCTGTTCGTGGTGGTTACATGCCATATTGACTGCCTATGCCCTCGCACAACCCAGCTTCACCTGTTGAGGTATCGTAGTGCTGAACTTTTTGGTCACCCTGTACATCCTAACTGTATTGTTCGTCTTCACTTGTGTTGCATTGTGCATCTGGACCGTCTGTTTGTTCATTATACTTGGTGCAGTGATCGTGTCGTTTTATTTTCTGCCACTTTCTTCGAGTTGCTTAAGTTTTGTGGAGCAGTGTATTTACGTGCAACACTACAACATACATTGAATGGCCCAAACAATTAAACACCAGTAACAATTTGAATATTCTGTTCTCACTTTTAAGAAGTCGTAAACCTCATTTGCTAAATTTGATTGTTTTTGTACGGTCAATAAATCTTGAATTTCACGTATTGCGTGGAATACAGTACGATATTAATAACATTTGGTTGACTTGATCAATAATTCATCTTAAATTTTCAACCAATTCTGAAACAAGATGAGATTGGCACACGTTCTCTATCTTTACTTCTTTCCCAACTCACCTTCATCTTTATCATTACATAGATTTTCTATTTATCTTTTGTATTACTCTTCCCTATGGCTTCATCTGGATAACTGAAAACTGTATTTCTCTGTTTACATCTGTCCAACATTAAAAATTTTCAACTGTATTTACTTCGAATTATCCAAAACATAGGTTCAAAAGTTCGATTTATCCACGAATTTTTACTATTGTTTTCAATACAATTTTCAAGGGGAATGGACTTCTGTTCGAATTATCCAATATTTCGAATTATCCAAGTTCGAATTAACGAGACTCCACTGTATATAAATAAAGCCCATCCCAAAGTTTGGAGCCCTTAAAAGTAGCAGTATGACAATCCACCGCCCCTCGCAGAAGTCGGTCCTGGATCCGCCCCTGAACTATATAGCAATACGTGAGCTCAAAGGAAACAGAAATCTAGAATAATCTGCCCAGCAAAAGTACAATACACTTACAACTACAAAGAGCCCCTTTATTCTTTCTGAACTGCAGAGTATTGAGTTGAGTTGACTTTGAGTTTGAAGTCCCATTCACCACCGAGGCTATGTGAGACGTAGACCTATTGATTAACGTGGAATCTGAACCACAATGAGCTCCCGCCGGGAATCGAACCCGGGTCTCCCACGCCAAAGGCACGTACGCTAACCGCTTAGCCACGAAGTAACTCAATTGCACAGTATTGCTAGTATAAATATATTAACGTTTTTGCTACCTATTCTTAATGTTTCTATTCTCATATATTGCAAGGCGAGGCTAGTAGCAAAGACTTTTCAGAAGTTTCCGTTCATCTTACTCGATCCATGTTTTCCATTTGCTCTGTCGTAATGTGACAACGAGTCATTGAGTCATTCTCTTTTGTCTTTATCGTTGTATTTTAAGTACCTCTCACCTTGTTGTACGTTGCAAAATGAAACAGCTAATGTCACCTGTACACTATTAACATATATATTTCTATTCGTTATTTCTGGATGCATCTACGAACGAATCGAGATAACACCTTACTTCAAGAGTTTTTCTTTTTTAAGTAGTGATAGGGGGTTATTTTACCATTGGCGATAACAACGCAGTAATTACCACAACTTGTGTTCTCAGCAAACTAAGTAATCAACAACAGAGTAAAGGAAGAAACAATTCAAATTCCTAGACGCTGTTTATTGGCAATAATAGCATATAGAAAAAATAAGTATCATTAATCATGTGTGTGTATATATAACTAGCAGCGTTCACCCCGCTTCGCTGCGGTCACCCCGGAACGCAATAAACTTTGTTACTTAGATAATTTTTACTTTTTCGCTTTCAAGTGATTTATAGCGCCTGTCAGTTATGTTAACCCGCCGAGTCACAGGGTCATGCGGGTTGCATATAAATACGTTTATTTTTATACCTATGATGAACTAATAACAAAGGATTTGTACGTATGGACACCTGAATGGTCAATTATCTCAAGACACTGGTAATTGAAAATTAAAGTGATATGATAAAAACCATCTAGGGTCCACATCCTAACAACCCCCCAAAAATGAAAGAAATCGGTTCAGCCGTATTAGCGTGATGAGCGGACAAAGGATTTTTTTTACGTATTGACACCTGATTGGTCAATTATCTCAAGACACTGGTAATTGAAAATTAAAGTGATATGATAAAAACCATCTAGGGTCCAAATCCTAACAACCCCCCAAAAATGAAAGAAATCGGTTCAGCCGTATTAGCGTGATGAGCGGACAAAGGATTTTGTGCGTTCTCTTTTATATATATAGATAGTACGATCTAGTCTACGTGGAAGTACTCTCCATGTTTTCACAATATTACACTATGGTCCGCATCAGCCGAACTTACCGATGGCACCAACCAATGAATCCGCAGCGCGATGTTGCCAAACCTTCAGTGAGAAAGCCAGCTTCCAGCGGGCGCATATTGCATGTATCAAAGGTACAAGTCTCACCAACAACATCCAGTATGTCATAACAACACAAAATTTTGACATTAACATGATTATTATACTCCGCGTCACCCGAATTGGCGTATGGCATCAGCCAATAAGCTTGCAGTGCGCTGTTACTAAACCTTCAGGGAGGAATCTAATCATTCATAATTGATTTTGTTCGTCTTTGTGGACAATTATGAATGATTAGATTCGTCACTGAAGGTTTGGTAACAGCGCAGAAAGAGCTTATTGGCTGACGTCATCCGCCAATTTGGGTGATGCGGAGTATAATGTACGTATCTTATTAATAATATTTTCTGTTACAAATATGGTATGAATATCATATTTCATTTGGTTAGAATATACAATGACAAGCAAATGAATGCATATATACATTATATTAGTTGGTTAGGTACGTCGTTTATAACCCTATTCACATCCATCCGAGGATCAAACTTACGACCCCGCAAACCGAAGGCCAATGCCTCACAGTTTTGATTATTTTTAATTGTGAGACAAAGGAAGTCTCACAACAAGAAAACAATTACGTGTTATGCATCAATTCCTGAAATACACATACGGTGCACAGTGGCCCAGTGATGAAGCACTTACTCTAATAATAAACATCTTCGATTGGATTAAAACCCTTACAAGTTTGTAGTGGAAACATGTTCGCTCCTAGTTTTCTCGGGACTTTCCCATTTTCTCTTATCTTAATTACATTAATTTTTCCATCATCATTAATTTGTATTCATTATTTTTCTGCTTTAACCAACAAGGCATAACCGCGGTACGTTGAATTAATAATGTATTTTTAAATTTAACTTCCATTTAATCCATTTCACAATGACTGACAAACGGGACTAATCGTGTGGCATTTTGTTTTAGTAGTACGACGAATTGAACCAAGCCATTGAGAACTTGGAAACAACATTCAGTCATCAATGATCACTTACCATTTTGACTAACATGCGCTACATGTGTATGAATAAAAGGAGCAACGGATGAGAGTGTCTGGCTGCCCAGAATCAACCTTCCTTTCGAAAAGTGGCGATCAGGGGAATTCATTGAGAACAAGCTTATTTCTTGTACACACGTTCAGATTGGGGTTAGAAACAATACTGGAAAACTCCATAGATGCCCATAGTGGGGAACGGTCGCCATTTAAAAAAGGTTTCGGTTTGGGATTTTCAACGATTTTAAATGTAACCATGCAAAATACACACACACACACACACAATGAGAAATACTTACTTAACTGAAGAAGAAGAAACTTCAGCATGGTTAGCTACTTAATTTGAACCCAGGACCTCCCGATTGCAAAGTACGAACTTCAGTCATTAGCTTAAGAGCGTATGTTACCAGTACCGGATTGACAACGTTGGCTACTTGACGATCGCCAAGGGCCCGAGGCCCCGCAGGGATCACGAGGCGCAGGACCTGTAGACCTTGATCGAATTTTCGCGATCGGAAATGCTTTCTTGAGTCTTCCTACCAAAAAGGTTCCGGAAGCCTAAGTTCGTCTTTCCGATAAGTGTTCTCGGACCCCCCTTGATCACATCAGTACGGCCCCGTGAGCCAGTTTAACTTCGTACTTAGCAAAGGTCCTCTCTAGGTCGTAAAGGCCCCTTGCGCTTTTCACATGCGAGAGGGCACTTTTTAAATTGAAAATTATTAAAACTAAACTAAGATCTACGATAAGTCAAAACTATTTGTCTCCTTTACTTTTTATATTTACAGAAAAAGATTTATTCCTTGAAAGTAGACAAATAAAAAGTAATTCATTTGATTGCTTCATGAAGTGAAGAACTGCGTTAAAAAAAATGTCAAAGTAACTGAAGTAACTTCACGATTACGTTTATTATTGTAACTTTTTTGCGATCTGTTTTGCACTACATATTTATTCAATACAGAAAATATGATTTTGTCACTTATTATGTTTTGCTAATGACGTGGGACCTTTAAGAATCCGCGCCAAGGGTCCTCAACTCGGTCAGTCGGACACTGCATGTTACTAACTTAGCTTAATCATAATTATAGTTTTTCGGTTAAAAAAAATATATTTCTGAAGATTTTTTAAAAAAATTGTTTTTGATCAAACTGGTTTCGCTTTTCCATCCGATTGTAAAACCTGTTTGGGCAGTCTATCAAGAACTCTTGGCTTCTAAGTTAACTTGAGAGCTCCTCCGTGGCTAAGCAGTTGGCGTACGCGCCTTTGGCGTGGAAGAGCCGGGTTCGATTCCCGGCGGGAGCTCAGCTGGTTCGGATTCCACGTTAATCAGTGGGTCCACGTCTCATAGCCTCGCTGACGAACGGGACGTTAAACTCAAAATCAACAACAACATCAACAACTAAGTTAACTTGTTTGAAATGCGTAGGTACTACAAGAACAGATACCCCCGGCTTAGCTGAAAATCACATTGATTTAAGTGAAAACCCAAAACTCTTCGAATTACACGGAAAATTATTTTGATAAAGAAAAAAACGAACCGGTTTCTGAAGTATATAGATTTTGTTTAAACCGGCTTTGCTTGTCCATAATAATTATATCCTCTAACAAATTGGGTTTATAACTGGACTCATAGGAACAGATTACAAATATTATTGTACAAAATCGCTCGCACCGTTCGTATAGAAATACCAATGATAATCATAACATGATCACTGCGATATTGAGGTAAACTGTAAAAGTCATGGACGTACATATACAAGCCTATTTATTCTTCACAGATCACTGAGCATACTCACGAAAAAGTTCTCGATTGGGTTTCCGGGTTACTTCGTTTCTACTTCGCTCCATCTCTTGGTTTACTCATTTGTCTGCTTTTTATTTATTTGCTCGTCTTATTTTTACTATTATTTTCGTTATATATATCGCTTCTTCTCTTTATTGTTTACCTTCACCGCTCTTTGTACATGTACAAATCGCTGCCCTCTATCCAACAGATAAATCGTAATTGTAAAAAACGGGAAGGAAGGTTAAAATATAAGATAAATTGGAGAAGTGCTCAATAGATGTCCCTAGTGAGGAGAAAAATGTGGGAAAATGTGGCCGATATACTTCGACAACCGCCCAATCTATTTCTTTCTCTCTCTTTCTTTCTTTCTTGCTTTCTTTCTTTGTAAATGGTTTTCTTATTATCATTATCAATCAAGAAAATTTACAATAAGAAAAGAAAAATAGCAAAGAATAGTCTTGAAAAGTGGAAAACAATATTATCTACACAATTCATAATTTCATTTAAATTTTGAAAAAAAGAAAGAAAATATAAACTTTGAGTCCTTTTCTTTTTACTTTCTTTAAAAACAATTCTGTTCTATATTTATCTTAATTTAAAGTGTTATCTCGGCAGCACTAGCAGAGTTACCATCCATTCAACATTTAACACGAAATGTTAATTTGATTTGATTTGTAAAATTTATTGTTCCTTTTCAACATCTAGGCTATGTTCGACAGGATACACTGCTTAAAATGGACTTCAAATTCACTACGCGAGTTTTGAGCTTTTATCCAACGCCACAGTGGCTCGGCGATAGGACGCTAATCTCTGATTCAAGAGGTCCCGGTTTCGATTCCAGGCTATGAGAATGTGGGAGAATATTATTGTATTAGTGTATTCTCTATCGTTTCCTTCCACGTTCTCCTTTTTGGTGAACAAACACCGTGTGCGTAGGTTTCCTCGGGGTTCTCCCGTTTCCTCACACGTTCCTTCATTTCACCATTTCATTCATTTCTCATTATCATCGTCTCCTTTAGCCTACTCGGCATAATCGTGGGACGTAGAACTTAAAAAAGATTTCATTTTTCCTTCTACTTTCTCATTCCAGCAATTCTTCAATTATTATGGTCTTTCATAAATCGTTCGTCACTTTTAGTGTAAAGAGCATATGTGTGGAACGTTATTTTAAAGATTTAATTTCATTTTAGATTTGCTATGCATATATACGTATGGGAAGTTTTGTTGAACTGATAGACCATTTATCGACAACTATCTGACAATCGTTTATATGGATTCACTGCCTCAAGAGCAGCACTGTGGTCCTAAAATTCTCACAAGGCCACACATATCAATGTTTGTCATAAAAGACATATGACACTAGAGGAGGCATTTCTTAAAATTAGCAGTGTAAAACGCCATGTATTACCACTAAAATACAAAGGCTGCGTTTCTATAGTACAGGGTGGCTCAAAAGTAGGTATACAGGACTGTATTGATCGGTCATAACATTTTATATCATTTACTTATTGTTATTCATACAGGTATTGGTTAGTTTCTTCCTTATTTGTTTTTAATTTATTTTCACTTATTCTTAAGCTGGGAACAAACCAAAGCAAATAAATTCATTATATTAATAAATTGTCATACTTGATAGATACTGGTCTGTGTACCTATTTTTGGGCCACCCTGTATAAACGCATTTTATGCTATTTTCTTCATACGCCGTAGAAGAACCCACTCCATTAATAATATACAAGGGTGTAATAATAGGTACGCAAAAAGAACCAACCCACTCCAGGACGTTTCCTCCCACACGACTATTCCACCGATTCTTTTATAATCATTCACTCTCATTAATCAACCGTCTCCCTTTGCCTACAGGGGCATATTCGTGGAACATACGTAGAAATTTCATTTCATTCTATTCAGTAATCAGCCAATTGTAACTAATTTGTTATCATTACTGTGTGTTACCATATCTGTTTATTTGTTGGTTTAAATGTTTAAACGAAGGGGAAAAAATCTCCTTCTAACTCTGATGGAAGTTTTCATTCGTTTCGCATACTGGGGGAGAAGAGATGTTACAATAAAAACAAAATTACTCATTAAGGGGCCCATAGACGATCCACGGTTTGTGCAAACACTCGACCATACACGATTCAACTATTTGCACAAACTTCAGTTCAATTTTGAGTTTGATCGCATAAACATATCCACTGAAGAAGCTTGTTTAGCGATAGTAATTGCTTGTACTTTGGAAGGGTAAAGACCCACGAAACCAAAAAGAAAAAAGAGGGTGTGTATGAAACGGTGGTTCAAGAAACGGTCTAGTTTAGTCATCAAAATTTAATAGCCAAGCTTGAGATAAGTTCGACTATGGACTTATTTACGAATGGATTCAACTATATTTGGTGAAATATTGGAAGTGGTTACGCCTCTTATTCAAAAACAGGATACAAATATGAGAGATACGATATCTCCCGATCAGAGGTTGTTTGCCACTTTGGGTTATCTTGTGTGCGGAAACACGTAAGAGGACTTAAATTTGAAACAGCCATTGCACCTCAGACGCTTGGACAAATTATTATAGAAACATGTGAAGCCGCAATTTTGATTCCTGTTATTGTAATCTTCACTCTTTACCTTCCACAGTTCAGGTAAATCTCGATAAAGTTCAATAAATTCTCTCCAGGATTCTTGAATCCTATCATTGACGCCATAATGCAAGAAATAAGCGTCTCTATACTAGACTTCCTACTCGGAAATAAATCTCGCGATTGCACAAACATGCCCATACACGGTCAATGTGATTGCGCAAACAGTACGAAAAAATAAAACAATTTTCGAACGAGTTCGATGTGGAAAATGTTTGCACAAACGTTTGCGCAAACAGTTCATACAGCACCATACACGGTCAAACTGTTTGCACAATCAGCCTTGTTTGCACAAACCGTGGACAGTGTATTTGCCCTATTACATTTATTGAAATCTAGAGATAAGAGAGTAGGCTTAATAACTTTATTTCCTTCAACTTAAAATTCTTCAAAAAAAAGAAAGAAAGAAAGAAAGAAAAGAAAAAAGAAAAAGAAAAAAGATAGAAAAAGAAGGAAAGAAAGCACAAAAAAGGGAAAAAATATGTGAAGTGTGAAATGAAATGAAATCTTTGAGTTTTACGTCCCACGGTTATGCCGGTTAGGCTAAAGGAGACGGTGATGATGAGTAATGAATGAAATGGTGGAATGAAGAAAGTGGGAGGAAACGGGAGAACCCCGAGAAAACCCACGCACACGGTGTTTGTCCACCACAAAGTTCACTTGGCGGGGGCTGGGATTGAAGCCGGGACCCCAAGCAACAGAGGTGAACGCTCTACCACTGAGCCACCGCGGCCCCTAAGATGTGAAGTGTGTATCTTTATGTGTGTCTATGTGTGTGTGTGTGTGTGTGTGTGTGTGTGTGTGTGTTTGTGTGTGTGTGTGTGTGTGTGTGTGTGTGTGTGTGTGTAAGAGAGAGAGAGAGAGAGAGAGAGAGAGAGAGAAAGCAGGCTGTTCATCCCCCCAAGGGTTTGGGCACAACCCCAAATTAGCTATTTTTCTTTCAAATTTACCCTTCTCTCCAAAAATTTATCATTCTGGTCCAAAATTTACCGTTCTTCAATTTGACTGTACCAATGAATTACAATGAAAAATTAGGTCCCCTTTTAAATATTATCTGCAAAATCAGAAAAAAAGTAAAATGATTAGAGTCACAGGAAGATATGGAAATTCCCCCTCTGGCCAGGAAAATCCCCCTCCCCAACCTTGTGTGTGAACAAATCTTTCAACAGACCAATGAAATGACAAAAGATTGAATTTTTTGGTAGTTGTTTAGTGTTTTTGATAAGTGGGGGAAGACTTTTCGTTTTATTTTATTTCGTTCCCTCTTACAACATACCGACACTTGTTCTCAACAAACTGATTATGATCACAAAATAGTCTGAATCCAGTTCAGGATGGTTTCGAATGCTCTAAAAATAAGACAATTATTCGAAATTTCGGTGATGACTTGTTATTTTAATTATATTAAACAAAGAACGCTTGCCTATCAAGGTGCTAATGTTTGGTTGTTGATCATTCTGCATCAAACGCTGGCGCTTTATTCGTCGGTCACCCACGATAGATTGCCTGCATTCCTTCCCCCTCTTGGGTTTGTGTTATCATGATTACTTCTGGAATACCATTTACATCCCTGTACATACTTCATTAACTACTTTACTATATGAAATAATTATTCTTCGTAAGTGTTAGTTACCTATAAGAAACCAAAGAAACAAATAAACATTTGAAGTAGACACCCGTCTAACCGTCTCCGCAATGACTATAATTACTCTACACAATGTTCCTGTATATGAATGAATCCTATGAAATATGTTCCATGTGGAGATTTCCAATAATCAATAACAATACTGAACGTTAATAACCATGACTTGTGTGTTATTTCTCAAAACATTCCTCTAAATATACATAAATCACATTTTTGTGTACACACACACAACCAGATAAATGTCCTCATGAGCTCTCATGGAGTTGCAGACAATATCTGAAAGTCAAGGCCTGCCACTTACGAATGTATCTTGCGTTCTAGAAATGTAACACTTCCAAGTATGCCTTCAGCAATATCAATTTTGAAGTCCACGAAATTCTTAGTCTAGTAACTTATTCTAAAGTTCTATTGAGTTAGTAGGGGGGGAAATGGGACAGAAGATAAAACGGAAAATTTCCATAAGTCTTCCTTTTGTCCATTTACTTTTCCGTTGTCTGTGCCAGTGGGTGGTTACATGCGGGATTAGGAAAGATTGAGTCAATCAACCAGCACGTGTGTGCGATCAGAAAATCATCAACAGATGAATATTCACAACTTAATGTACCATTATACAAGTGTACAAAAATGGCTCAAATTGCTTAAGTTGATGTTGATAGGTCATTTTTGGCCTATACACTTATTTTAACAGACAGAAGATGAAGTTTGACACCAGAAAATCATGAAAAAAAAAAAAAAAAAAACCTAATAGTGTACTGTTCAAATTTATTTTGCACCAGTGAACATTGTGAACAATTAAATCTGAAAGGAATGAGCTGTTTTTAAAGTACATATTATTTTATTTATAGCCCATTTTAAGTGCATTTTAGTGTATATAAATCCGCGCACTATTCATGATATATTAGCCGTGCGCAGGTGGCAATTCTGTAAGAGTATGTGTGATGCGGGAAGCGAGGAGCCGAAGAGAGCAGAGAATATGTTGTCGCGTTCCTTCACTGGCGCCGACCAGTCCCTCTCGTCACTAATGAAGAAATCCCCTCTCCTCCTGTTACACACAAAACAACAAAACTTCTATCATTCTCTGCCTCTCTATCTCTTGGTCGCTTGTATGACAGTGTTGCCAAATTTTTATTTGTTGCTTTGCTGCCTGGCTTGTAAACTCGTCTCCGGTATTACTATTACCTTGGCTCGACACGCTGACTGGCTGGAGGTGGAGTCGAGTGGACTGGACTACCTTCACCCATCACCAGAATGACCTAACCAAAGTTCCGAGTTTCTCCGACTCTGCCGCGGGCGATTTTTTTTATTTCTTATATTTAAAAACAAAAAAAGAAAAAGAAAAGCCTTCCTACTTTTGTTCACAAAACGCTTCTCGTTTGCCCCTTTTTCTCTCTCATCCAAACACAAAACTGGAAAGATCTTACAAGCCGGCAAAATAATTCATTCTTCTTCCTCTCCTTGCTTTTGGTATTTTCTCTCCTAACCGCACACAAACATACATTATGGCCTTTAGATGAACCCAAAATGGCGCCGAAACTTCTATTTTATGTTGTCTTTTGCTTTCATTGAGATTAAATCATCACGTATATAGAAAAGAGTAAACACATCTCAAGAATTCCATATATTCTCGTACTCTCAAAGAAATTTCGGAAGAACATTTTTTTCCCTTTCTTTTCGTTCTTAATTCAACTAAAAACAGCATTATTCCTTTTCTTCCTTGTGTGGAACCTATTCTATCTGCTCTTTCGCCAAATAAATAAATGACAACCGTTCAAATTCACGTTGATTTTTGATACTTCTTAGTAAAATAACAGTACAAACTATCAATGAATGAAATTTAATTTATATATTTATTTATTGTGCAAGGAGATGAGATAGTTTGAAGTTTTAAAGGCATCATTCCAAAACTTGTAAGACTGTTCTAAATTATCCTTTTCAATCAGCGATAAAGCACATTTCTCATAAAAGGCAGTGTTCACAGGTTTCCGTAAGAAAATTTCCCTCGACTATAAAATGACACAACATTTTCCCTTTTCTTCTCAAATTTTCTGCAAAATGTCGAATGGTTCTTTCGACAGTTGACTTCGAAACTCGGTTACGTTCGGGGAAAACAGGTTTAAATTACTGTCGCATATCGATATACGATCGCTTGTGATCTCCATAGCCACACGCGTAGTAAATTAAATTTGTATGTGTCATTCTGTGTTTATCTCATCATATTAATATTCGGACATCATCAAACAACTACCATAAAATATCCTCAAAAATTATTTTCTTCCTGCAAATTAGTATTTACTCACAGTCAAGATTTAATAGCACACACACGACCATTTATGACCTTCTTTAAGCGTTTCAGAATGGTTGTTAGAAACAACCAATTGTCTAACAATTTTCTTGGTAAAGAATGGGGGAAATACTGTTCCACATTGTTGCTAATGCTTTTTACAAACCTCCATTCAACGTAACTTGTATATATTGACCTTACGTTGTAATTCATTCAAAAGATTCTCAATAGGGTTAAAGTGCTCTTACCTCACTCTCGCTTTACTGATCAGAGGTGTGGACATTGAGAAAAGCTGAAATGTCCAAGCTGGAAGCATTTGGAATGAAGTGTTGGCGCAGAATGCTGCGCATATATGAACCGAAGGGAAAAGGAATGAAGACGTACTTAAAAAAGATAAATAAAAAAAAACTATGAAGGATGACACATCATGAAGAGACTAGGAAAAAGAAGAAACAGCATGCTTGACTATCTTATTCGGCACTTCGATTGGATTACCGTGCTGTTAGAGGGAAAGGTAGAAGGAAAACCAGGAAGAGGAAGACCAAAGATAGAATATCTAGATGCAGTTACGAAGAAAAGAACTTATCGAAGTATAAAACAGCTCTCCCAATCGAGAGAAAAGTTTTAAAATTTCCATGTTGCCCACCAACCTGTGCTTGAGGTGAACAAGAAGACCTTACTCTCACTCAATATGTACTTTGGGATGAGGTTTCACGCATTTTGGGGCACTTGTAGAACAAACTTTCCCTTACAACATACACTTTATGTTTAGAAGTTCTCCTCAAATTTCCGCCCTTTGGTGAAGATTTGCCTTAAGAATATTAAGATATATTTCTTTTGTCATAATCTCGTCAATGAACATATATAACCCAAACCATTACATTTTCCTCCTCCATGTTTTACAATGCGCTAGAAGTTCTTGATATTTAGCTCTGTATTTACTTGTCCAAAAACTATTATTCTATCCATACAAGTTCAATTTATGTTCGTTGGTAACCATATATTCCTACCAATTTTTGGGTTTATCTACGAAAGTTTTAGCAAATTTAAGTATATTATGTTTGTTAATTTGGATAATATATGGTTTCTTTCTAGGTATTCTGTCATTATACGCTTCGCGTTTAATCCTACTTAGCACGTACTGATCAGACAAAACATTGTCACCACCCGCTACTCTTTGAATGAAGTCATTGAGCTCTAATGAATGTTCGAAACTTTGCATGATCATTCTATTATTTTATAGCCGTAAGGTAACTATTAACAACAACAAATATACTTACTATTAAAATATGTTGGTATCGGTAACTCATTCCACAATATTTTACAAACTCAATTGTTGAAGAACACGATTAACGTCCTTCATTGTTACTTGCCTGTTTCTTCTACTAGGCACTGGCGGATCTAGCCTGGGGCCAGAGAGGCCTACGCCCCCCAGTCTTCAGAGTGACGAAAATAATTTAAGCTATTATTTATATATTTCTGAAAGTTTATAGTAGGCTGATGATATACCTATCATAGTCTGGATTCTGCCTCCTCCTCCCTCCGCAGTTTTTACCTTCTAGATCTGCTACTGAACGTAGGCCACGTTATCTCGTCGGTCGGTTAAAACTCAGTTCAGATTCTTGCATGTGGCAAGATTGTAGCCTAAATTGGTGAGACATCTTTCTATTTAAAAATATTGTGATATTCAATATGTGGAATTCAAGTTGGCTCCCATGATGTACACACAATCATTCAACAATTTTTATACCAACTTGCAACATTCGCTATTCCTCTGTGCATGCGTCTCTTTAATATTGCCCGGTCCCGACATCTTTTACCATTAGATCAGGGATGCAAATAAGGAACAAAATTTTACTAGCCCGAGAAAAAACTACTAGCCCACACCCCACAACAGATATCATTTACTTACCTTCGGTTCGCCCGCACCGATGAACCACCCGCCCCGGCCAAGTGGGCGAGTGGTTATTTGCATCCCTGCATTAGATACAAATGTCAAACAAAGCACACCTATCTCATAAATGGATAATGATGGGTCAAAAATGAGTTCACATTCTTATTTATGGGAATACCCAAGCCTAAAGTGAAATGTAAAAAAATATAGTAAATATTCTGATATGCAATCCTACAGAATTCAAGATGGCTTCCATGATGGCCACACTCCTAATCAATGCAGTTGTTCTAATAATACAAATTGCAATATTTGCTTTTCCTCCTTCCACGCGTGTCGTTATTACTGACCTGTTCCAATCCTTTTGACTAACCCTATACACACATCCACATATATATGTTCTTACATAAAATTAAATACGTGCTGTCCACAGAATATTTTTCATACTAATAAGTATTCTTTGATCCAGGGGTGCAAAATGGAATTTCAGAACTAAGGGGACAGTCATTAATAGATATACAGTAGTATGATCGGGCTATGGCACAAGAATATAAGCCCAAGGAAACGGGGGCGCAAGTAAATTTTCATGGGGAACCGCAACGATAGCGTTTCTTGCAGAACAAACAACCAAACAAAATCAAGATAACAAATCAAGTTTCCCATTTGTTACTAATAACCACTGATATTCTTCTTTCTATTGTACAAATACTTCAGCTTACTAAGGTGAAGCCATCTCCCCCTGATTTCTACTCCTATTTTGATCTCAGGTTCTTTGGCCGTGTGGCTCTTATAACACTGGTTCTTTTAATCCGGATCTTCATGACGCGGGGCCCTTTTGTCGCGGGATTCTTTTGATCCGGACCCTTTTGATATGGAGCTATTTTGAATCGAGCTTTTTTGTCCTCGCCTCTTTTGTCCGGGCCGTTCTGACATGGAATCGACTTCAGGGACTGTCCCGGAAGGAAATTCTTCCCCTTAAGACCATAGCTTTTGTCATGCTCAATGTGGATTCCCAGTATTTTCGTAGTAGTACTTTTCACCCCCAATATAATTAAATTTTCCTCCTTGTGGAAATCTTCTGAACTCATCACTGCTCGTAAGTACTTATAAATAATTATGCCATACTTTATTATCCGTCATAAGAACCTTGTTCGTTTAACAAGAAAGATAATACTTTTGTAACAGCAGTTTTTGAGGCAACTGTATACTAGGGATGGCCATTTCCGGAAAAAGAGTTTTCCGGTTTCCGGAAATCACATTTTTCGTTTTCCGTTTTTCCGGAAAATTTTCCGTTTTCCGTTTCTCCGGAAAATTTTCCGTTTCCGTTTTTCCGGAAAATTTTCCGTCTTCCGATTTTCCGGAAAATTTTCCGTTTCCGTTTTTCCGGAAAATTTTCCGTTTCCGTTTTTCCGGAAAATTTTCCGTCTTTCCTTTCTAATTTTCCAGTTTCCGGAAGAATTATATTCCGTTTTCCGTTTTCCCTGAAAATGTGGTCATCCTTAGTCTGTAGGAAGTTTAACCTTTTTAAGAGTTCTGGTATATTTATATACCATGGTGTACTATCGTCTTTGACCGCTTATTTAGGTTCTATAACAGGTATTTAAGCCGGTTTTTTTTTATTATTATTATTTTTCAAGTCAAGGATGGACCAAAGAACACCGCAGATGCGTTTTGGAACCGGATGGTCAACTTGGCGGCGCCAAGTGGTGCGAAGGGACGTGACTTTTATTCTTAAGGCAAATTTCAAAACTTTTTCACGCCTTTAGTTTTCAAGATATCAGATTGAAACTTGCATAAGGATTGTGTGTACCTTTGGGTATTTATCAGTTTTTTTAGATCTCTACGTGAAACCGGGGCCGGGCCCGAGGGGCGCAGGTGTTACGAAGGTGTGATTTTTTTTCAGAAAAATTCCGTTTCTTTTGGTTTTTCCGGTTAAGGTTTATGATACGGACACGCGGTACCGTTGGTAAGTATGCTCTATCATGAGAAAAACGAGGTATGAACCATGATCCTACAATAAATAGTAAGGAAGCAGTAGCTGTTTGAGTGAAAGTCTAAAATTTACATCAGAAAGCGGATATCCTTAAAGGGTTAAACTTCTTGCAATCTGACGCCTTTGTTACATTTCTATCTGATAATTCATTGTTAAGAGCTCTTCTTTGTTCTATCAATCTCTCAAGCATTCCATGTATGTTGTTCCACTGAGTTTTAACTTGCTGTATAAGGAAATGTACTTCCAATTCTAATAACCTTTACTGTTTTTCCAGTTCTGACGTTGCCAACGTACTATGTTTAAAGTGGGAAACAATCTGACTAACAACGCTTAACATTTTCTCGATTTATTCTATTGCAAGACCCTTATTTATACAGATTTGTAGGGTCTGAGCAAAACAACATATGCTTGCATACGGAAGTTCTCGTACCGCACTTGTGATATTACTAGCATTGTCATAGACAATAGCATGTATTTTATCTAAAATATTCCATTACTCTGCAACATGGGCTAAGTGCTGAGTTAGGTTTACCCTTGTGTGCCTCACTTCTATTTCAATTATTTGAAGGACTGAACTTATTGAACTTATATGGAAGCATATAGTGGACTGTGATTGTAATATAACTTTCCGTAGCCTGCGAAGCCCAGCTATCTGTTGTCAAATCAATCGATTCCGCAGCCACACTTCTTAGAAAACAAGGCCTCAATACGGCGAGTCACAGTTTGCCTGGATGGTGAGTGGTAACTTGGTTCTACTTCATTCATAAATTCAAGAAACCGAATTGCTTCAACGAAAGGCAAAGGAAGAAGATCCTTTGGTACCATATTACTTATCTTACTATCAAGCACCTCTGCTCTTGCGGAAGAACAAGGTTTAGGGTCTCTGAGATAAGACAGAATTCTTTTCTGTTTCTTAGATACTACTATGTTCCCTTATTTGTAAAACAGTTTTTCTGGGATCTTTCTGTTACTTTAGATGCATTTGAGCATGCGCCAGGTGAAGCGATAATCTGAGATATAGAGGTAGCAGCACCTAGATTATCATCTACGTTTATGAAATAATAATAATAATAATAATAATAATAATTAGGAGTTCACAATTTAGTAACAAAACATGAATGTAGAATAATAAATAGAGCAACCCACATTATGCTTTATTTTTTTCCAAACTATGCTTTATTATTAATTTCAATCATTGTTTTACATTAATCATGTATAACGTATAATTTTTACTATACATTAAATATTCTAAATATCTTGATCTATTTATTTTTTTATGCAACCAGTTTCTTTCATATTTAATGAACTTTCTACCTAATGCACTGTAAAGAGAGGCTTTACTCGAGTCAGTTTTTTTTTTTTTTTTTTTAAATCACTTGTGTGCGCTTTAGAAGTGCATATATACAGAAAGGGAAAGTAAAAGATACCACCAAAAAATACAGAAAGTGCTCAACTTCAAGAGGTACACATAACAATATAGTGTGGAGTTCTTGTGTACTATTCATTGTTGGAAGTTTTCTTCTTCTTGTCCTTTATTCTTTTCTCCACGTCAAAAGATTAGACCAAAAAGTTTACAGAAATAAAAATAAGCTTTTCATTGTTGCATTGTTATGTTCTCAATGATTTTGCATTGTAAATATTGTTTCTTAAAAATATTAATAATTAAACTTGAAGTTAAAGAGATTTTTTAAAGAATTGTGCTATATCTTTTAAATTATGCTTTATGCTTTATTTTCTAAAATTATGCTTTTAAAATTAGTTTCTTCTGGACCCTTAGACAGAAACAACCGTGTTCAAGGTACCAGCCATATGTGTAAATAGCTATTATGCTTTTTATGCTTTGTATGCTTTTGGGTTGCTCTAATAATAGGTAAAACTTTCAAATGCATACAGAAACAGACAATAAGTCAGCATTGAGAACTGAATTGTATCGATGACTAGGTGGAATTGTTCTTCAGTTTAAGAGAAATTAGCGGAAAAAGTTACGAAGAGAATTATGTGGAATAGATCATTATATGAATAGCTGGCGCTAGTTTCAAGTAGTGCTACATACTATGGTATTTGTAGTCAATAGTACCGGTATTTGGAATTCGTGACGCTTATAGTTGCAAGATGGGGGTAACACTAGAGTAAAGTGTACAATTGAATTACATCAGTAGAATTGAATTTATCTTAGGGTTAAAAAGTCTATGGCACAGGTCGGATGCAGAGATGGAGTGGGTCGATGGGTCAAGTGGGTCAAGTTTTCTGAGTGGGTATATAGTTAGGCCTTAATCCAAACTGAGATGTTATATTGCTTTCATTATAATTGCATAATATCCTAAGGAGGTAGTGAGGATCCGAACTTGTGCGAATAGAAAATGAGTATCTTGCAAGCCGCTAAACTTACGGAGCTGAAATTCAGTGTATTAGCTCTTTATTGAAAATAAACAGAATGTGTCCTAGCATTTTTTTAAATTCTCCTTTGTGGAGGGGGCACTTTCTATATATGGAAAATTGATATGAGTTGGTTTGTAAAAATGATCGAAAAGGGTCGATATTAGTTAAGAAAAAATCAGCAACAAAAAATACAGTGCTTTGCTTCATATATCCATTGCTTTCTACTATAATATTTGTTGAAGCTTATGTTTATTATATGGAGCGCTTACAACACAGGGCAATCAACCCACAAAGTTGTGAGAAAAAATAGGCATAAAATTTGTACTGTAAGTTTAATTACATGGAAAGTTTAAGTTTGGATTGTACACATAATTATATGGAAAATTTTACTCTTTTTTTTTTTTTTCCCTTTACGTTGGTCTACTTACCTCGGTTTGGGACTTTCAAATTTCATCCTTTTTTCCACTAAAAAGTATCGATAATTCATCAAGGAAATAATTATACTATGATGATTCAATTGAAATTCATCGTAATTAGGTCCATGGCAAACAGCAGTGTGGTAATTAAAAGGGAAGAAAGAGGGAAATTCCCATTCACCTCTGAACACTTTCCAGGAACCTCGTTCCCTTTCGCTTTCTAGACGGGGGAGGGAACTTGGTAATGGCATCAAACTTTCATGTGTAATTACAAAAATTAAATATATAAACAAATAAGAAATCATCAGTTTATCAGGCTTTAATTGATAATTTATGCACAAGATTCCCTATCGAAGGTGTGGTAGATGAAGTTTCTGTTCTCCATGAGTCGACATTGCCAACTGACATAATCGATATGGAAAATATGTTGTATGGTGATAGAGAGATGATACTTCTTGCTGAGTATTTCAAAACTGATCAAGAAAAATCGTTATCAGACTTAAGTCTAACAAGCAGATTGTCGATGAGGAGTTGCAGAATCGGGTAGAAGTATTATCAATTTCCACGACAGAGTGCGAACTGGGATTTTATGAATTTACAGATGACTGATATTAGAAATAGACTAAGTGCTCGAACATTGTCTAACTTGTTGTTTATCAATGTTAATGGCTCACCGCTAGACAAGCTCAAAGTAGATGAGCTACTGTAGTTATTTCTTGGCTGAAGGATGCACATCATTCCGCTGCGGATGATTTACCACGAAAAAGTTCTGGAGACCAACAGGAAATAAACCCGATTTCAGATTGGTTTTAAGGTGGTAACTTAAATTTAACGTGGCGTTTTAGTGATTACACAAATTACAATTATGAGCATACTTTATGTAGATGCTCTCACATAGGGTACCCGAGCACCTTTATACACTATGAAAAACTGACTTTCAAGTCTTTTGTGAGAAAAATACTGTGAATTGAGAAACCATAACCTTTTCCATATTGTACAGGGGTATTTTCCTGTGAATAGAAGTTTCTTTTGGAAAGCGTTCAGAAATTAACACTTGCAAGAATACTCTCTTAGTACAAGTATATTTTAGGCACACACTAATTTTCCCCCGCCTCGGAGTGCTTCAATTTCCTCACTGATAAACACTTTACCATTTAATATCGTAAAGGTCAGATTCACCATTATTGAGCGATTGACTAGAAATTCAAACTCCGATTAGTGACAATTTCACAGTCTTGTTTTATTACAAGTGTAAACTCTTTAGTCAGTACAGAAGAGGCCGTGGATCGTGTTCAGAGTTGATGACGATGGATTTTGGTGAGTCAGAGTAGGTCACAATGGATGAGAGTGGTTCATGGTGGGTTGTGGTCAGAGTGGGTCACGGAGGGTAGTGGGTCACAGTGGGTCATGGGTCACGGTTGGTGGTGGGTCAGTGGATCGTGGGTCAAGTTTTCATTGACCCACGCCAACTCTGGTCGGATGTAACTGAGTAATAAACTTACAGAAAAAAAACAGTCGGGACGGGTAGGGCGCTCGAATCGAACATCGTCTTCTGAATGTTAATCCGATGTACTAACGGGTTCAAACCCTGCTCCCGCCAAGTGAACTTTGTGGTGGACAAACACCGTGTGCGTGGGTTTTCTCGGGGTTCTCCCGTTTCCTCCCACGTTCTTCATTCCACCATTTCATTCATCTCTCATCTTCACCGTCTCCTTTAGCCTAACCGGCATAACCGTGGGACGTAAAACTCAAAAATTTCATTTCATTTCATTTCATTTCCGATGTACTAACGCCTGAGCTCAGTTGGAATCCGTAGTGTACTCCCGCCAATACTACTGCGTGTGGATTCCTTAGAATCTAGGGCGCCGATTTCTCTGTAACGTTGGGGATCCATTCAGATGCAGAAGGTATATATGAGGGTTTTAAGACAAACTGAATTCAAATTGTGCAAAATATTGTATATTTATAAATACAATGCGGAGTCCACATGAAATTTGAGGGGGCTGCCCCCGGCCCCCCAGGATCTGTGACCTTGACAGATCACCGTGGTCACGATAAGCAATGAAGAAATGGTTGGAATATAAACATACCAGTTGTATTAATAACACACTGCCAGCTCTCTTTACTGCCATTGTTCTGCCATCAGGTACAAGCATAATCGGGGATTCCCCGAAACACACGCATGATCGGAATTTCCTGGTGCAAACGAATGATCTGCAAGCCCTCACGCAAACAAAAAAAGTACATGATTAAGCAAGTGTACAAATAGATGTAGCAGGAAGGAATGTTTCGTCGCTGATTTACTCGACCTTTCCTCTCCTGTCCACTGTTAAGTTTGAATTGCGTTTCTATAGCACTAGATGATGAAGAGCATTGCCTCATTTACTTGTTTTCGCGTAGCATTTTTCGTTATATTTCTTAATGTAAGACGACCAATGTCACTATTCCAAGTGAACATTTTCATTTTCCAGAAAATTTTTCGTTTCCGTTTTTCCGGAAAATTTTCCGTCTTCCGTTTTCCGGAAAATTTTCCGTTTCCGTTTTTCCGGAAAATTTTCCGCCTTCCGATTTTCCGGAAAATTTTCCGTCTTCCGATTTTCCGGAAAATTTTCCGTTTTCCGTTTACAATTTTCCGGTTTCCGGAAAAAATATTTTCCGTTTTCCGTTTTTCCGGAAAATGTGGCCATCCCTACTGTATACACAACACCAACGGTGTGTTAAGGCACGTTTCCTTTTTGCATGAACTTGTAGTTGTCATAAAAAAAAAATAACCTTGCAACCCGATCTTTCTATTTACTCTTTAGACGTTACAACTTCTTGAAAGCAAGAAAGGTGTCTCCACACATGCAGCACTGCACTCTAATGGACAAACAGGGAACCTCCTCATTAACTCGTGTATTTTGGCACATTTCCCCTCTCTATCCAAAAGAATCCGTTGTTTCGGAAGCGGTGAAACTGGTTTTTCCTTTATATCAGCGGAAGGGTGATAACAGGTAGCAAGCAAGACGTCCCAGAATGTTGCACACTCTTCAACTCCTTGCAAGATGGAAAAAATGTTTTATGACCCTTTTCAAGGCTGTGTGTACATGGTGAAATATGGTAGGGTTTCAAGATTTTTTTTTAATGACAGCTACAAGTTCTTCTAACGTGGCAACCCATAGGTGGAAATACCTTTCTTGCTTTCACGAAGTTGTAATATATACACAGTAAATATAAAGATTGGGTTTCAAGATTTTTTTTTATGGCAGCTACAAGTTCTTGTAAAGTGACAAGGCCTCTTTACTATCTATAAAATGACTAATTATCATGTTAAATGGTTGATTCATCGACTACCAGCTTAACACCTTACTCCACAGTGCAATGGAGTTCAAGTTATACCAAGCATGTGTCAAAATTTAACGCAACTAGAGCAACAAAATGCCATTCTGCGTGTTTTACTGTGTAGGCTAAATAAGACGGATGAATAATGAAAGTGAATTTTTATGAAGGAATTGATGGAATGAAAATGTGGAAGGAAACGAAAAAACGAATGAGAATATCCACGTGTACACAATGTTATCCACTATAAATTCATTGGACACTACAATGTGTCCCAGGCTTCTCGCACATACAAGGAATGTCTCAGATGGAAGTACCATGATTCGAACCCAATGTCTCTCAATATTAATTCGTGAAGTTGCAACTAAAGCATTATTCTACAGGGTGGCCCAAAAGTAGGTATACAGTAGAGTACTGGATTTTAGGCCTATATCATTTCTTATTGTTATCCATCAGGTAGACTTAGTTTCTTTATTATTTGTTCTTAATGTGTTTTTACTTACATCTTAAACTCGGAAGAGCCAAAGCAAATAAAGCCATAAACTATAATGTTATACTTGATCAATGCAAGGGTGTACACCTACTTTTGGGCCACTCTGTACAGTATATAGCCCTAGTACTTCTTTTTAAACAAATATGTTATCATTGCCAGATCGAGTGTTTTTTTTTTTTTTTTTTTTTTTTTTTTTTGTCAACATAACATTTTTTCTCCTTAAAGCAACAAGAGATGCATTTCGTCTTAACCGAAGTCCTTGGATTAATAAGGCGTATTTACAGCTACGGGGAACTAAGATTTACTTCTGCCGACAGATCTTCCTATCAAAGCTTCCTTGTAATGGAACCCTTTCAATTCCTAGAATATATACGCAGTTATTGAATAATGACATAAAGCTTTTCATGGCCAAGTCACTACTGACACTCGAATACGCTATGTCATCAAGCAAAGCTAATTTAATTGCTTTGTTTTCTTGTGAACAGGGAAGTACAAAGTTCTACGCTTGCAGGGATGCCCACAAGGGGGGCTATGACGCAAACTGCGTCATTGAAATATTTGGGGGGGGGGTAAAAATCTATATAAATATGTTTGAGGGTGTGTAAAAATTAATCGAGAAGATTTTTTTTTTCATGGAAGAACACCTACGGATAGACAATTGAGGGGGGTGCGTCACGAACATGAGGGAGGGGCACCACTGTGCACACAATATTGATCTTTAATATATACCTTCACGCTGTAGGAGTACCGAAAAACTAACGAACTCCTTGGTAGCCTACATGACACATCCCCTAAACTACATCTGTCATGTTTCTTCTCTTAAATTTCTGAATTTCAATGCTCCCCAACCCCCAGTCATTGGTCTAGCGGCTAGCACGTCCATTTGTTGGGTATCTTTGCTTCTGGGTTCGACTCCACTTTGTCCATGTCTGATACAGACTTTCGATGCTGGAAAAGGACATTAAAGAAACAATTTTCGTGAAATATTTGCTTAGCATGAGCTTTTCATTTGCACAATAATGCGGTGTAATGGTAAATTTAGTAGTACTAGCGCGCTCTGACCTTGGTGGAGAATGGTGGTTACTACACTGGTACTTAGATGCTCCTTTTGTAATGAAGTCGATAAAATAAATTGATTGATTGATTTGTACTTACGTTCTTCGTTAGCAGCGAGATCACAGAGGACGAGACCTACAGTTTAAAGTGGGATCTGAACCAATGTAGTGCTGGATCCCACTGAAAACCAAACCCAGGATCTCGTTCAGCAAATACACGAGCGTCAGCCATTAGATTAGCGACAAGACCTCAGATAAAATATTATGATAAGATACGTAAATATAATGGAAGTATGTAATATAATATAATTATAGACTTCCGGTGCGAGGCGTCCCTGGTGGGCTTTGTGATGAACAAATACCGTGTATGTGGTGTTTTCTAGCGGTTTTCCCGTTTCTTCCCACTTTCTCCATTCCACAATTTGATTCATTATCATCCTTCCTTAGCCTCGTCCGGGTTCGATTCCAGCCCCCGCCAAGTGAACTTTGTGGTGGACAAACACCGTATGCGTGGGTTTTCTCGGGATTCTCCCGTTTCCTCCCATTTTCTTAATTCCACCGTTTTCATTCATTACTCATCATCACCGTCTCCTTTAGCCTAACCGGCATAACCGTGGGACGTAAAACTCGAAAATTTCATTTCATTTCATTTTCCCTTAGCCTCGGAGCTTAATCGTGGGAAGTTAAACTTTAAAAAAAAAAAAAAAATCGATAGTTGCGCATCTGGTAATAATGATCCTTGAAAGAAGAAACACATATAGTTTTGTCTCCTCGTATTATTCTTTTGAGATGAGTTCTGGCTTATGGATGAGATGACAGTGAACACTTTTCATGCATTTTGGTTAAACAGACAGTAATATAACAATTCACAATAAATTTTACTAGAGTATGGCTTCCAGCGCACTCTCTTGGGAGCAGGCGCCCACCCAGCAATTTCTGTTGAGAGAGGTCCAATTTTGGGGGAGAGGATCTAATTCTACAAGCCATTACGTTTACGTAGTAGTGAACGGGCAATATTGTACACCAGTAAAGACAATAAGTAATTGTAAAATACTTCCACTTGTATTTTCAGAAAAAAAAAATGATAGAACTAGATTGTTTTTATAAGAGTACAGACGAAGTGTAAGATCAAACTTTCATCAAGCATCAATCACTGCCCTGTTAAACAAACAGGATATCATTTTATTGAGAAAGTGAACAAATCAACGTTAATTTAGGAAGTTTTGGGGATTCGGGCCCGGTATGTCCCCCATGGGTGCGCCTCTCCTTGGGAGTGAACTAGGCCGGCTGTACCTTGACCAGAGTCACGAGATACAAGCCGAAGCAGAGAAGGTAGGAGAGGATGCGTAGAGAGAAGTATGAGTGCATGGATGAATCATATGTGTTTCAATCACATCAATAAAGAGAGACTTTTTTTAAGCACATAAATCAGTGAATATGAGGTACCAGATTTCATTGTATTGCTCATAGTACTGTGCTCAGAGTTCGCTGTCCTGTCCTCTGGTCAAGGTGAAGCTGGCCTTAGGGAATTAGTGGGAAAATCATTTATTATTGAGTTCACAATGGATTGACCTTGACCTTTCCACGGCACGCAAATGGAGTCAAAGCGGAAATCTGGTGCTTCCTGCTGATAAGGCTGGGAGCAAGAGGAGGGAGCTTAATGCAGGATCTGATTTCGATCCTTCTGACAAACAGTTGTTAATTGCATTCAACAAGTGGTTCTTAAGGAGGCCGCTCCGCTATAAGCTGTTTATCTGTCACTGCAGACTTAATGGAAGACTCATGTCTTTGGAGAGAAAAAATAATACAGATACTAATGAATTTCACAGCACTTATTTTTTCTTAAGTACAGTTTACATTTTGCACATAAAATATTTGGTATTTTTATGATAATAAGTGGAACTACGTTTGAATTCTTACGAATTATCTATAAAAGAGTAAAAGTGACTCTCTCATCAACGACCGGGCCATAAATGTGAAATTTGGTCAGAAAATTTCTTTTCTCAAACGGAAGCAAAAGATTAACATATATATGAATTCTGCGAGGGATAGTGGGAGCTTTTTTTTTTTTTTTTTTTTTTGTCAAGAGTAAAATATCTCTTGAATCCTTGAGTTAGGAACATGAAACTTGGCATAAACTCTTCATTTAATATGGGGGAATACCTGTTCCAGCGTTTTCAAAAATTTCGTACCTTAAGAGGAAAAGAGGGCGATTTCTATGTTGTAAAGATACTCTGTTGGAACTGGTTTGGTAGAGTAATAATGTATATGGAATTTTGATTTTTTTTTAAACAATCATTTTACTATAAAACGTTGTTATGATATAATAGTTACAATTTAATTGGTGGTCCGAAGATGAATAGGTTTTTATGTTATTTTATTTTATTGTATTGTATTGTATTTATTTGTTTATTTATTTTTTAATTTGGTAGTTGGTGATTAGAGATGTTTCAGGGACCAGTTGCAGTTCAGGGACCAGATAGCGCACGTAACGACATCTATTGGCATAAGACAGACAAGAATAGCGCATGTAACTACATCTGTTAGCGTGATGCACAGAATGAAGGACTGAGAGGTTTGCTTTGGTTGGCAACCAAGCAAGGCTATATGGGACGTGGATCTACAGCTTGAGATTAAATTCAAACCATATGAACCCACTCCAGGAACTCAATCCAGGTCTTCCATGCCAAAGGCATGTACACTTGTCATACTGTATAACCAGGAGAAAGCTCTCGAGGTGTTTGCTCTTTATTATTAGGACGCTATAACTGCCAATCCATTTTACACTGCAAATAACAATACAACATAGGAAAGAATTTTGAAAAGAAGTCTGACAAGACCTACTATGATATTTAAAGTACCATTCACCTGGTGGGACTAAGGAAAATTCCCCGAAAACTTAGGATGTTTGGCCATGGGGTTCGAACATGGGCGACGATTAGGGGGGGGCAAAGGGGGGCAGTTGCCCCCCACTTTTTTGAAGTAACCCATCAATGTATATAGTTTCATTTAGAAATGTAAAGTTCTTGTATGTTTTACTGGTTCATAGAAAAAATGGGGCCATATATTTGCCGTTCCGTGAGTAGGTATTGATTGTCTTCCCGTGGAGTAAAGAAAACTACAGGAATTGCGTTTTAATTGACACAGAAAATAACCCCAAAATTAACCTATTGGAGCACAACAATTTCAACATACTTTCACTTCTTACAAGGGCTCAATATAATAGTCAGCCGCTTTGAAACTAATTCAGAGAGCATTTCGCAAAAGAAAAAAGTCTTTCACAAGTTATTTTTTAATTGCACAAAAATTGACAGTTCCTAAAATGTCTTTTCTTTCTAAAGTAAGGGGGGAAAAGTGTAATAAGAAACAACTACTACCTTTTCCATTGTTTTGTAGTGTAATGTATAAATGAAGTGGTATGTTAGAGGTGAACGAGTGTATATACAATAAAATTTAGTAAATTCAACATAATTCTAGGTTTTAGTGTTATTTTGTATAACTGGAGTATGGAGTGATTCTGAGTATTGTTGTGTTTTGATGTGCTCCAAGAAAGTTAAAACTGCACCTAATGGCGAAGAATATATTTCGGGAAGTTGCAAAAGCAAATATTTCTTTAAATGTCGTAGCATAATTATGCTTGTAGTATTTACTGTCTTTCATTTTCTAAGAGTAATAATATACATTTAATAGCATGTGTGGAATTAAAAATTAAGTTGTTCATTAATCCCTGTTTCAATATTACTCTTGCAAAACAAACATCATTATTAGAGGCACGAGTTTTTCGCATTGCGCGACAAAATTAAATGCGTCAGAATTAAGTAATTTTCAGTTTCTTGACGGTTTGTGATATTCTAGTGTATTTTCATTGTTTTCTGTTGCGCGATAAAACGCGAAATTTCGCGATTTAATGCGAAATTTTAAACATACTTTTTCATTAACTTGGAAACGCCACTTTTCCGCTGTCGGAACGGTAGAACGTGTCATGAACGGTGCATTTTGGGTAATTCGGATAGAGAACATGTTGCAGGGCCTCTTTGGTGGAAAAACTAAAGCACACTTACGTTTGTTACGAAGTGAAAAGAGGCTAGTGTTGTATGTGACTTTTAAAAAATGTGCATAAAGATCATCCTTGAAGCTTTCTTCGCAAAGAGAAGACTCCCAAACTAAAGAAATATTTGATGCTTTGGGAAAGCTATTTGATCCTTCTGTAATTGCATGTGGTAGTGAACCAAACGTTGTTGCGTTAAGGAAGTTTTTTTTTTTTTTTTTTTTTTTTTTTTTTAAGCTTGGCCTTCATTTTAAAAAATGAAAGCATCTGATTATGAAGTATTGGAGTTTTGCATTTGGAGTTTTACAAAGTACCCTATGAACTCATGACAAGTGATTCGTCTGGAAAGTACAGTGTAATGAATATTTTGAATGGACGAAAGTTCTGAAGTGATGATTGTTTGAAGTTTGTTGTAAACGCCACTTACATATGTGTGGCTTCCAAAAAGCAATGCCAATTGTGAGAGATTTCTTTCCCCAAGTATAGACTGGTGATAAGTGGCAAACGTACAACAATGAAGGAAAATGTGGAAATGTGTAACATGCTTATGTTTAATGCTTAAATGTAATTTGTCCTTATGTGTTTCATAAAACAGCAAAACTTTCCTACTCATAGTAAGTTTAGTTACTGATTTTCTTTCGTTTGATTTAAAAAAAAAATATAATTTTCTATAAGTGAAATTTACAATGTCAAGTGCAATATTCAGTGTATTTTGTTTTTAGGTTATTAATGGTTTATTTCTGTAGTGATCTATGAATAGAAGGAACAATTATAAAAATGTCGGGGAATATCTTTTTCACAAGAGCTAAAAAATGCAGAAGTTATTTGGAAAATGCGACAAAACGCGAAATATGAAAAACGAAACGCGAAATTTTCAAATTCTTAGTGCGAAAAACTCGTGTCCCTAATCATTATTTATTACTATGATTAATATTATCCTTTCCATTTATTTGCTTTGCAAATTTGTTATTCAATAATCTAATCACACAATGTTCCAGACAGAATTTTAAGATATTCATGAGCAAGGAATCAAATCTCTTCTTACACTTTCGTTGTTTAAGAGTACAAAGGAATACTACCTACTGGCGTTGCTCTTGTCAATTTATTTAATAAAATATGAAATATTATATACGGTATTTCAACTGAAAAAGATAGTATCCTATTAGTTATACAACCTTTCGTCAAACAAAATATTAGAAACAAGCAGGAAAACTAACATTTATATGCAAATATTCAGATCATGTCTTGCCCCCCCACTTTTAACGTCCAACCGCCGCCACTGGGTTCGAATCTGAGCTCTGCTAAACCAGAGATGGCCATTTTGCGAATTTGGCTTACTCGGCCTCAGAACATTTTCATTAATGAGACTTCCTGATCTCAAACTTGTGTTTGCTTGAGGTGAGGTTCGCATTTGCTCCTCATACTTTCGCTTGGGCTCTAACTCTGGCTCGGTATCCACTTAGAGCACTCGTGTTTGGCTCGGTATCCACTTAGAGCACTCGTGTTTTTTTTTTTTTTTTTTTTTTTTTTTTTTTTTTTTTTTAAGTGTTCGTACTGAAGTATTGAGCTCGAAGCTGTTCTGTCTCCAGGACTCGACTCGCGACTCTGGACGCCGATAGGTAAGCGAGAATGCAATGCAAAATCGTTCATCGATATTTGCTCGATTCTGCGTTAAAAGCAGTGGTCGAAGTGAGACGGTATCCGGTGGTATTCCATACCGCTTTTGGTTCTTCTTCAGTCTCTGATTTTTCAATGATTAAAACATATCGTCACTGGAAAGTAGTTGCCAAATACCTTTAATAAATCCATTTTTATGCACAGTAATTGACAAATAGCTTTGCACGTAAAAAGATTTCATTTCTTTTGAATAAATAATTTCTAAGCTGACAACACCGACATCTTTTTCCTACCTTTTGTTTTTCAGGTTAGTTTAAAGGGACAAGTTTCGCCGCTAGATGTCACTACAGTCTTCGTATCTCTCTCGTGTATTTTTTACCTTTCACGAAAATTCACGATTTCTCTTATAAATTTCAACCTAGAGACTTCAAATTTTTTAGAGAAGGAACTTCATAATCTATCCAAGGGAACAATCCGTGCCATTTTTTTTATTTAGCACTTTCTTTATTGTTGAAATGGCTTGAATGTTAAAATGGATATCCAAACCTTTAACAATGTAACTCTTTCAACAATGAAGAAAATACTAAATAAAAAATCGGCACGGATTATTCCCTTGCATAGATTATGAAGTTCCTTCTCTAAAAATTTGAAGTCTCTAGGTTGAAATTTGTAAGAGAAATTGTAAATTTTCGTGAAAGGTAAAAAAATACATGTAAGAGATACGAAGACCGTAGTGACATCTAGCGGCAATACTTGTCCCTTTACACCAACCTTAAAATAAAGTGTCTTCAAAGAAGTTCATCTTCTTTATATTTTGATGTGCCATATTGAATTGTTTATTTGTTATGTATGTGCGTGTCTGCTTGCCTTAATACATATAGATGTCGTGTTTTGAGCATTGGCGGATTTAAGAGTTGTCTGTTGTGGGGGCGGACCTTCCGGAGGTTTGGAATATCTCTCACAGTCAGTCGAGTGAGAGTCCGGGAGTTTTCCTGCAAGAAATTGTTAAGACAAAAACTCGGTTTTTGAGCATTTTTGTATATTGTTCTCTATATTACAAAATAAGAGAATATGATTTTTATATTTTCACAAAGTTGTTGGCTGGAGATAAAAGTTCCTCCATGTTCCCACCTCCCCGTAACTACAGAGAAGCACACCAATGGTCTTCAGTCATTATGTAAATAGAAATGTAATCTTTTAGACAACATACCCTCACTGCACTTCAACATTTAGATAGCCGGTATGTCGAGTCAAAATCGCAATCAAACATACCACCTTTGCTTTTTTCCACTTCGAACACTGGTTAAGAGTACCCTACTTGACACAGGCCGAGCTTGCTCACGTGCGAAATAGAAGTAGTTCTGCCCTTGCTTGACTTTTGGTATGTAGAAGAGACGATAGGTCAGTATAATACTTTGACTGCCTTTGTCCAAGTAGCCATTTTATAGAGTGGGCGAACACTTGACCAATTTAAAACGAAGGTAGAAATGCAAATACAGTAAATCCCGCTTCCGCCGAGGATCAAACTCAAACTGTCCGCTTGGAAGATTTCTTACGAACTACTACACCACCGCAGCATTGTTAGCTTTTTAGTACCTGTCAAAAATATACCTCTCACTCGTGTTAACATACACTATTCCTTGTTCCGTCTTATCAGCGACAACTTACAGTAGGAGATTGTCAACTAAGAAACTGCTACGCAATTTAAAATTTTCAAAGTTTTCAACCAATGTTTGATCATGCAACACTAGTCTAGTTTACAACAAGTCAATGTTTAAAATTATTATCTATTGTTCGTAATTGTACGCAAAATTATTTTTTTTCCTTTAGTTTCACGTCCCACGATTATGCTCCGAGGCTACAGAAGACGGTGATGATAATAACTAATGAAATGGGAGAATGCAGAAAGTGAGAAGAAACAAGAGAGGACCCCGAGAAGATACATACACACACACACACACACACACACAAAGAATGTTTGTCCACCATAAAATCACTTGGCGAGAGCTGGAATCGAATCAGGGACTTCACGCTCCAGAGGTAAGCGCTCTGCCACTCCCAATATCTTTTCTGTTTTTAACATATAAGTACGTGATGCAAGTAACTTTAATAGGAATACCACTGTACTATATGAAATAGACATTTTTCAAGCCTTTTTGTCTGTGTGTAATGTTTAGCGCGAGTGATTCCTTCTTCGATTCTTCATGGAGGCAAAACATTTTTGGTGTTGCCCAAATAGTACTGGTGGGCACAAAACCCTGTTACTCAGTTTACGGTTTTTAAAATAACCGAAACTCGTTCTTGATAACTTTCAAAAAGCAGCTTTTTAAATCCGGTTCGGTCTTCCACGAACTATGAGAGCAAGAAAGGATACGGACTTTGGTGAAAATCACATTGATTTCACTAAAAATCCAAAACTATTGGAGAAAAGTGAAACGTTTTCGGTGAAAAATCAAACTTTTTTTTTTTTTTTTTTTTAAGAAAACCGATATGTCGGCTTTTAGTCTTTCTAAAATCGGGTTTCTGTTTTTTAAAATGAAAAACTGGTTTTGCCTTTCCCTACCATTGAAGCAATTGAGGAGCTACCTTAATTAAGAGGTTCTGAATTCAGGTATAGAAAGCCTCAACAGCAACGATAAATGCCAATACATTGGTCAAACGTTACTAAATGAAAAAGGCACTTGACCATATAACTCTCCCTAGCCTCTTCTATGCCGTAGACTGTAAAGTTGTGACGGCGAAATTTAGGTTTTGGGTTCTTCGTTTCCAGCAAAGTGGAGATTGGTCACTACACGTTTCAACCATTCGGTAGTCAATACTCTGCAAACACCTAGGAGTTAGATTCTGTCTACCTTATTGCCATAATAAGAGATGGGAAGGTGGTTTGTCTGATGCAAACAAGAGATGGAGGGCTAATTTGAGTTTGTGATCGACGTGTGAACGAACTCTTTGCGATGCAATTGGAACTTCTTCTTCTTCTTCCTTTTTCGCAAACAAGAGTTCACACCACAAGTGCTTTTCTGTTCTTGGGTGGCAATCGGCGTTCCACTTTCTCACTAGGCCTTGAGTAGATATTTTTGTGCCCGATGCTGTGGCGTCCGAATGTCGTGTTACGCAAATACCGTTATAATAGGAGGTTCCACGTTGGATCTTCATGGGTAACGGTGGTAGAAAGTAAGAGAGAGAGAAGATCACAATTATTTATGCGTATTATTATATTTGTCTCAATCGTCGTCAGTCGATTCTTGATTGGAAAAGTACCGCTTATTAGGAAACCAATGTAATTGAAGGCTGGAGTCCTCAATACCAACAAGTTGTCTCGAAGCCTTTTGGAGAGGTTTTTCACACCGACTTAAAGATAAATAAACAGATTTCAAACAACAAAAATACATGTTATGGATATAGGCTATATATATATATGGAAACCTTATTCTTTTTCCATTCAAAATATGGTCACTTCTTCGATCCTATGATTAGACCTTACAAAATCAATATATCATATGCTGGTTCAGAGAACCATGGACTGGTATTGACATGTACTTTGTGTACACTAGTTTTACTCATAAGGTCATAAGCTAAGGTTTCGATATGAAAAGAATGTCTCCGCCTCCTCCTCCTCCTCCTATCCCTTATTCCCCCTCCTCTCTCTCTCTCTCTCCAAGTCATGAAGTGCAATGAAATCTTTCAGTTTAACATCCCACGATTATGCTCTTTGAGCTAAGGGAGACGAATAATTACGATAAGTGAATTATAATGGAAGAATTGGTGGAATGAACTTGTACGAGGAAACGGCAGTGCCCCGAGAAAACCCACGGGCACGATGTTGTTCATCATAAACTTACCTGGCCGGGGATCGAACCACGGAATCCACACACCAGAGGTAAGCGCTCTACCACGGAGTTACCGTGCAACCTCTCTCTCCAAGTCATATTAGCTACCAAAACTGTTGTTCTTATTTCGAAAATCTATTTTATCTTCTTATCTACTAATCATACTTCAATGAAACTTGGTAAGTATATCCTTGGATTAGGAGATATGGGCATCCAAATTTATATATATATATATATATATATATATATATATATATATATATATATATATATATATATATATTTCGGCAAAACTTAGGGAGATTTCCCGAATTTATGGATTGTGACATATGCATATTCCAAAGCTAAATTCATTCTAAACACAATGACACACGAAACATGAACCAGAAGTAATTAGTGTGAAAAATGGCTTCCTAACTGGAAGTTCACTTTTTTTTTTTTTTTTTTTTTTTTAAATCTACTATTTTGAAAGGGCTAGGCTTCTCCCTTGATCGTCGACACTCAGCTAGGGAGTCGCATTGACAAACATTTGAATCGAAATGAAATTATTAAAAATCCAGCTCTACCCATGTGTTATGTCATTTCATTTTTAACGAGTTCAGTCATTTCCTTATTTTTGTCACTAAATGAATACCAAGTGACAAATTAAAATATTATATAAATTGCATCCTCCTCTTTTTAGAAAATGCATTTTATAAAACGCTGGGACATGTGTAATTTTATTTTTAACGAGTTTATAGACAGAGTTGTATCTGCCTAATATAAAGGACTCCTGAGATACGCTATTTTTCACATACTCTTGAAATCCCTCTCTATCTTAAGATAAACATTTTAACCAAAATAACACAATAAAAACTCATGCCAACCCACTGCTAACAATTTTTAAAAATACATTTTCAGCGTTTCGACACCAATCTCTAGAGTAAATTCATGAAGATCTGGAACTCTCATTCTTAGAAGACGTAAGAACACAATACTTACTCGACTTCTGAAGGAGAATCCAACACTCACGATATGTCTACATCTCCAACATTGGGATTTAGGCATCCCAAAGACATGAATATACTGGCTGCCCAAATCAACAGCGCCACACTGAACCAAATAACCAGAGACAATTAAGGAAGGGATGCGCGACAGTTGCTGTCCGTTTACACCAACTACGTTTGCACACCAACAGAGAATGTGGAAATCAAATGAAAGTCAAGGGTCGTGGCTCGACACATTCTTTTCACGCTCGACCCTAGCCATAGGAACTAAATACACGTTTCTGATTGGCGGCAGTTTGCAATTTTCCACACCTTTTGGTGCATGTATTGTATATTACAGTAATAGAAGAAAATTGTCATTTTTTGTTTTGATAAAGATAAAAAGGTAATTATGTTTGGGTTACATTTCGTAAGACATGAGGCATATTTTTTTCAGGTGCTACTCTAAAGAAAATATGCATTTTGGACACAAAGAAACAGGTGAGGTTCCAAGTTGGATCACCCGAGTCTGACATAATGTCACGTGAGGGTTAAGGGTGGAACAAAACAAACTAAAATTCCGTCTTCCGTTTTCAATTTTCGGGTTTCCGGAAAATGTGGCCATCCCTACTTCTAATCCCCTTCGCTCGCTGACTCTTGCTCAGCTGTTTCGTAACGTTAAGTAAATCACTTTTTATGTATTATATATTACGTACAAGGGCAAATGAGTATTATTTTTATTTTATTTTAATAATAAAAATATTATTAAAATTAAAAAGAAAACTTTCTCTGGGTCGGGTTTGAACCTACGCCAAAATCGATTTTCATTACTAGCACGCTCGGCAATGAAGACTGACAACAGTAGTGTTTGATTTGTGTTATATGTATGCTACGTGGTCAGAAACGGATAACTTCAAACAATCAGAACCGTGTATTTAACTCCTATGGCTAGGATCGAGCGTGATTAAAATATATGCTGGCTCGACACTTCATGAAACAATGCCTGTCTGATTCAACGGCGTGCACTTGTAAAGTGGACAAACAATCGAACATTCTGCTCTGTATAAGTAAGGTTTTGTAACAATTTGTTAACAAGAAGTTACGAAATACTACTTATTTTTAAACTTTTTATTCATTTAATTATGTATATCCTTTGATTGGTATTTTTCTATCTTAATATTGCGAAATATGACCCCTCTTTTTTGAAACACCCTGTATGTTGAGTAGCTCTTTCAATAAACTTGTTTTGCCTTGCCTCGTGTTGCCTCTTTGTCCATTATATTACTTTGGCACTGTGTAGTCAATTGTCTGAAGGCGATGAGAACTTGTTAACAACCCATTTTCTCAATGGAGATAAGTAGCAGTGAGAAAAAAGAGGAAGAAGATGAAGCAAATATATCGATGTGAAGAAAAGCATTGTTCCAACTGCAGGAGCTAATGTCCTTAGATAGACAACCAAATAATTAAGACAAATATAACAGTAAGAATCCAACTTTACAAACAAGGCAGGGTACACTAAACACCAGTGAAAATTATTTAGAATGGACTCTGGAGTTGGACAGATTTGATAAATTTAATTTAATTTTGTGAGTATTATTATTTAAATCGAACGGCTGTAAAATTGGGCACTGTGCATTGAGTCTGGAAATCCAGGACATCGTAGCTGAGTGGTATATAGCGCTCACTTTTACTGTGCCTGGTGCTTGGTTCGATCCCAGACCGTGTGAGTTTGTGGTGGACATTGTGTGCATTTTCTCGCAGCTCTCCCTCTTCCTCCCACATAATCATTGACTTTTATTAAATATTTTCTGCATTGAGAAAACAAACGCATGTGGCGTATGTAAAAACTTAGGTTACATGTGTAAATCCTATAGTTTTTAGACATAACGTACAGCAAATGTACAACTGAAAAAGTATATTTTATACGTACTTTACGTATAAAGTATATTTTATTACGTATACGTATGTAATATACGGTAGACTGTTAGATGTTAGACATCCTGCAACGGCATGATGTAACATCTAAGAGAAGTACATATGTAGGATATAGATAACGTATGCTCCATACTGATTTCAGTAGTAAAAGTAAGGATTCCGTATATTTGTACAATATACCGCTGTCCGCATAGCGGATTTTTCTCAGTGTGTTCCCTTGAGCCTACAGGGTATAATTGTCGGACGTTAAAGATTTCATTTTTATTCGCACTTTAATTTTTCACTAAATGTGAGTTTATGCTCTTTATGCATTTATGTCTCTCAGAAATAAATAAATAAGATCTAAAACTTTTTTCTTTTGGTAAAACTTTGACTATCCAACTTTTGACCTTTTAGTGTGGCAAATTGAAATTGAGTGTATAGACTAATTATAATTAACATTAAATTTGAACTCAAGAAATCAAAAGACCATAAAAGTATCTATATTTTTAGCAAAACTTTAACCATAAATAACTTTTGATTCTTTAGTTTGTGCAAGTGAAACTTTGATGTCAAGACTTATTAAGATGTGAAAAATCAAATAACATCAAATTGCAACTCAAAAAAATCAAAAGACTTATTATTTGCAGCGAAAAGATTATTATTATTATTATTATTATTATTATTATTATTATTATTATTATTATTATTATTATTATTATTATTATTATTATTATTATTATTAACAGTATGGAAAAATAGGAACGGCAACTGCTACACTTTTCGCCTGTTGTACACAGTCCATTCTAATCTAATTCATGTTTCTATTTCTCTTCTTCCATTCACGATATTCGCAAATGTAATGACAAACCCAGTGCATTGTTAAAAAGTACAATACAATTTTTTTCTTTTTATACACTGGCAAATAGTGAATTCTTCAGGTTGTACAGTATATCTATAGTCGCTACATTAACTAAACTATACCTACATGAACATGAATTTTAGAGATTTAGGATTTAGATTTCTGGGCACTTGGCATCTATGGCCATTTGGCCCGTCACGTACATACGAGATAACGTCCCTCGGAGAGCACACTATCCGGGGAAAGGGAAGGAAGGAAGCGACCTGGGACCTACAAGTTAGGTACCACCCCAGCATTTGTCTGGTGTGAATGAGGAAAACTTTATTCAAGATCTCTTACCTGAAAAAGCTTTTTTACACTTTTCGACCGAGTGTCCCCACCTCCGGAATCCGGGATCACTCGCACGGAAGGCGACCATGAATTATATAGGTAGGAGTAGAATGACATTTCCTCACTTACGTATTAACAAAATATTTTTCGTGTGGATGTGGGAATACTGAAACTAAAACCATGAATAGAGAATACAAATGCTTTTGTGTGTGTGTGTGTGTGTGTGTTAAATATTCAGCGGAAGACGATAGAACCATGTGAACAGTATACCAATGATAATAAAATTGATATCAATATGTTTGTTAACTTAAAATACATAACATGTATAAATTATTATGATACTATGTTATCTAAGACAGTTCTTTTTTAAGTTTAACGTCCCACGTTATGCTCTTGAGGCTAAAAGAGACAGTGATGACAAGATGGATGACAATGGTAGAATGAAAAAAAAATAAATAAAAGGAAACGGAAGAACTCAGAAACACCCATGCACACAGTGTTTGTCAACACAAGTCCCATTTGGTATGATTGAGATCAAGCCAAGGACCCCATGCACTAGTGATGAGTTCTCTGCCACTGAGTAACGCCGCCTTCTAACATAGATTTCTTGAACACAGTGAAAGGTAGTGAAAAGTGTTGCGAAAACTATCACACAAATTATTTGTTCAAAACTCCCATATATATAGTTTTTCAGCCTGAAAATATGGTAACTGTCTGAAATGAATCTAAAAGGAATGACAGGGCTATTTTCTTCCATTATACTTTCAACGGAAATGCTAATGCTACCTCCAATTTAATTTATCCCTGATTCATAAATAATATGATACAGAAAAAAAAATAGAAGCCACATAGGCTGGGATACTAATGTTGTTCTGTCTTTGAAACAGAGGGCAAAATACGAAGAAGAAATCAACTCGAGGCATTATTTGACGTCTTGAAACACTGCACAAAAAAGAAAAAAGAAAACAAAGCAAAAGGAAAACAAGGCAGAAACGTGAGTAAGAGAAAAGAGAACGATAAAGCAAGTGAAAAACACAGTTGGCAGACATCTTTACCCGGACGACTAAGGAACGGCACTTGGTTGTTTCTCTGTGGTGAGATGAACAGCTGGTTTCCACGCAAACGCTCAAGAAGCCAAATACCAACAAACACGAATCCCATCTCTTAATACGAACTTTATCGTGCACATTTATACTGAGAAAAGACTTTCAGCAATTCAAATTGTGTAAAATTTAGATCTCTATCTATTAAAAAAAAAAAAAAAAAACTCAACAATTTAAAGGGCTTGTGACATATCCATAAGGTGTCTGCTCCACAACAACCAATTTTGATGAAACTTGGTAGACTAATACGACACTTTGCAAAACTTATGTAACTAGCAGGAATTTGTCGAAAAAGTTGTAGTTTCTGAGATACAATCGATTCATTAAAGATGTCATTTGTCGTGATATCTTGAGAACGGTTCCACCGAGAACAAACAAACTTTGCAAGCCATAGTAGATACATGATAGCTTTAAAACGAAATTAAAACGAAGTGTCTGCACCTACACAGAACTGCGCATAATGCGCAAATAATTGTGCGCATGCGCATATCTCGAAAACGTGAAGACTGCGACATATTTTTCTTTTGCTTAGTTTGAACTACATGAATATAACATAATGCAAGAAACAAACTAGACTCAAAGGTGAGCGTTTTCAAGTAACTGAGGTGAGATGTTGGGGATGGTCTTCCCCCGGACACCCGCCTCTAGTTACGGCACTCTGTCTGGCATCTAGTTACGGCACACCAAAATTGAATTGTTGAGAATTTCGCTCTGTACCTACCAACTCAAGAAAACTTTTAACAATCCAAAATTTGAGAAAATGTACATCTCTTTCTACCTACTCCCTGAAAGCTTTTAACAATGTAAAGTTTATGGAAAATTAACTCTTTCTAGCTGCTCCTAGAAAGCATAAGATTTAAATGTAAACAATACACTGAAGAAAATTAAAGCGAAATTCAGCAATTTCCTTTTTAGCATCGAGATGATCAACTTTTCTTTCTTTCTTTTTATTGACAGAAATACAACAGAGCAAATTACATTACATACACTCATATTGAACAAGTCTGTTTGATCTTGGATGTTGTCTACCGGATATTCAAAATTATGTTGGACTGAACCCTAGCAGCATAGACAGTAGGCCAAACAGTGGGAAATACAGGCTGTCCAATATACAATGCAACCCTGAGTTTGGGATAGTAAAACTTTTGAACCTGAAGTGATACACGAATAATAATTAGATCAAAATGAAGCCTTGCTCACGCATATATTTTTAAACTAGGTAGCAAAGTTTGAAGCACACTAGGAACCACACAATGTTGCCAGATGTAACCGGAGATTTTTTTTTTTTTTTTTTTTTTTTGCAAAACATGTAAATTGACTCATAACTCATACGTATGGATGTTCTGTCATTAATTTTCAGTTTGTTTAGTTGGAGTGGCTTGAAAACTATGAAGCAGAAAAAAGAATTTTTCATTTCCACCGATAACTAATTGGATGAAGCCTCTGTAAGCGGGAACTAGGGAAATCGTAGTTTTCATAAATTAGCACTCTGAATTGGCAACTTTGCTGATGTTTCAGTGCATCAAAAGGTGTGTTAAGGATCTGTCTACATTATGCAATTCCTGAAAACAATGACAAACGAACTTTGAAATTATCATGATAAAACGTTTACTTACATATACCCGGCAACATTGCTACTATCAGAAATGTGTTACCAGCTCTATAGCGGATGCTGGGAGGGTCCCCTGTTTTGATTCAAACACTGGTTCACACGTTTCATCAGCTTGGCAGCAACTTTACGAAGTTTAGAAGTGTTAATGTTCTCAATTGCACTGCGAATGTTCGTTCTAAGTCTTGAATAGTTCGAGATTGTTCTTGTACACCTCTTGCTTTAAATAGCCCCATAGAAATGAATAGCAGTGTTGCCGGGTGCATGTAAGTAAAAATTTTATTATGATAATTTCAAAGTTTGTTTTTCATTGTTTTTAGGAATTGCACAATGTAGACAGATCCTTAACACACCTTTTGATGCACTGAAACATCAGCAGGGTTGCCAATTCAGAGTGTTAATTTATGAAAATTACGATTTCCCTAGTCCCCCTTACAGAGGTTCAACCGATTAGTTATCGGTGCAATGAAAAATTCTTTTTTCTGCTCCATAGTTTACAAGCCACTCCAACTAAACAAACTGAAAATTAACGACAGAACATCCATACGTATGTGTTATGAGTCAATTTACATGTTTTGCAAAAAAAAAAAAAAAAAAAAAAAAAATATTACACCTTCGGTTACATCTGGCAACACTGTGTGGTTCCTAGTGAACTTCAATCCTTGCTTCCTAGTTTAAAAATATATGCATGAACAAGGCTTCATTTTGGTATAACCATTACCGGTATTTGTGTATCACTTCAGGTTCAAAAGTTCTACTATCCCGGGTTGCATTGTATATTGGACACCCTGTAGATTAGATTGTTACATTGTTACATAACTTGCGATTTTCATTCAACCTCTCGATCGACAGTCTGATCAACTGCAGCACAGGCCGGTAGCTAGCCCAAAAATGTAGGGGGGAGGTAGATGTTAGGAGGGGCCCCGATCCAACCATATTATAGTTCATCACCATATTACAGTTCAATTGCAAGCCTACCGTGAAAATTTTAGGAAGGTCTGTAAATATTTAAGGGGGCGGCCCTCCTAGACTCCCATGGATACGGGTCTGCTGTAGCAGGTGATGCAGATCTTGCAGTTTGTCAGCAAAAACCTCATTTGTTTACTATATTTCAAAGCGAAAAACCACACAGTGTTAGATTGTTTAATCTGAGTAACAATGGTGTGCCATGACGACCAATTCATTCCTTTGAATTCAATCTCTTGAACAGGTGATCAATCCTCTGTTGCAATTGATGCAGATCCTGCTGATTGTGAGCAAAAAGTTAATAGTTTAAGATACTCCACAGCGAAAAATCGCAAGGCAATAGACTGTATGATTTGGGTGACCATTCTATCGTGCTAAAACGACCAATCCGTTCACGTAAATGCTGCTCCAAGAAGTTTCTCACCTGTACACTAACGTAAAGAGTTGCCCTTGGTTAAAAAAAAAAAAAGAAAGAAAAAGAAAAGAAAAGAAAAGAAAAGAAAAAAAAGAAAAAAGAAAGTTTTAAAGTTCTGGAATAACCAATTCTTATAAATATATTAAGAAACCAAAACATAATCAACACAGTAGTCAGATTTTACACTTTCGTTTTCGGTTTCCTCTTTTTTTTTTTTTTTTTTTTTGATATTTCTCTACTCGAAAACTGTGAACAGTTTTTTTTTTGGGGGGGGAAAGGCGACTTTCATCCCACCCTGTACGTACAAACGAATACATACCATTTGTCAGAAAGAATGGAGTGGTAAATCTTCGCTGAATGCCCACTCGCAACTTCGTTCCGTTGCCCTTGTATAGCATAAAGAAAAAGTGAACCAAGGAAGAATGAGAGTAATGCGTATATATTTTTATATTACGCATATTTACACACATTCCAGTGGTGAAGTAACACCGAAGATAAGTTTTAGAAATTAGAAATGTATGAGCTGAATCGTAACATCTCTTGTGAATACTAACAAGAATCTGAATAGTTTTTCACTGAAATTTTAATGAGGACTCGGAAGGGTTAGCATCAGAAGAAGGAGTTTAAGAACTCGGAAGAAAAATCCATCCCAAGCAGCCAAAACGTTAGATGTCGGATATATCTTCTTTTTTTTTCACCTTTCTTTTTCATCGTGAGACGAGAGAAACGAGCGTTCGTGACAGGTGAAGAAATGGTTGTATAATCTCGAACCCAGGACAGGGAGAACGATGAAGAGAGAAAGAACAAGTTGTTAGTTGTCATGGCAACTGGCCAACTGAAAATTCCACAGTGGCGGCGCCGGAAATTCCTTCGGGACTTGAAGTTACGAGAGGGACGGGACGGAGGAGGCTACAGGATCTCCATGGTGGGTGATGCAGAGAGGATTACGTTTGTATATGTACGTATGTCTGTGTGTGTGTGTGTGTATGAGAGAGAGAGAGAGAGAGAAAAAAATTGGAACCTGGAGCCAATAGAATAAATATAAAAAAAGAACAGGTACAGTTCAGAAGGAAGTAAAAGTATCTTCGGAAGAAATCAACTTTTATCTCAGGGTTACCAGTTGCTATCAAAAATATGGAGTCGAAAGGGTGACTTTATATACCAACTTGGATTTTTAATGGAGGTCCGTATCCAACTCACCCATTTTTCTCTTTCTTTATCCTATTAGTACATCATTAGGTATAGAGAATTTTGCAAGGAACGCTCATCTCTGATGAGAACAACTGTTTTTTTTTTTTTTTTTTTAATCCATTATGTGCTTGCAATGGGAAATGTCTCTTTGATCAAAATGAATATACACCTAACCTCCGCTTATTTATTGAAGGGAAGCACGAAGCTTATATTTCCAAAGAAAATAGTAGGATTTAATATATAAGGCTCAGTCAAATTAGGCTTGCCATACGTCCCGGTTTGGCCGGGAAAGTCCCGGTTTCAGAGTGTAATTCCGGTGTCCCACCCGGTTGCCCAAATGTCCCGGTCAGTGCAGGAAAGCTAGCTATCTTAGCCATGGAGAGAGACAAATCAAGTGCCACTGATGTTGTAGGTGCACTCCAAAATTTGGAGGAAAACATGGAAGAAAGAATAAACAGCAATTTTGTTCTGATGGTGCAAAAGGTGTTTTAAAAAAATGCAAGAAAAAAAGTCAGCTAGATTATATCACCATACAAAATGACTTCAAGGCATTTTATGATCGGTGTATATCTTACATAGAACTTTGGGAGAACAGTTTTGGTGATGCCAATGACTTTACCTGAATAAATAAAAATGTTGGTAAAGATATGATAAATTTAGATGAACTTTATGACGTAGTTGTCATTGAAAAAAAAAAAGACTTCTAAAGTGAGAACCTAGGAAAGAGAAGGGGAAAAAAGTTATTGAGTGAAGAAGAATGGATGCAGCTCTTTCAGCTATGCTAAGCAAAATGACATCCGAATGTGCAATCTTCAGCTGATAGTTGGGTGCATCTTTTGCCTTCCTGGAACATCAACTCCAGTACAGAGGCTTTTCTCGTTAATGAATGATGCTTAGGCAGATGACAGAGATTTGGTGCATGAGTCAACAGTACGTGCATTGATGCTGTGTAAGTACATTTTGAACTTACCAGCAGTGAATTTTATAACAAAATAAAAACAAAAAAGAACATATTGAGAAAGGTGCAGTCAAGTGAAAAATTAGTTTATAAAAAAAAAACAGTCTTAATAGAATTGCTCTATTGCATGTATGTAACCAACAGACAGATAGTCCACTGCAAGCTTGCTTGAATTTGGCCAAATGGCTGGCAAGCTCTTTGGAATTAGCTTTAATTGGGGATCATATTGTATAGATGTGCTCAATACTGTAATAGAAAAAAAGTAGCAATGTAATAAACATTGTGGTGTATTTTAATCCCCCCTTTTAGTGTCCCGGTTAGTCAACAAAAAAATATGACAAGCCTAAAATCAAATGAAAAGGTCCAATTGCAAATATCCGGACAATATGTTGAGGGAGAATAAATAATAATTAATGATACGAAATAAGAATAAATAATGAAGACAACCTAAACAAGTACGAGAAGCAAGGTCAAAAGTGTTAGGAAAGAAAGTACTAACGGGAAGGCCAAGACAAACTTGCAAATGGACTTCCCATTGGGAAAGATGAAGAGTCTAGCTCAGGATAGAAACAAGTGGTGAGCTCTTTGGAAAACCTCAACAGTAAAGTGGTAAAGAGAACCAGAACAAGTAAATAAGTCCGGGAATTTAAATATTTGAATATTAACTCTCAATCTCATTAAACTACAGTACTTAGTATACCCTTGCCGCTAATAGTTTCACATTGCATTTCCGAATACTTTTCACTTTACATTTTAGTTTCCTTTTCTTTTTCTTTCTTTCTTTTATTTATCTACTTGTAAATAATCCACTAACAGAATGACAATGTTTGAAAGCCGGTTATTTAATACTTATAAATCTATTATTATAAGTATTATCATATATCTAATTTTTCTTTTCAAGAAAATTCATAATGTGCACAAATTTGAATGTCCGACGTTATAATATACTAAACTGCGGACTTTACTTTCTGAACTATTACAGAAGACCTAAAAACAACATTAGTCCATTTAATAGCACCTTCAAGATATATATCATCCCGGCATTTGCCTGGTCTGAACGGAGAAACCCATGAAAACCTCACTCAGGATGAAGTGGCTGGTCTAAGCTTTTACACTTTTCGACCAAGTTTTCGCATCGGGAATCTAACCCGGGACTGTAAGGCACCAATCATTCAATGATTATATATAAGCGTGAGTTGTCCTGAGGTGCGCGGCAACCACATGGGAACAACAGAGGGTCTTTATAGTTCCAGATTCCGCACACCTCAGACCCCTGGACCATTAGCTGTGGATCATATGAAAGAGCATAGTGTATATGCCAGTGGATAATGCAGAAAGGGAAAATCTTAGATGCAAGTAAAGACCCTCAAAGATATTTTTGAATGCATTATGATCGATACAGGTCCTCTTTAAGCATCAGTAAATCACGAAGATTTCGGTTATGTGCGTTGTGCGTAGTACTTCATGGATGTCCGTAGTCCGTTGTGTATGACTATATGATTATGTATTTTGTACACTGTAGTGCTATGAGCAAACATGTACTTAATTTCGCATTTTCCACTGTAGTTGTACTTGGTAACGTCACTCCACACAGGAATCATCACAAGCTGCTCCCTCGTGGCTATATGGTTAGTAGACCCACCTACTGATAAGCACGAGACGAGTCGAGACAGGATTTTCCTGACTAAATTCGAGTCGAGATACGGCTCTTCCAATAGAAAAATATACATTTTTCGAGTCGAGACATCACTTTTACAGCACATTTTCGAGACGAGACAGCCACCAATCTTGTCTCGTGCGCATACCCACCTTTGGCACTGTTCCCAATGGGAACTCATGTGGTTCAGACTCCACAGGTCCACGTCTCAACCATAAAGCTTTGCTGTTGAAAGGAACGCTTAGCTCAAATCCAACCAACTAATAAATAGCGTTATCATATTAGGGCTAGAGCTCGCTATTAACTTTTCCTGAGCTGGACTCCGATTGAACCCGACAGTCAGGTTCGTGAGCTTGAGCATCTGTGGACTACTTAAACACTAATGTGATGTACATGTCATTCTCTTGCTGTGATGTTGATGTTTCTGTTTGTTGGTAGTGTTGCTTTTACATTTGATCTTACATTTGAACTTGGAATTCAAAGTCCTTTAGCGTCGTAATGAGCCATCACCGGATGTGAGGTTATAAGGAACCATTTTTACTCCTCAAAGTTCGTTACATATTCATCCACTGAACATGAACAGAAAGTCATCTCGTACGAGAACTTAAGACAAATTCTGGGGATGGATAAGCCTTTTAAGGGGTTTAGAAAAGAGTTATTGCAGGAGCGAGTCCTGAAATTATACAGAGTGATCAAAAAGTCTCGTAATCTTTAATCCTTTTTTTTTTTTTTTCGTTGCAGGTAACAGGTAGGAAAATCATTTGGAGAGGGAGTTACTATTCTATGTTAAAGAAAGACATGCTTTTTAAAAATTGTATACCAATAGCCTATAATAATACAAAAGGTGAAATTATTATGTCGATGGACAATCTTGCTTCCTCCCTCTGGCAAAATCTAAAATGATGCTACTGATGACTGGTCGTGAATCTTGATAAATGAGGCAAGGAATTAGTACAGTACCATAGCAGTATGTTGTACACACTGGAGCAAAGAATTTTCAATGTGGAAGACTACGTAAGGAATTTTAGTTACGAAACCATCACAGCATGCTGTACAGAAACACATCTCGAAAAGACAATTTCGAATGAATAAAGAAAACTTGAAGGTGTCAGTTGCTCCTGTAAATTGCAGATCAACGTTTCTTACAGAGAACAAATTCAAAGGTATAGTGCAGCAATGAAGTATAGTCCACAGAAGGTAGTTTACCTTCTGTTCTTGATCACTTTTCCGTAAGTTCCACAACTGCCAGTGCTACTGTACGATTCATTCCAGTTAAAAATTTCTCCACGTTGCTAATTGAATGAAAGGGTCACTCACTTTCAACGAATGAACAGTCGCTTTTTAGGTTCACAGCAAGAGAAATGGAATCTGATTACTCTAGTTCACATATTTTAAGGGATTTTACTTCTCATATGTAGCACAGCAACTGTGATATCTATCGAGTTATTTATTCCCACTTGAAGCTCTTTGCAATGTTTGCTTTCAATGTAGTTTGACATTGCATGCACAGAAAACTGCAGTAATGCCAAGCAGTGCATTCGCATGTGTCCGTTTCTTCCATCTGTAAATAGCTCTTTCGCTGGTCATGTTACACCGGACATTCCTGCCTCTTTCCTTCCCATGCAACGACTTGGGTGCAGCGTTGCCAGGTCAAAAAGTCAAAATATATGTAAATCCTATTTACAATATTTGGAGAATAAATCCACATTTTGTCAGGAAAAATAGCTATATGTAAATAGTGTATAGATGTATGTGTACTTTGGAAAGTAATCAGACAATTCTTCAAAGAAAGAAAATAAAACATCTAGTGAACTAATTTCCTTTTATAGAACACTATAAATAAATAAGAAACAAAAACAAATCGATGTAACATTTCTTAATTAGTGGATATATTCTGTACTAGTGCTTCTCAAACTTTTTTTCAAGTGGGGGGCATCGATTTGTATGCGGTTTTCTATTAATCTAGAAACGGTGGTGGAGATAAAAAGGATTTTATATAGTATTAAGAAGAGGAGGGGAAACTGGATGGAACATTGGTTAAGAAGGAAGTGTATCATAAGGGACGTGCTAGAGGTATGGTGGCAGGAAACAGAGAGAGGGGGCGAAGGAAACTACAGTTAATGGACGATATCAAAACAAAAATCGTACGTCAAGGTAAAGAGGTAGCGAAAGAACATGGAGCATGGAAGCTTCTCAGTTGCGGCAAGTGACCTGACAGAACACCTATGATGATGAGTGTTCTACGGACCACAATGATCTTCTTCCCTTCGAAAACAAGTCTATCACTTTTTGTACACATACTTATTTTAAACGTAGTATTAAATGAAACTTCTTTAATTTTAAATTGGTCTTAACAGAATACGTTATTGAAAGCTATCAACAATATTTTACAGGCTAGACAGGGCATTGTTCTTCATAAAATGTCAGTCCTGGGACAGAAAGTGAGCGACACTTGCTTACGTGATTTTCAAAACTCTGTTTCAGATTCTCAGCTACTATGTGTAATACAAAATTCACTTAAATTATTATTATTATTATTATTATTATTATTATTATTATTATTATTATTATTATTATTATTATTATTATTATTATTAGGCCTACTTCTCTTTTTGGGCTAATGTTCAATCTAAGAGGATCAGAAAGACATAATTCGAGGGCTACTTGTGGTCTAAGAACCTCAGTTTGAGAAACGATGCTCTATACTGTGCTAAAAATTGACTCTTCGTCCAATGCAATGCAATACCACTCCTTGCGTCATTAACTAATCCTATATGTGGCCCCCTTAGTCAACAATTAACATATGTAGGGGCTACAGTGGCTCGGTGATAAAGTATTCCCTCTGCTACGTGGTGTCCCTCTCTTGGTCCCAGCAAACAAATTATTAGGTCTTCTCAGAGTTTTCCTATTTCTTCTCAATTACCACCATCTCCCCTAGCCTCGGTGCATAATTCTGGGACGTTAAGCACACATACACACAGTTAATGTTCGTAGCCAAGTGACTAACACACGTGCAATTGATGTTAGTGGTTTTAGCTTCGATGTTCGTTGGGTGCACGAAGCTTTTCGTAATGACTGAGAGACTATTGACAAACTACTAGAATTAAAATGTTATCACATTTCAGTCTTGAAAGCTGCACTCGATGCGCTGACCACATCACTCTGTTGAAAATGGTCCATCTATCTTGCCGCTCTTTCCAATGCTACAGAGCTTACAGTGTCTTTCAAAAAATTGATTGAACTTATTTTCTTTTTAAAGCATAGTTGCTGCTTTTCAGCTGCAAGTTTATTCTTACTCGTATTTATGATGAATAATTGTGAGTTATAAATTAATATTCAGTCTATAGACGATGCATTATTTAATACTACAGGAAAGCTACGTAGTCCATACTTAAAATGAGTCACTGTTAGGAGTGTGTGACTTACTGAAAGGAAGATGTGAGTCACTGTTAAAAGCATATGAGTCACTGAGCATGCGAATGACTGTTAGGATTGAAAATGAAATGAAATCTTTAAGTTTCACGTCCCACGGTTATGCCGGCTAGGCTAAAGCTGACAATAATGAGAAATGAATGAAATGGTGGAATGAAGAAAGTGGGAGAACCCCGAGAAAACTTAAGCACACGGTGTTTGTCCCAGCTCAACTGTTAGGATTATGTGAGTCACTGTTAAGAATATGAGTCACTATTAGGGGTATATGAGTCATTGTTGGGAGCATGTGAGTCACTGTTAGGAGTAGGTGTCACTGTTAGAAGTATGCTGATCACTGTTAGAAGAATGTGAGTCACTGTTAGGAGTAGGTATCACTGTTAGAAGAATGTGAGTCACAGGCGTAGGTGTCACACTTAGGAGAATTTGAATCACTGTTAGGAGTAGGTGTCACTGTTAGGAGTGTGTGTATCACCGTTAGAAGTTGGTGTCACTGTTAGGAGTATGTAAGTCATTGTTAAGACCAGTGTCACTGTTAGGAGTATGTAAGTCATTGTTAGGAGCAGGTGTCACTGTTAGAAGAATGTGAGACACTGTTATGCGTAGGTATCACTCTTAGAAGAATTTGAGTCACTGTTAGGAGCAGGTATCACTTTTAGAAGAATGTGAGTCACAGGAGTAGGTGTCACTCTTAGGAGAATTTGAGTTACTGTTAGGAGTACGTGAGTCACTGTTTGGAATATGCTGATCACTGTTAGAAGAATGTCAGTCACTGTTAAGCGTAAGTACACTCTTAGAAGAATTTGAATCACTGTTAAGAATATGAGTCACTGTCAAGAGTATTTGTGTCACTATTAGGAGTATATGAGTCACTTGTTAAGAGTAGGTGCCATTCTTAGGAGTATGAGTCATGCTTAAGAGTATTTGAGTCACTGTTAGGAGTATGTGGCACCGTTTACTTTTTTTTTCACATATACCGTAGTAAATTAATAAACAACTTATTCCAGCAGAATAAAAAGTATCTATTCTAGTGATAATGAACGACATAGTTTTTAGTACCATAAAATGTGTTTCTTTCGATTTTTTTCAAAAACTACGCATCAGAATTTACCCTCAAGCATTTAATTTTGTTCGGGTCGATGTAATCTATCGATTGATATCACATATTTCCTTTGAAGAATATTAGAGTTAGAAAATTAAAGCTTAAGAGTTGGTTATAATTTTGGCTATATCTCATTAACCATATAATATATTGTCGTCTTGTCAGTGTCATAATGAAAAGCTTGATTAGTCTATATACTTCAGTATAATTTTCAAGTTAATAGATGACGTAGTTATCAAAAATTCATTCTTCTCGTTCTTCTCGAAAACCACACATGAGGCTTTGAGCTCAACATAATCTATCGATTAGTATATGCCTATTTTTTTTGGACTTTCTTCTATATAGGTTAATAAAATTGTATATTTTTCCGCATTGCAATGAAAAACCTGTACATTTACAGATAAATCTGCAAAGGTGGCTAGGTTGCTCGTGTAAAGACAACGCAAGGCCAGCGACCCTAACAAACTAAGCCTAACCAAAACCACTAAAGAATCTGCAACTGGCCAGCCAAGAAAACACTGTCAGCCGAGCCCCAGAGTACAAGTATTGGAGTTATTTAACAACAAGCAGCTCTCAAGGAGGAATTAAAAAAAAGAAAAACCTACAATTCTTTTTGCTTCAATCTCGAAGGACTTTTCTACTTTCCTCCCTCCAACTTCAAATTCTCTCTCTCTCTCTCTCTTTCTCCCTCCATTGACACGTCCGAGGATATCCCTTCTTGTTGATGCTAGATCTGTCCACATGTTGTGGAATCTCTACGCAGATCTGGTACCTCGCGGAAGATCGTAACTGCAGTGTTGCAACACCAGCAAATGTTTTGGACAGTCCATTAGAATAATATCTAAAAGATTTCAATAATCTGCAAAGTGTATGTAACATTCTAGGACCTGCATGTGAAATAAAAACAACATATAGCCCAAATCACACAAAGTATTTGAGTTCAAAGAACTTAGTAAACCATATTTACTTACAAAGTATTGGCACAGAACAGCTTTTTGTTGTGTGTTCATATCGTTTCGGCTCTTTGGATTGGATTGAATTTGAGTTCCGTTCAGCAACGAAGCTATATGGGACGTTGACTTATAGCTTAAAATGGGATCTGAACTACATGAACTGCCGCTGGGAATCAAACCTGGGTCTCCCGTGCCAAAGATGCTATCCATCTTTCCTGGGTCTCTCGTTATGCTATCCATCTTAACAAACTCTTCGTAACTGCGTGCTTCCCGTGAGTGTGGTTCGAACTCCACTATAAGCCCTATCTTATGTAGCCTCGGTAGTGTAAAGGGACATTAAGTTCCAGTCACTTACTCAAGATTCGGTTTCGCACAAGATTCGCTATATTTCCTTCCCTCGTTTTTACAATTAATATTGCATTATTGTTAGGAGTGTGTGCATTACTATAAGGATTAATGTATCACTGTTGTAAGTACCTGTGTTACTCATAGCTAGAAGATAAACAATACAAACAGTGCATTACTGTAAGGATTACAGTGTCACTGTTGCAAGTACCTGTGTCACCACCGTTAAGGGAAGATAAACAATACAGACAGTGAACTACTTTAAGATTACTGTTGCAAGTACCTGTGTCACCACCGAAGGCCAGATAAACAATACAGACAGTGAACTACTTTAAGATTACTGTTGTAAGTACCTGTGTCACTACTGTGAAAAGACAAAGCATACAGACAATCTGCTATCTAATAATGCATTTCTAATTACACTGTAAATAAATCTCCACATATAAAAGAAGTCCTAATTGACTGATCAACGCTCAGGACAAACCACTTAAGATAGAAACTTGAAATTTTGACAGTGCATAGGATTTGTGACGTTAGGTTCCACTCAAGAAGGATTTTTGGAAACTCGGCGGGGAACGAAGTGGGACACGAGGTTGGCAATTAATATAATAAAATGTCCATATCTCAGAATCTCTGAGGTGTGCAGAAATGAAATTTGGTATATGGACTCACCACTTAAAATGATTAAACACGTTTTCCCCGTTCTATATATCGTTCATATATATATATTTCCTCAAGAAGGAAAGAAAAAAGGGTGGAGTTACAATTGTTATAACAGGATGACCATATCGTGAAATTCTTAAGGGTTAGAGACATGAAATTTGGTATTTAAACTTTTCATTTTAAATAAATAAAGTCTTTCAGCGCTTTTTTTAAAGGTCTCTCTTAGGAAAAAAGAAACAAAGGCGGGAAGAAAAAGAGTGTAGGTTGAAATGAAAGGTATGAAGCCGTAGCCCCAGCAACTGGGAAAAATCTGGGGCCCAAGCCCCCAATTAGGTAATTCGCTCCATTCTTCTCCACACCAACATTTCGAAAGCTTCTAGTTGTTTCTTATCCTTTTTGTGTAATGTCCACGTTTCTGATTCATACCATACAATACTCCACACGAAGCATTTTATGAGTCTTTTTCTCAACTCCTTATTCAAGGTGGCACAAAATATTATTTTCTCCCTCCTAAAGGCTTCTTTCGCCATTCCTATCATTGCTTTTATTTCACGTTCACAGAAAAAAGATGTAATTTGTTATTTTGGGAAAGAACAACATATTTTTGAACGCCACAAAAATATATTTCTCGGTTGTTCGAAAACTAAAGTGAGAATTTATACTTAATTTTGTTATAACTCGATGTGACCTGACGATTGATATGATTGTCTTATCTTTGTGAAGAGTTACAGGTAAACAAATATCACAGTTTAAGAATAAATAATATTTTTTTCGGCTATATATCACCAACTATACCATGCACTGTCGTCTTGCTAGAATTAGAATGAAAAGGGAGAGGGCTAAGGGTAAAGAAAAGTATACAAATAAGGTGTTTACAAAGTTTTTTTTTTACTTACTCGGATAGTTTTGTACGCTTCATCATTTTGTTCAGTACAACAAGATCAATCAATACACTTTTTTTTTACGCTAATAATATAATAAAATTAACTAGAAACGTGTTTATCTGTGTTATTACAGCACAAAAATTCCTCTAAATAAGCTAACAAACAAATACATGAAGTGCTGCAGACTTTTGAGGTGACACCAATGTTAAGGAATGCATATTCCGTTCTCAATACAGTTATGTCTCGAATATTTGCCTCTAGGAATATTTATAACAATGACTCAGCTATTTAGGACCAAACATCTAGCTGTGACGGTTAATATACGTACACTGCATCAAACTGGAGCTACACTTAGCAATAGAAGGCCAATAAATTGCAGCTTAAAATTTATTGTAGAGAACAAAGAAGAAATCCCCTTTTAAAATTCTACATTGCAAGTAAATGTTTAAAGTGTGAAAAAAAGAAAAAGCTCTATTGGAACATTAGTAGAAGCATCCGTTTTTGGCTTGCGAAGAATACGATTTAATTAATACAAAATTGGAAACTTGAATTACACAAACGCTTCCGCTGTCCCCTTTTACATGAGGAGTTTCTTCGAAAATTGTCAAACACGTATTCTCTTATCTTAGACTTCCAACCATGTTATACATAAGTGTCGCAAGTCTTACAGAAATCTTGTAAGAAACTGTACAAATATATGTCGATCTGTAAATTTTTTTCTTTGGGAGGGGGTCCGGACCCAGTGGTTAACCCGCGTGGATGCACCCCCGTCCTCACATTTTAGTTGATCTAACACTTGTAGCAAATCAACTCGTCATGCTTTGAATCACAGATGCTAGATTTTTTTTTATTTCCCTGGAAGCCGAAGGCATAGAATAATGGTTATTGGACATTATTATTGTTATTGGTATTGCTGTGAACTTTAAACATAACGAGGACGTTATGTGCTAACCGAGCTTCAATATTCTCGCCAAACAATAGAATTCAAGTTGGCTATAATAATAAACTACCGGTAAATTAATGTCCTACCTCAATACAAAGTACTGACCATTCGAAACGTATTACTGTGAACAATGCTGAGAAGGATGAATTCATCTGTTATTTTCTCCACGTTATCTTCCCCCTCACGACAAACACCACGATGGGTACGTGATTCTTAAGGTAAGTGTAGAAACTCGACTAACAGCACCAACAGATGGCAGCACATGCCCCTATCTTTCCATGTGTTCAAAATAACTAAATCAACTTCAAGAGATAAATGTTTAAACTTTGCCCAAGGGCGAGTTGAACAAATAATCCGAGACTTTTTAATACGAGGAGCGATCAGAAAGTAAGGTTACAAAGCCTGCAGTGAAATGTGTATATATATTATTTCATACAACCAATACATCCAACAGATAGTACATACATTAGGTTATTTTTGGACATGGTCTCCATATTGTTTAAGGCATTTGTCGCATTGTGGGATGAGTGTGAAGATTTCATCCTGGTAAAAATCCTGTCATTGCGTGTTCAACCACGTTGTCACGTCGTCTGAAGCGAACCAACGGTCTCCTCAGTGCTCCTTCAAGTGCAGGAACACGTGAAAGTCACTTGGAGCGAGGTCTAAGCTATAGGGAAGATGGTCGAGGATGTCCTAGCGAAACTGCTGGATCGCTCAATGCGCTCCTTGTCGGTGACGTTTTCTCTACCAGCCACAAACTTTCGACACCATTCTGCGACTTGCTGACTAGATATTACAGTCTTTCTGTAAACTTCTACCAGTTGCCAGTGAATTTTAGCTTCGGTTACATGTTTCGTCCACAAAAATCGAATAAGTGAGCGGACTTCTTCGTGAGGCTAGTTTTCCAAACGAACGGCCACTTGTGTTTACGTACAACTCGCGCCGAAAGTGGTGGGTGGCTGAAACTCTGCACAGTTGCCAACTTCATGAATTACAATTACCGCACACTCCTCATTCTTCTAGAAGAGACGAAAGTCCAGAAATATTGGCCTTCTAACCTTAGTTTCTGAGCCTTCCTCGTATTTCATTTTTTCATTGCTGAGAGCACTTAATTAATCGGAAACATGCTCCCGATAATGAAAGAAACGAAATATAGATACAAAATATCAAACAAGTACACGGTTGTTCTATGATCATTTGTTCAACTTCTCCTAGGTCAAAGTTTGAATAGTCATAATTTGGATTTGATTGAATTATTTTTGTATCTTCTCGTTACCGACTAAATGTATGAGAAAGGATAAAAGGAGGCATGTAGTGCAATGTATTGGTCATTATCGCTTCTTTTAAATTCAAATAATATTTTTTTCTTTAATATTTATTTATTTACCTTGTTACAGCAAAACTTTTATTGATTGGTTAGTCGATTGGGAGTTAGCGATTCGTTCAGCACCGAGGCTTAAGAGGTCCCATCGTGGCGAAATTAAAATGCCGCTAATTTTACAGTAATTATACGATATCTTCAAACAGATAAAATATAATCGAAAAATGGAGTCGGCCTCGCTAGACAATATTATTTTACGTGAGATACCGTTATCACGACTCACTTATTCGCTTTCGATTTCCAACCAATTCCAAAATCGACCATTTATTGTCTCATTTCTAGATGGCTGCAAACGGAAGGCTACTACGTGACTCGTGATAACGGTACCTCATGCAAAATAATATTATCTAGAGCGGTCTTGTTCCACATTTCGATTATCTTTTTATCGAAGGTATCACATAATTGCCGTTAAATTAGCGGTATTTTAATTTCGCAGTGATTAGGCCTCTTAACATGAATCCGAAACACATGAGCTTGCATAAGGAATTCAATCCCGGTCTGCCGTCCCGAAGGCGCGTACGCTTACTATGTAACCGCGAAGGAGTTCATAACTCCTATTGAGTTGGAATTGTAATATTGTGGACGCGTAAGCAACACCGAAGTTCTGAAGGACGGATCTAAGCCTACCATTAACAAAGGTTTCGAACTATGGTCAGGGATTGGACCCAGTGGAGTTTTCGGGTGTACAGATCATCATGTAAAATCGACACTCACAGTAAAGGACTAGTGATAAGCAAATTCAAGACCAAGACCAAGACTCGAGTGGTCTTGGTCTTGGTCTTGCACTAGGACCCTTGGTCTTGGTCTTGCATACCCAGTCTTGGTCTTGGTCTTGCTTGCAAAGAGCCTTGCAAGTCTTGCTTTTAAGAAATATTATGATTTTCATAGGTAAATTTTACTCTGGATATAAGGGATAATAAATTGCACAATGCACGAATAGTAACGGAAATACAATGTATGTTTCTAAATGTAATATAGTTTACCTTTGTGTAAGTATGATGATAGTGAAACAACATAGGCGATCACTTTTATTTTCTTTTTCTTTTTTCAAATTGGTACCCATTTTCACTACTTATAAATCACAACGTTTCGTAATCTTTATATATTTTTTAATAGATCAAATATTCTACTGGTTCCAAAACTGGGAAGGCTACCCCTGAGACGCCGCATGAAAGAAAATTAAGACAGCACAGATTATTGAAATACCTTGAATAGTAAAATTATTTTTACACCCTAAAGGTGTCAGATTTCTTTCTTTTCAACCACGATTAACTAATCTCTGTAGTGAATAAACTTCCAATTAAATACTGAGATTTTGTTTTACTGATTCCAATATGTACTCTATAGGGCAGAAACATGGACATTACGCAAAAGCGATGAAAAAAACGGAGGCTTTCAAAACGTGGACATGGAGAAAAAAAGGAGAGAATTAGCCGGGTCGAACGGAAAACGAATGAGAAAGTGTTAGAAATAGTAGCAACAGGGAAGAAAGACGAATTTTAGATGTAATTAAGAGGATGAAGAGGAACTGGTTGGGACATTGGCTGAGAGGAACTATATTATGAGGGACGTACTAGAGGGTGTGGTGGAAGGAAAGAGAGGGAGGGGGCGAAGGAGACTAGAGTTGAAAGAAGGTATTAAAACAGAAAATTGTTACGTCAAGCCGAACAGACTAGCTAAGGATCACCATACATCGAAGCTTCTCAATTGCAGCAAGTGACCTGCCAATAATGGCAGAGTAACTATGATAATGATGATGATATGTTTAGTAATATTGGCCAACAAAAGAGAGATAATAAAAAATAATAATGATTATAATCAAACCTCTAAATATTTAGAATAATTTGAGTGAAAACCGAAAATGACTCAACTCTCTGTGTGTTTCGTGTAAACTCAATTTATATAATTACTTTTGACTTGTATTAGAAATACAAAATAACGGCATCAAACTCAAAGTTATTTCAAATAACTGTACATAATCACTCTCATTGGTGAATATCGAGTATTTATTATTGCATTATGTTATATCGCTCAATCCTGGATAATATTGATATACAATTATTGATATACAATATTGATATACAATATTGATAAACAATTATTCAACGTATAAGCATCCGCCCATGAAATCAAATTTGCGGTCAAATGCACTTAGTTTTTCTCAATGTCATGAAAATGTTATTTCGATATTAATTTTATGAGCACACATTTAAAAATTCCAACGGATGCTTGAACCTCAGAGCCTAGGCCATACCCATGTAGTCGGCACCTATGGTGTACGGAATTACCAATGTTCATTACTACCTATCTTTTTAGTTTTTGAAGAACACCACTAATATGTTTTGAAATTAAATGAAATGTGTAGTTTAACGTCCCACGATTATGCACCGAGGTTAAGGGAGACGGTGATGATGAGAAATGAATAAAATGGTGGAATGAAGAAAGCGGGAGGAAACGGGAAAACTCCGAGAAAATCCACGCAGAAGTAGCACTGGCACTTGTGCAAGACTCATGCTCTTGGTCTTGGTCTTGACTCTTGCAAAAACTGCAAGACCAAAACTTTTTGCGCAAATAGGACGTTCACCCCGACCTCAGTGGCTCACTTCCAAAAGAGCTGAATTATACGACCACCACTTCATTAGAGTATCCCAGCTTCATTAGAGCATCAAGAGGAAATAGCATTCATACTAACATATCAGTACTTCGAAATAGATTTAATTAAAGAAGAGTTACATCAAAGCTTATACCTTTTGAATTAGATTGATATTGTCACTAACCCTGAATTGGAGTAATCTATATATTAAAATGCTAGGTTTATCTATTTGTCTCCAAAGAAAAGTTTGTATGTTTGTCTCCAATCCTTTCGACAATGAAATCTCGAAAACCACAAGTGCTAGAAACGTACCGTTTCACTGTTCGACTGCAAATTTTGTGTAAATTGTTCAGTTCTTATTGAATATTTAAAAAAAGAAAACATGGCCGTTATTTCTTTATTACATTTTTAAGGGGTACACCGGAAATGCTGAATGTTTAAAAAGCATCATATCCTGCGAGCTATACATCCCAACACCACATAGTCATGTATGTGGGTTGCATATCTCTCAGGCGTTTACTTCATGGTTAATAAAAAACGATGGATAACCATTTCTTCAATCTAAGATTAATCTTTACTGTTTGGAGTGTTTTGCACAATAAACACCATATTTCATTGACATTATAATTAATTGTCTATGTATTGTATTTGCTTATTACATACTGCATGCAAGAAGGAAGAAAACACTGATTATACATGAATTAGAAACTCCAACCAGAAGTAGGCTCAAATCTTGCGAACGGTACGAGCTATTGAAAAGATAATCAATTTTTTCCCCTTTGTGGTATCCCTTACGATTTTTATCAAGCCGTCTTTTACCTTTGTCTGTAAAGGGACATGTACAAATATTGTGAGAAATGACAAGAAGATTCATGGTCATATGTGAATGATGCGCTGTGTATAGAGCACAGGTTCAGCTAGTCTATCTATTAAAATGCTAGGTTTATACGTTTGTCTCAAAATAAATGTTTATATGCTTGTCTCCAATCTTTCGATAATGAGACCTCGAAAACGACAAGTGCTAGAAACGAGCCGTTTTCGCTGGTTGTTTCCAAATTTTGTGTAATTGTCCAGTTCTAATTGAATATTAAAAAAACATGGCCGTTGTTTCTTTATTACATTTTAGGGGTACACTGGAAGTGCTGAATTTAAAAAAACAGGATATCTTATGTATTATATTTAAATACATTCCAACACAACACAATCGTATACAGGTGTTGTATATCTTTCAGGCATTTGTTTCATAGGCAAATGATAATGAAAACGAAGGATAACTATTTCTCCAGGCTAAGATGAATCTCTATTCTTTGGAGTGTTTTGCCCAACGAACACCATATATCACTGACACTATAATTAATTGTGTATGTAATGCATTTGCTTATTACATACTGCATGTAAGAAGAAAGAAAGCATTGATCACACCTGAATTAGAAACTCCAACCGGAAGTAGACTCAATCTTGCAAACGGTGCGAGATATTCAAAAAATAATCGAAAAAATCTTCCCGTTATGATATCCCTTGCCGATTTTTATCAAGACACCTTTAATTTGTGTCTGTAAAGGGACATGTACAGATGTGAGGAATAGCACGGAGATTCGTGCTCATATGTGAATGATGCGCTGTGTAGAGAGCGCAGGTTCAGCTAGTAATATAAAAAGAGAGATTTTTTACTTCCGAAAGGAAATTTGTGTTTTCAGATTTTATCAGCAATTGCTGGGACTAAAGATGATTTAATATATGTTTTTTTTTTAACGTATTTCAACCTAAATTATCACTGGAGATTCTATCTGGAACTCTGATAAATATATTAATTATAATTCGTAATTAAGTAATATTAAAATCAGCAAATAGTAATTCACCTTAAAAAAAACTAACTAATAGTGAAATGCACGTTGCTCTTTGTGAACCACGAAATGAACAAGCAATAGATGTGGTATCACCCATAATTTAAACGTCATTTTCCGTACATCCTCTGTAGAAACAACATATTTCTGTAAACCTTAATTAAGAAGTCTTAAGGCCACTCATTTTTACTTTAGGTTTCGATGCCGAGAGTCTGTTTTTAGTATCATACAAATTTCCATAAATTACAGTACCTTATGGGACATAACATTTGACTACACTTGATTGAATTGAATACCAGTTTAAGCGCATTATTACGATTCTGAAGATTTGGTAATGTCTCAACTATAGTAACGTTTCCTAATCCTGGTTTGGGCTTAGTGGTTACGCATAGGTGGCGTATGTAATCCGTGCAAGTAAGGTTGAAATCATTGGCGTTCACATGGTCCAAGGGAAAGGGACTGATTTTTGCTGGTATCAAACAAATCCAGCACTGCCGGGCTAGAGTAGCTGTTTTACAGATCTTTAACGTAATACATGGCTAACTGTGCAGAAAACAAATAGCGTCACTGTCAGAAAACTGTCACATGTACGCCACGTGAAAGAATTTGGTTTCTATGGCGTGATATTCTCTTCATTAATATTGAAATCGGAGTGGTACTATATTTAATAGGGAGATTAGAGTGGAGATGGAATATATTCTTGGGTTAGTTAATTGATTATAAAGAGCCGCTTCTTGCTATCATGCTACCTCCGGTTTAAATAGGCGGATTATACCTATTTCTATAACGCTAAATCGATTCCAGAAAAGGGCTTCTTGCTATCTTTTATTGTTTTTGCTCAATGTAAATCAATATTGAAACTGTTAAGTTGAAGTCGATTTCTACCACTTCCGGTATTAGTAGAGAGATAAGAATGGGGATTAAATGTATTCTTTGGACAGTCGCTCTAGCCCCTAAACTAGGGCTGTGTGATATCGAAATTTCGATATCGACATTTGCTATTTTTTGATTCGATATCGAATCGATATATCGATATCGACGTCTATATTTTTGCGATATATATATATATATATATATATATATATATATATATATATATATATATATATATATATATATATATATATCGACGTATTGCACAGCCTAACGCCAAGTTATTGACTTTTTTATTGGGGGTCTTCCGGACGGACACCTGAACAGGGTAAATACGTATATAAAGGAGCGTTGGTGAACCAAATTCCTTTTTATAACATACAAATATACACTAATACATGGAACACACATAAATACGAAAAGGACCTACAATGTAATTGCTTCCAGATTATTCTGTGTTATTTATCATACCCCGGGATACAAACAGTCCAAAATACTGCAATTTTAAAAATGAATATAGTAATACAGTAAATAGCTATTTATAGTTATATAAAAGTTTTACATCTCAGCCTGTTAATTTTAGTACCAAGCAGTTGGTAACGCTGCAAAGAGGATATCCCCTTCAGTCCTAGATCCGCCGAGCCAAAATGTCTCCTACGCTGTACCTCGGAATCCCCTGACTTGGATCAGCTCCAACAACTTTCCTCGAATCCTCTTAGGCATTTCATTTTTTTTTTTTTTTTTTAAGTAAAATGAGAAAAAGAAAAGAGGTAAGCAAAGCAATCGAAAGAGAGGAAGACAGAATACTCCATGGTCAAAACTTCGCCAAATTTTATTCCGGCTAAAATCGGACCGCACCCTGGTGTTGGAATGCGTGGGGGAGGAAAAATGCAGTCTGGTTGTGGTCTACTCAACTCTCTTCTGTTTTCCCAGTCCAGCAAGGCCGCGTACAAACAAATATACATTACAACATAACACGAATATTCTCATGTGTTTGTGTTGTATACTTTTCATTATATATATTCTTTCGTTGAAATATGTTTTGTTAAGCAAATAAGAATCATCAACTGAATACATATTAGAAACTGCTATCGTACAGGTATTAACCTGTTTTCCATTTCTTTTCTATTGTATTATTATTTTTTTTAAAAATGCTAATGGCATTTTTTGGATGGCATGGCAAAATACAAAAATTAAGGCTATTTAATGGTGTCAAATACGTGCGCCACCTTTGTTTTCTTACTCCATTAATTTCTATGGACAAGTATTTTTTCTGTTTTCTTTTACATGAACTGGCACTTTAATAGTATGAGCAGGAGTAAAAGTGAGGGGGAACGCGGGAGGACGTCGTCTCCTAACTTCCATAAATATATATGGCGTCCCCTTACTTCCTAAAAAAAAATTACAATGAGCAAAGATAGGTAAGAGGGACGAAGTGACATCATACGTACCCCTATCTTTTCAGATCCACTTTTACCCCTGGGCATGAGTGTCCTTTTTCTTCACCAAACCTACGTTTTAATGTTCTTTACTTTGTGTAAATTATTATTATTATTAAGTAGTCTCCCTTTTGACAGGTTCAGGGACTAGTAGGTTTTTATTTATTTATTTATTATTATTTTTTTTTAAGCTTAGGTTTTGGCCTGATTATGTTTCTCCCCCGTTTACCGATCTTCAGCTTTCTTTTTGAACTCCCAATATTATTTTCTATTTTTTTCAAACCATCTTTCAGTTGTGTTCTTCTTCTTTCTATTCCTCGCTTTCCTTCCATCTTTCCTTCTATAGCGGTAGGAAGAAGACGATTTCTTCGCAGGATGTGTCCAATCCAATTAGCCTTTCTACGGAGGATAGTGGTAGACGCGTCCTCTTCTTTCCTATCCATTTTAAAACATCGTCATTTGTTATTCTCTCTGTCCATTTTATCTTCTCCATCTTCCTCCAAAACCACATTTCGAAGCTCTCTACATATTTCTTTTCTAACTTCTGTAAGGTCCAAGTCTCTCTCTCTCTCTCTCTCTCTCTCTGTGTGTGTGTGTGTGTGCCATACAGTCCAATACTCCATGTATAGCACATGGCCATCTTTTTCCTTAGTCCAATAGTTAAGAGTGATTCTTTTTTGTTGAATGCTTCTTTGGCTACGGCAATCCTTAATTGTTCTCTTTGGTGTAGTAAGTATATACAATATTAAACGGCGTGACAAACATCTTGGCATTTGAAGACGGCGCTCCAAGTTCCCTTTAAATGCTGCTAGCAAATGAGAGAGCTGCGGTATTGCCATGTTTATTTTATATACACTCACCCCTGCCACCTGATCGCGCTGTAGTTGTTCTGCTCAGCCAAGCCATAGCCACACCCCTTTCTCACTCGGCAACGTCGCTTCAGAGCTTGCGTTTTATTTGTTTAGCTGAAATGCCAAGATGTTTGTCACAGGCTTTTAAAAAAAATACTTAATCTAATATAAATAAAATGAAGAGTTTGTTTGTCAGTGTCTCTGTCTGTGTGTGTGCGGCGGGGGACCAGACGAATGAACAGAGAATTACCAAATTTGGGTCACGGGTACCTTGGTCCAGACCCCAGACCAAGATGAAGAGTTTTTTTTTTTAATTTCGAACCAGGGGATCTGGGGGGGGGGGTTACCGGGACACGTAAAAGTTGTAAAAAAAATAACCGATATTAATGTCGAATTCATAGTTTTCGCGGTCGCTGAGATCAGTGAAACTCCAATCGTATTAACTTCCAAATTCACTTCATTCGGCTGCGGGCGGGGGTCACTGACGGGGATACCGAGACATGCAAAAATAATCCAAAATGACCGATATTAGTGTCAAATTCAGTTTTCGCGGTCGCTGAGATGAATGGCGAAACTTCCACAGGCGTTGACTTGCAAATACATCCCCCATGCGAAGAATGGGTATTTCAGCTAGTTAATAATAAAATAATGTGTGCGTGCGCGCGTGTGTGTGTGTGTGTGCGTTGCGTAGAAATGAATCATCTACAATCAGCAAATTTTGTACACATATACATCTTCACTGGATCATATGGCGTATGAAGCTTTTTTTTTTTTTTTTTCACTTTTCGAGTCGAGGAAGGATCCGGGCTGCGACACGTTCTGGAAATTCAAAAATATAGCATAACATAATCCTTCATGTTAGGCAACCCACATAATTCTATTGGATTGCAGGTTGCATTGCATACTGTTCAATCCACTGCTCTCGCAAATGTGACTTGAATGTCTTCTCGTTCACCTCAACCACAGGTTGGTGGGCAACATGGAAATTTTAAAACTTTTATCTCACTTGGGAAAGCTGTTTTATACTTTGATAAGGCCTCTTCTTCGCAACTGCATCTAGATATTCTATCTTATGTCTTCCTCTTCCTGGTTTTCCTTCTTGTCTTTTCCTTTATCAGCACAGTGATCCAATCGGAGTGTCGAATAAGATGGCCAAGCATGCTGTTTCTTCTTTGTTGTATTATCTTCATGATATGTCGTTTTTCATTAGTTTCTTTTAGTACGTCTCCTTTCCTTTTCCTTTCCGTCCATGATATGTGCAGCATTCTGTGCCAACACCACATTTCAAATGTTTCCAGCTTCGATATTTCAGCTTTTCTCAATGTCCACGCCTCTGATCCGTACAGTTCCACGCTCCATACCAGTGTCTTAATAAATCGTTTACGAACGTCCAGCGACACATTTCTTAATGTTAGTACGAGTAGTCCTATTGAATGTTTGTCTAGCCTGTGCTATTCTGGAACTTACGCCTCTTTCACTTCTTCCGTCCGAGGATTTTAGACTTCTTAAATGGGGGAACGTCTTAACGTCTTCGATTTTCTCTTCATTGAGCCATACGTTTGCCACTTCCTGTCCTGCTCTTGTGCACTTTATCATTTTCGTTCCCTTCTTATTTATTTATCTTCATTTTGCATGTTTTTTCCAGTTGGTCGTTCAACTTTAAAAGTGTTTCCCGCATGTCCTCATCGTTCTCCGCTATCAATGATATGTCATCAGCAAACCTTATTGTGCTGAAAACCTGACCATTTACTTTTGCGTCTTTCTCGTTTTCATCCAAGAATTCTTTCATAGCCTCTTCTATATAGACGTTGAACAGGAGAGGTGAAAGTCCACATCCTTGCCTCACTCCTTTACTTATTCTCCCTTCCTTCTAATCTCTTCCTATAACAGCTGTCTGGTTCCTATAAAGTTTGTATATTATTCTTCTGTCTCTGTAATCTACTCTCAGCTTCTTCAACACTCTGAACATCATATTCCAATCTACGTTGTCAAAAGCCTTCTCTATATCTACAAATGCTATCACAATTGGTTTGTTTATTCTGATGTGCTGTTCCATGATCAACCGTAGATTCAGTATTGCTTCTTCCCTTATTCCTCTTTTCCTCCTGAATCCAAACTAGTCCTCGGATAACCGTTCTTCGATCTTCCGCTCTATTCGTTGTGCGATAATTTTGCACAGTACTTTTGATGCATGGGAAAGCAAACTTAACGTTCTGTGTTCTTCGCATTTCCGTGCGCCTTTCCTTTTTGGGATAGGTACCAATACGCTTTTCTCGAAGTCCCTTGGTATTTTTCCCGAGATGTACATTTCATTAATAAGATTAAATAGTTTCTTCTTTGTTGCTATTCCGAGATTCTTAATCACTTCCGTTGGTATTTGATCTATTCCTGGGGCTTTACCATGTTGCATTTTCTTCAAAGCATTGTCAAATTCGCACTGTAAAATTGATGGTCCTAATTCATTTTCATCGACATATTCTTCCTTCTCTATTTCTTCTTCGTTCACTCTGTCTCCTTTGTAGAGTTCTTCAATGTATTCCTTCCATCTTCTTGTTATCTGCTCCTCTTCTATTAGCATTGTTCCGTCCTTATCTATGATAATGTTTCTTTTTCTCACCGAACTGTTTTCTAATCTTTCTATATGCCGTTTCTGTATTGCCTTTGACTACATTTTCCTCAATTTCTTTGCATAAATTGTTTGTCCAGTTTTCTCTGGCCTCCTTTACTTCTCTGTTGATGTGATTTCTGCACCTTCTGTATTCCTCTTCTTTGTTATCTCGAACTGTCTTCTTTGCTCCATCATTTCCAATATTGTTGCTGTTATCCAGGGTTTATATTGGGTTCTCGTTTCTCTTCCTATGTGCTCGTCGGCAGCTTTTGTAATCCCTTATTTCATGGCTTTCCATTTCAAGTCGATGTCATCACCTGCTAAAACTACCGTAGACGTCTCTTTGCCTGTCGCATTTAGAAATTCCCTTTTCATGTTTTCATCTCTTCTTAGCTTGATTGTGTTCCATCTTTTGTTTTGTACTACCACTCGTTTCCTCATTAGTCGGAGTTCGCTCTTCATCAAAACTAAATTATGGTCTGAGTCAACGTCTGCTTCTGGGTAACTCTTACTGTTCTTCACTTGATTTCTAAATGCTTGTCGGACCAGTATATAGTCTATTTGATATCTTTCTTTGTCTACTGGTCTTGTCCATGTGTATCTTCTTCTTAGTGGAAGAGAGTGTTCGTTACAGTCAGATTATGGCTTTTGCAGAACTCAATTAATCGTGTACCTCTCGCATTCCTTTCTCCTAGGCCGGAATTCCCAGTTGCATTCTCTTTTGCCTTCGCCGACTACTGCATTCCAGTCACTCATGATGATTAAATTGTCCTGGTCTTCAACTTTCATCAATACTTCTTCTATTTGCTCATAGATTTCTTCTACTTCCTCATCTGTGTAGCTTGATGTAGGCATATATACTTGGATTATCGTCATATTTCTCGGTTCGGTTGCTATCTTCAACATTATTATCCTTTCATTGTATTTCCAACTGCCTATAACTTTCTGTCCTATCTTCTTATTCAAGACAAAAACCGACTCCTGCTGTACCGCTTACAGCTCCTGAGTAAATCATTCTGAAGTCTCCGCTCCACATGTCTCCTCCATCAGGCCACCTAACTTCGCTGATTCCCAAGATATCTATCTTCATGCGTTCCATTTCTTTCGTCAGGTTTTCCAGTTTTCCACACTATAACAGCGATCGCACATTCCAAGTTCCTATCCTGCAGGGGTTTCGTTTGATGACGACCGAGGATGCCCTGCTTTGTTTTCCTCCACTGCCGGGGACGACCCTCTGTGAAACAGTAGTGTCGTATTCCCTAATATTACATTCTCTTATTTCTCTTTCCATGTTGTTATCTAGGGACTGAGTAAAGTGGTGGTGTCCCAGTTCCTTCTACCTCGCAGTGAATCAGCCATACAGAACATCCTGCCCCTGCCTGTTTTTGTCCACATCTGAGCCTTGCCGATGTCAATCATCTTTAGCCTCAGTGTGGTAATGGTAGAGCTGCTGCCCACTACCATAATATCTCTTCGTCTGACTCCTACCCCTAAAGACCTGTCCGGCATTGGAAGCCCTCTGATAGCGAAGCTATCTCCGGATCATTAGAGTACGCAAGCCCTCCTCCCCCCACCGCGGCAAGGTGGAGATGAGACTTGAAAAATGCATCTATTTCTATTGGTAGAATTCTGTCTCATCACGGAAATTCGTCTCGTCTCATCTGTAACTCTACATCCCGATTTGGTTCTATGTATCACATATTTTCGCAAAACAAATATAAAAGAATAGAGTAGAGTAGAGCATTTTGGGGGTGCATCGACAGCTAGATCTTTTTGCACCCATGTGATAACATAACTTATAAACACGAAAACAAAACTAAGACAAAATCAACAATAATAAAACTAGAAATAAGTTAATTAAAATACATGAAAAACATGAGCTAAAATTAAATTACATGCAAAATAATGTCAATGTCATGTAAAAACAGCAGCAGTCCAGAGATAAAACGAGTGTCATCGCCAAGGAGCAAATGCAGGTCTTTGGGAAGTGTATATCGTTGTCAACACCGAGCCACAGTGGGGCAATCGACAAGAAGATGACGAATAGATTGGAATATATATACCAATGTTACATGAAAAGGAAACGTTGCCAGTTTATCAGGCTGTTCTCTTGGGCCCTCACTATACCAACAATACAGCACTGTTAGCCGAGGCGCCGATTTCTCTGTAACTTTGGGGGAGCCCATTCAGATGTGTGTTTGGTTGCAGACAAGGGTCAAAGAAGGGATATATGAAGATTTTAAGACAAATTGAATTGAAATTATGTCAAATATTGTATATTCATAAAAATACATATAACAATAAAAATACACATTCATAAAATACATGAGGTTCCACACGAGCATTGTGGGGGCCTGGGACCCCCGGACCCCCAGGATCAGAGCCCTTGACTATTAGGAAACTGATTTGAGGTATTCTACGTTCCCTCGCACAACAACGTAGTTTATATGTCCCCTGACATTCCGTTTGAATAGGCTGCTGAACTGGAAGCATTACTTCTTTTTATTTAACCTAGGGTGACGTGATTCACCGGTGTGAAGCCCCCCAGCTAGTGCCATGGGAAATAATTCCACAATTTTAAATTGATAACTACCTATTCCCAACAACTTCCCATTTTTTCCGTTATCTTTATTGATAACGAAGTTGACCTATGCCCCAGGACTTTTGATACACCCGGTATATTGGAAATATAAAGTAAGGATGTAATGTGACTATAACGGAATAAACAACGTATACCCATCTAATATTTTTTTTTCATAGCCTACCTTATAAAAACCTTAAATTTACGAAATAACGAGCGTATTGTAGGCATACAATATATTCTTGAAAACGTTCGAGCGTATGTATACTATACCAATAACTCTCGCATTTACAACACTGAGTAGAGCTCCTTCGTGGCTAAGCGGTTAGCGTACGCGCCTTTGGCGTGGGAGACCTGGGTTCGATTCCCGGCGGGAGCTCATGTGGTTCGGATTCCACGTTAATCAATGGGCAACGTCTCATATAGCCTCGTGCTGAAAAGGACGTTAAACTCAAAATCAACTCAACTCAACAGCACTGAGTATAGTGCTGTCAGTATTTAGCGAGACTTTACTCCACTATCACTGGATCCGATCACCCATTCGTTCTTCCCGCTTACATTCTTAAGCATTTGTTTCGAGATGTTTCAGTTATGCTGTGTAGGCTAAATGAGGCGGTAATGAAATTATGACATGTAGAAAGTGGGATGTGCAGAGATATGGGTTTAGAAGTAAAGGCAGAGAAAACTAAATACATGGAAGTGCGTCGGGACCGTAATACGGCAAATTGTGGATGCGTTAAAATATTAAATAATACTTTTGATAAAGTGGATACTTTCAAATATCTAGGATCAATATTAGCAGACGAAAATCCTATTCATGTAGAAATTAAATGTCGACTAAAAGCAGGGAATTCGTGTTACTATTCGGTTCAAAATCTCTTGTCGTCGCGAATTCTGTCTTAAAATATACAAAACGATAATCATGCCTGTTGTTCTGAATGGTTGGGAAACATAGTCGCTCACTCTGAGGGAAGAACATAGACTGAAAGTATTTGAGAACAAGATCCTGAGACGAATATTCGGACCGAAGAGGAACGGGAATGGGGAATGGCGGAAACTTCATAACGAGGAACTACATAATATATATGGTTTACCCAACATTGTTAGTGTCGTCAAGTCTAGAAGGCTTAGGTGGGCAGGTCATGTAGCTAGAATGGAAGAAAGTAGAAACGCTTTCAAAGTCTTGACTGGAAGACCAATCGGAAAACGACCATTAGGAAGACCTAGGCGCAGATGGGAGGACAATATTAAGATGGATCTCGCAGAGATAGGAATACAAATTAGAAACTGGATCCAGTTGGTTAAGGATAGAAGTCAGTGGAGAGCTTTAGTGAACGCGGCATTGAACCTCCGGGTTCCATAGGCCATAGAGTTAGTTAGTTAGAAAGTGGGAGGAAACGGGAGAACTACGAGAAAATCCACGCACACGGTGGTTTGTCCACTACTAGGCCCACTTGATGTGAGCTGGGTTCGAACCTGCGACCGCGCACAGCAGAGGTGAACGCTCTATTACTGAGCTACCGTCGCCCCGTCTATCGTTATAGAATCAGAATCAGAATAGATTCAATCAAAATCAGTTTTATATGGCATTTTGACTGGCTTACCTTATAATTTTCTCATATTTTTATTGGTTTTAAACTATTTGTAAAGCTCAGATATAATAATATTAACAAAAACATTCCGGGAGTGTGGAGAATAAACACGAAACCAAACTTACAAAACAAATGCACTGCCCTCCACCTTAATCTAGTGGCTACCGTTTCCGCTTTTGGTGTACGCGGTTCACTTCCTGATAGGAGAGCACTGAACATAATATGGTAGTTTGGATTGCACTTTTTAGCTGTAGGTCAACATCTCACATAACCTCAGAGCTGAAAACGGACGCTATATTCAAACAACGAAAAAATTCATGCACAATCCTGTTATCAATTGGTAGTGAACCAGCAATTAAAAAAAAAAAAATCTACAGAGCTGTTTGTAATTACTACATTAAAACAACAAAGAAATTATCCTATTTTTAGTTTGAAAAACATTTTAAAACCATGGTGACATCCATCTAACTGTTCCCTTATACATATATCCAGAGACCTGATGGTCGATATATCGACCACTAGAATTCCCCGTTTGAAGAACTTTAAGTATCTAATAGTGATATGAGTGACGTCATGTAACTATCACTGGAAAGATATATCAATGTAGACGTTCTACTACGTCACTCATATCACTTTATTTACATATCTCAGTTCTTTCAAACGGGAAATTCTAGTGGTCGATATATCTACCATCGTGTATCACGTCTTCATTCATTTCCGATGATCAAAGTATTGAAAGTCGAAGAAAATAACACTTACCAGCTAACTACAGCCTATATCACAGGAGTACTTACCTAAAATTAGAAAAAAGACATGTTAGTGTTACAATGTAATAAAAATAATTGTAAATATATAAATTATGCTTTAAAATATTATATTCTAATAGTATTTTTTAAATTATTATTATTATTGTAACTTTTAACTCTTTTAATCTCCTGAATTTTGGGTTATAAACTAGACTTGCAACTAAATCCTAATCTAATTTTGTAGAACCCACATATTTCATCTCTTTTTTTTTTCTTTCTTTATAGATAAATCAACACAGTTTGGTCCAAAACTCTGTCCACATATTTGCATATGTTTCATGATTATATATTATTTCAGATTACTGACACTGGCTGATAGCTGATATGCATTTATTTCTTTAATTTCAGATGACTGACACAAGCTCCTATAATGTAGAAGAATAACTTCCAACTGATGCTGTGTGACAGTACGATTTTCCCCTGTTAGTACTAGCTAAGAAAGAAGACGAAAATGAAGTATAATGATTCATATTATATATATATATATATATATATATATATATATATATATATATATATATATACGGTATACAGTTGCGGATACAGGATATGATTAAGGGAGGTGCTAAACCATAGCTTGCCGCTTTATCCAGTGTAAAGAATGTAGGATTGAAGCCCATTTTATCCAGGGTGTACCTGAGCGTCAAGGGAGGCTATAGTCCCTATAGCCCTCCCCTCGGATCCGCGCCTATATATATATATATATATATATATATATATATATATATATATATATATATATATAGATAGATAGATAGATAGATAGATAGATAGATAGATATACCAATGATGACACTCCAACCAACGATGAGATCATGTCACAATTATCAGTTTACTGGCCCAAATCGCTCGACTACACAGCACAACCTGACAGCAACATTCTCAACTTATACATTGTTGCCATTTAATAGCAATGGGATGGGTCATAAACTCCGTGACCCGGAAATCCCACAGCCAGTTAGACCTATGGTCCAGTGTCTCGGACCGGAGTGACTCGGTCTGACTAGAACAGACCCGTATCCCGAAGTGATGCGGTCTGACCCGAACGAATTCGGTGTTACCCGGAGACGACAAAACATCATATACAGAGTATGTATGAGTGTACTAATGTAATTCTAACACCTATCTCTTAAATATCGTTTGCTGTGTGCGTTCTTGTTTGCCAAAGCATTGCACTGCAAGATTGAATAGTATAAACGCGGCAGAATCACAGAAAATATAAGCTACATCTTTCCGTCAAAGATTAATCGAGCAGACCTGTAAAATTGTCGTTTAGAATATAAAAAATACCGCAAAAGCCAAATTGTATTTTGCTAAACTTCTTTGTACATTCTGTATTCAAAAACCCACTGTATTATTTATCAATATGGCAAGACGAATAATCCATGAAATTGTATTTAAAAATATTTGAAACACGATACATTCATTAATATCACATTGGGTATCAAACAAATGAATGAGTGACTTCGAGTAGTGAACATCATTAATCTAGTATGAAATTCTGCAGTAATACTGCAAAGTTAATAGTTTAGCTGGTTCCAGGTCAATGGATTTGTCTAGGTCTTCGGGTCTGTCTGTCTCTCAGGTTTGTCCACGTCAATTCGAACCTCAGAAGCAACAGGACATTCTGAACAAAAGTCGTGACCCAAGTGGTCGGGTAAACTGTTCCATTACTGAGTACGATCCGGATTTAAATATCGGAGATCAACATCGATTGGTATATCGCAATACAGTAGAGCGTCGATTATCCGAACGTCGGTCAACCGAACGACCGCTTAACCGAACTGTGTACTCGCTCGCACCTGTTACTCTCCCACCCTACCGTCCATCATCCCCCTCACTCCCAAACCAAGTTTCCCACAGTAGTCGCCGCACTGAGCCACCGCTGGCGGAACATTGCTACTAATGGGGCCTTCATAAGGCGCTGCTGACCGGCCAAGCCGCCAGTCGCTGTGTTTCAACAATCAGCACACTTCTTTTTATGAATAAATTTACTGTACAGTACTTCTTTTTGGCAAATAAACATGTACAGTTCGATTATCCGAACAAACCAGTTTTCCGAACACCCATGTCCCCCAATTACTTCGGATAATCGACGCTCTACTGTATCACAAATCCTACAGGAGACTTGCATCAATAAATGGTATGTCTTGTGCTCCCAAATGTAACGCCACAAACCGCTCGACTATGCCTATTAACATTATTGTTATTCTTATATAAAGGTAACCAAGAAAGTTCTGTCGCTTCTTGTAGAAGTCTGTGTTCCATTGGCTCTCACACTGTGAGTTGAATGTGAATGGAGATAGGGCGAAAGTCAGTTGTTGGTGTAGGTACTGTATATCCAACGTACTACCTGGTTGTGGCAGTTCGGTTACACCACAAACTTGCGAAAGGACACAGTGAACATGGGACCTCGACAGAGCGTCGTATGAACGTGTATGCTGTACGAGTTCAAACTGGGGTCAAACGCGCTGCAGCGGGGCGGAAGATATGCCAGGCCTTTGGTGAGGGTGACGTAACTACACGGACAGTGCAGCGGTGGTTTAACAAGTTTAAGGACGGTGACGAAACACTCCAAGACGCATTATGTGCCGGAAGACCAACACATGTACAAAATGAAGATCTTTAAGCAGCAATTGAGGCGAATAGTGGCCAGACATGTGAGGAACTGGAACTGCAATTCAGTATAAGTGGAGAAGCGATTCCGCATCATCTTCATCAACTTGGGAAGCACCACAAGTTGGGTCGATGAGTCCCACATGATTTGACTCCGGGCCAGAAGGTAACGCGAGCACACACCTGTGTTTCTTTGCTTTCTCGTCTGAGGAAGGATCCATTTCCAAACTGAGTTGACATGTGATGAGAAGTGGATCCTATACAAAGATCCACGGCGCCGTAATCATTCGTTAGCATCCAAGGAACCGGTTCCAAAACATCCGAAACCAGCACTGCACCAGAAGAAGGTCCTTCTGTGTGTTTGGTGGACTGCTTGCGGCATTGTGCATCGGGAACTGGACCAGCTGGTCAGAGCATCAATTCAACTGGGTACTGTCAGGAATTGAGCCGTGTTCAAGAAAAACTCAAAACTCTGAATCCGGAAGGGGTCCCCCGTTACTGGACAAAGTTGAACTTCACGAGACTAGGATGACCCGGGGCACCATTCTACGCCTTGGATGGAAACAATATTGCATCCGCTATACTTCCCGGACATTTCGCCGTCCGATTATCACCTGTTCCATTCTTTGCACAGGTGATAATCCCAGTATAACCTTAAGAGGACGCCAGTTCAAATCTCTAGTAGAGGTGCAAAATGTACTTGATACTTTCTTCGCTTCACGGCCCACCAAGTTCTACCGTAGTGGAATCCATGGCCTTCCAGTACATTTGCAGAAGGTCTTCGATGCTGATGGGGACTATTTTTGATCTTTCAGGTACGAGTATGTCTTAGGTGATATATCGTTGTTGGAAGGTGGTAGGTGAGAAAGCGACAAAACTTTCTTGGTTACCTTTATAAACTGTTTAAACATGAGAAAGAAAACATTTCTGTAGACCTCCAATGACGATCCTGAGGTCTGGTTGGTTGGAAAACTGACTCAATTACGACACAACCGGAAACTGTTACATTCCATCAACATGACTATACTTCGCCACTCATGTTAAGTTAGTAATCTTACCGTTTTCTTAATCAGTAGTACAAAAATAAATAATAATATAAAGGAAAAAGAAGGGACAATGAAAAAAATTTACACCTTCCTCTTCGCTCTCCCAACTGACTTATTATAAAGTGTACACGCATGAAATCAAGAACTCGGCTAACATAAGACGGCGTTAAATAATTGGTTTTAAAAAAACGTAAAGAAAAAGAGGTAGAACGAAGCACAACAGAAGAGGACACGCCGAAACTATTTTTAGAGCAAGGTATATATTTATTTCATGAAACATGCAAAGGCACAATAATAATTGTCAGTAAATGGAAAAGAGTGGGTAAAAAAAGACAGAAAAGAAACAGTAAACGCAAAATACCATCTTTGTTCTTAAAGACAAGTAGTTATGCCCTTTGGTTCCACGAAAAATGCACACGCCTCTTACAAAACAGGAAATCTTGTGGAAAGCAGACAGGCAAACTTAAGTAATTGTATACAGTGTAATTACTGCTTTCATGCATAATGCGTACATGTATTTATAAAACTACCTTGAAAACATATTACAAGATAATTTCATTTTACACATTTCTATTATATATTAAGTAATTATTTAATTTATTACTGTATACATTTTGAAGAGCAAATAACTACAATAGTAATAGTAGTCCATTGTAGTAGCGAACGATTAAAAAAATAAATTCCAGATTTTTTAAAACCTTGTTTTCTTGCCAATTTCACTTTATTTAATAAAAATCGGCTATTTTTCTACGAAATCTCTCAGAACAAATATATTCATTCACTTATTATTGATTGATTTGAACTCCAACCAGAGGATTAGGAAAAGCTTCATAGTAGAACAACACACGCCATATTCTATCAAAATACAATATCTCTTTTACGAAAGTTATCTTGGGATAACGTATGTGCGGTGTTTCTTTCAAAAAAAAAAAAAAAAAAAAATGTTTCTAGGGGGCACACTTAGAATTCGGAGGGGCACATATTACTATATAATATTAGAGACGTAGTTTCGGGAGGGGAGTAGTACCTCCTAAAAACATGTTTGGAAGAAACACTGTATATATGTGTGTTAAAATCACTACCCCATTCTCAACTGATTCTAAACTGAAGCATTAGGAGTGATTGCGAAGCTTCAGTCATATAGGGCCCTATGCTACATTTAACCAGAAATTGATGTTTTTATAGTTATCGTGGAACATGCCATTTTAATTTGGGGGGGGGGTTCATACTTTATTTTTTACTGTCTTTAACTGAATTCAGTGGTAATCACTGAAGGGGCACAAAGGAAATAGGAGCCATATTGCTTCATTGTTTTTTTTTTTTTTTTTTAACGAAAATTATTGAGGAATATCATTATGGGGAGGAGGTAGGGAATTCATCCTTACATTCTTGACACAAAAAAATGAAAATGAAATGAAATCTTTAAGTTTTACGTCCCACGGTTATGCCGGCTAGGCTAAAGGAGACGGTGATGATGAGAAATGAATGAAATGGTGGAATGAAGGAAGTGGGAGGAAGCGCGAAAACCCCAAGGAAACCCACGCACGTAGTGTTTGTCTACCACAAATTTCACTTGACGAGAGCTGAGATCGAATCAAGGACCCCATGCATCAGAGGTGAACACTCTACCACTGAGCCACCGCGGCCTCCCTTATATTCTTGACTGACTTAACCCCAAGCAAATTACTGATTGGGAAGCCTAAAAGAAAATACACGCTGTATTGCACCAACATCTATACATTATTCGGCGTAAGCTCTAAACTCTGATAAACAAAATATTTGTATCCTTCCGCTTGTCACAAATACGATTGGCTAGTGATGTATCAATCCCACTCCCCACAGGGAGGAGCAAATTATACACGTGCATTTTGACAATACTGTCTCGTGTTGTCCAGATACTTACAGCAGCAGCAGAAAAGAAAGAAAAGAAACTCGAAAGATTAAAAAAAAAAAAAAAAGTATTTGAATTTCGCTCGTAAATAATTGTTGCTTAGTGAGTAAAGGTTTGCCTTGTTGGTGTTTCACCAGAACACTCGCGAAACCGAGATTCATGCCAGTCATCTTTCAGACTTTAAAAGCAGAACACCCGTCCACAGTTGAGTTGGCGCCATAATTACTGCGCATGCTTAGTGTTTATTTCTATTGTTTCATTAGCCACACTCGATTGCAGTATTATTAGATAATCCGTATTATATTTTTGTCATTTATAATAATATAGCAGTTTTATATGAAGCTTCATAGTAAAAGTAATAATGCAATCACATGAACTATTTTGCGGAGGAGTACAAGCGTCGGTAGGACAACAGCAAATCAGTGAGATTTAGTTTCACGTGGCTTTGTTTATCGCAGTTTAGAGCTTACGCCGAATAATGTATAATCATTTTGGTGTAGGTTATTAAAGAAAATTTCCTTATTACATTTAAATAAGTAAACTTCGAAATATGAAGAAACTATATTAGATATAAAAGTATTGGAAAAACAAGTCAATGTTAATATATCCCATTAAATTTCAAGGAGATATTTATAATTTAATAAATAATTTTAATGAATTCAACCTAATTCAACACTTGAATTATATAAATTGTAGTATTGGAGCTATGAACTTTTAAGTTTCACTTTCTCATGTTTTCGGACAGCCTATAACTCCGAAAGGAAGCATTTGTGCGTCCAGGTTGGTCTATATTTTTTGTCTTATCTTGGTGCCAGCAATCACCTCCCAAACGTTGTTGGTGATGTTTTGAAACACCCTGTATCTAGCTACGTATGATATTGTCAAAAAAGTTCAACAAATTATGTAAATAAATTTATTTTCCAAAGTTCACAGCTAAATAAGCTGCCAAAAGTACTTGATTAAAGAAGATAAATACTATTTTATTCAAAATTCCACATATTTCATTAGATCCTACATCTGGTGTTTAGATAACTGATTTGGCAACCCTGATTTTAATAACTCAAAATAAGAGCGCAATATGTGATACAGCTTTTCTTTACTTATCTATCAGACACCTTCCCATATTCCCTCCTCCCCCTCCCAATCCTTGTTATCAGTACATATGGCGCCATACTGTCAAGCGTATGGGTCATGTGATCCAATTATCTCCTGTTATTCAGTCAAGCAAAATGCAACAAGTTCTCGGGCGCAGTTCGTGCGGGTCACTGATAACAAGTATGTAACCCCTTTCCTTTGACTTTGCAAGTTTAATATCTTATTTATTTTTCTTCTCTCTCTCTCTCTCTCTTTAAACGAAAACTGCAATAATCTTTTCGCTGGTCAGTTTAGAATATAATTCCAGTTAAACTATCGTTAACATACCTCCATAATACGAATAAACTTTTTAGTCCCGGCAAAAATATGTATTATTGTCGGAGAGAATCCTTCCATTTACTGACATAGACTTTTTTTTTTTTTTTTTTTTTTTTTACGCCACGCTTTAGTAATATCTTCATAACGGAAAGGAATTGTTCCAAACTCATACGTAGGATTGTACTTTCTGCAATTTGAAAATAAATCAACAATTAGTTCCTTTTTCGATCAGAAAATTAGTGCCCGCAGGATTGTCGCACGTATGGCAGCTATACAAGTATTGTATATATTTTCCCAAAAGTTCATAAAACAATCCATTGAATGACACGTTATTAACCATTTAAGGAAATATTTACTCTTTTTCACATACGCTGTGGTCAGTGGCGTATTTAAGGGGAGGGCTTCCGGGCTTAACCCCCCGAAATTTTATTTACTAATTTAAAGTAAATGAAATATCTTGCAGAATGTTCACATTTCCAGGAATAAAGTTAGCAAAGTCCTTCCCGAAACAAAATCGTAAATACGCCACTGGCTGTGGTTCAAGGTTTGATATAGGTAGTTTTCACGAAAACTTTTAGTTTTTGAATCTTTATTACTTTCCCATTATACCCTTCATTTTTGAACTCCGAGAAGAAATCAGGTGTGATATATGACTAAAGGAGACGGTGATGCATTTGGAACCATGCGCGCCTGCAGCGGGGAGCAAGTGGTCGCAATTCCCCTTCCCTGGATTTTCGAAAAGAGGTTCGGATATTCTAAATATATGTCAAAGTACATTAGATTTGTTTAATCTCCCACTATAATATTTAATGTATTTACTGTACTTAATAAAATTATGAAATATACGTCAATAATAAAGTTTTACATCAAGTATTGTGTGCATCAAAGTGTAAATATTTGGAACTTCGCTTGTGTGTTGCTGTTTTGCTCCCCTTCCCCCTCTTTTTTTTTAAAAAAAATCCTGTGAGCGTTTCTGCAAGCGTTCGAAAAAATAGATATGACATATATGCTGACTGTCTGCCCTACGATGTTTTAAAGGTGAAGTGATAAACATATTAGAAACGAAAGATGAACATTACGATTGGATAATAACATATATGTCCTGTGTGCATTTGGTGGGGCACTGTAGTGAATTAATGCGAATGTACCTAACAAGCCAAAAGAAACGGTCGGAACTGATCAACAGAAGGGGTGTCGTAACCACGCTGACAACGCCAGACCACGTACGAGATCTCATACGTCTTTAATGAATTGTCAGAAATTAAGAAAACTTGGCTGGGAGGTTTTAATACATCCACCGCATAGCCTGGACATGCCACCGCCAGAATATGATTTGTTTCGGTCTCCAGAGAACTCCTTGAATAATGTTAGATTAGTTTCAAAAGATGCCCGTGAAATCCGGGTGCCACTTTAAAAAAAAAATAATCTATAGTAACATGATTATGGGATTACATTACCACAGCACAAGGTAATCGAACAGAATGGTTTATATCAGTTTCAAATCACATTAAATGTATTTCCAATTTTGCCCTCTGAACCTTAATACTTTTTCTCGGTGGGGGGCACTAGGTCGAAAAAGTGTAAAACGTTTTTTCAGACCAGCCATCCTGATCGAGGTTTTCCTGGGTTTTCCTCATTCACGCCAGGCAAACACCGGGATGGTACCTAACTTATAGGTCCCAGGCCGCTTCCTTTCTTTCCCAATCTTTTCGTCCTTCCCTTTCCCCGAATAGTATGCTCGCCGAGGGACGTCATCCCTCAAATCTGACTGGCTAACATGGCATAGATGCCCACAGCCCAGAAATCTAAGTCCTAAACCTAATACCTTTCACAAAACACTCGTTTGGGGAAAAAGTACAGTAAGTCTTTACTGTTTTATACGTAGCTAATGACGTTCAACAGTTCAATGGGAGCCTGAATAGTTTATTATCTGACTCTTTTCACACTATTAGACAGAAGCAAATAACGATATGAAAGAAGATTTTAAAAAATCATAGTACCCTATAATTGCTGTAAATATATTACGTAACTATTGTGTAGTTTTCCTTTTATTGTTTGCTTGTTGACGATGTGATTTAAAAGCTTTTCTTTTTATTAACTTATTGTGAATCATTCACTATGTGCTTTTCACTTGGAAACCACTGAAAGAGATCATTGCTTTTTATTTATTCACCAATAAATTACTGAGCACAGGGAAGCCCTTCAATTACTGTTGTCGAAAGCGCCATGATTCAGTCAGGGAGGTCCTTGCTGTTGAGATGAAGTGCAACGGCCGAGACTCTCCGGTAATTGGCCTTCAACCCCTCCTCCACCAACCAAATCCCTGTGTGCCTCCCCCCTTCCCTCTCCCCATTCTCATCTGTACAGAGAATTCCTGCCTACCTCTCTTTGACGATACACCACAGCGAATACCATCCACTAGATTTTATAAAACAGGTGTTAATACAGTCCATTTCAAAACAGAATGTGCTCGATAAAATATCGCCATTAGGAAGGTCACTGCAAACAGGCAGTGATGCTAGTTTGAGGGAAATTTCCTGTGGCGTAGGGAGATGTAGCAAAGATTTTTTTTAAGGAGGGGAAAAAGGGAGATTTTAGGAATATGAGATAAAATGTAGGGAAATTTAACTTTTCAACAAATTTTGTTACTAAGTACTCCGGCAATACGACGAAAGACGATGGCATTCTTTTCAGAATCCCACTCATAAAGTGACAAAATTTTTCTTTTTTTCCTAAGCCTTCCGGGACCTGGCTTGAGGATGTCATAATATAAGATAACATTGAAGTACTAATAGAAGATCAAAAGCACAAGTATAAGTTGAGGAGATATGAGCACAGTATAATAATCTATAGATATGTAGTAATGCTCCTTTTAAAAAATGATATGTATATAGTGAACGAAAATTAGGGAAATTTTATTTTTAAAAGGGAATTTTTGATCATTCATGAGGGAAATTTTAACTTGAGGACCTAGCATCACTGCAAACAGGTAGTATTGCTCATGACTTCATGAGACGAATCAAGACAGAATTTTCGTGTCGAGCTCTATAAACAGAAACTGATATACTTTTTGAGAAGACACTTTCACGACACTTTTTCAAGACAGACATCAAAAAAATCTCATTCTGTGTTCAACACTAAAAATTTGGATGAGCAAACATTTTCATATAGTGATCTATCTGGGAGCAGGACGATTCGGTGTAGGAAAATTCGGTGCATGGAAAATTTGATGTACGAAAAACTCGGTGTAGGTAATGTTAGGTGTAAGTTCGTTGTAGTAGATCATAGGATTCATTATGGGATAAAGAAGCGTATTAGTTTTAAGTTCAAACTTTGTGCAGAACATACTTTTATTGTCTACTATAAGGAATAAAAGAATGTGATAGTGAAATAATTTGAATTCGAGTTTTCGACGGATTCGGGATTTTAAGACCCTTACATGACGAGAAATTAGTCTTTCGATGTCCGTCCGTGTGATTTAGAAAAGCAACCAAACCTACCAATCGACATTTAATTTGAAACTTTCAAGTTTTTATGTTGTTTTATAGGGTGTCTTCTAGAATTTTCTACTTCCGAAAATAAATGTAGGTTACTGAAGAAGTAAAGGTGAAAATTGCAGATTTTTTGAAAACAGTTTTAATGATTTTATTTCTATTTTATAAATAAATATTTAAATTTATATTTTTCAAAAACGACAGTTCTTTTTTTATTATTATTATTTAAGAAGAGAAACTTACAAAGGGAGTAGGCGTTAGCGACCTTCCAAATTGGACTGTTACATGCAGGTCACTTCTACAACAGTAAGAAGAAATATAAATGTACCACTTGCAGAGTGCAATCATTGCAACCATTTTTGAAAATGGGAACATAGTTCAATACTTGAAACGAGTAGCTCACAATTTGTCTTTCTGATAAATAATTCTGAATCTCGCATTTGTTTTTTGACAAATAATTCTGAATCTCGCATTTGTTGTGTATATAGGGCCTATTACCCATAGTGTATATTGTAGGTGTTTTAGGACAGAAGTAAATATTTTACTGAACTTGTTATTTTTATTTATTATTTTAGCCTTTGTTCCTATTATTATCTCAATCATATTTCTACAACTATTATCTGATAAAACCATCCCACTTTATATTGCCCGTCGCACTAAGACTTTTTTGGTCAATATATTTTTGCATTGTGTCCTGTGGCATGGAAGGTGTTTTTAGTTGTTTCTATAACTATTCTCTGAACCTATAGTTGCAATTGTTTTATTTCTGACAAAAAGTGCCAGATTGATTGTGATGAAAACAAATTATAGTAATCCCCCAGAAAAGACATGTAAGAAATATAGGATCCAGTACAAAAAATAAATAAATAAATAAATAAATAAATTTTCTTTTCGTGAAATACGTAATAACATTCTATTCGGCGGTTATGGCGTTTTCGTTTTCACAATACAAAGTTTTGTAAGATATCGTAAGCGGTAATCTGTAATTGTATTACACCGAATCCACCTTACACCTAACTTTCCCCACACCGAGTTTTCTTACCAAATCTTCCTAGACCCGATCTATATCATTGTCCATCTACCTCAGTCTATTTGCAAATATCACAGCCTAGTATTAGTTTACACTTCAACTTTATAACTTTTACTCGATAGAAAGCTTCATCATAAAGATAGATTGGGGCAAAGAATTGTGTCAGGCGAAGAACTGCACTTCTAACACAAGCTACTTTTCTTCACAAAGACGAGGCTAGAAATTGTTTTCAGACTCTTGCCTTCATGAAAATATTAGCACTCTTAAAAATTCAGGTGATTTTGCGGAAATATCACCGCAAAGTTTACAGGTGTTTTACCAGGGGTCCATTTCTCAAAATTGCCAGTATTGTAATATTATATCGAATTTATCAAAATCAAACATTTATAATTGTATTTACGATAAAATCATGCCACATACGAGGAAATAGTATTAGTAGGGCTATTTAGAAATGATTTTTACTATTATTCTAGTGTTTCTACGTTATGATATTTTTGACTTGTAAAATATATACTACGAGGCTAGTAGTTTTGAGAAATAGGCCCAGGATGCATATTTCAGGTGAAATTTCGGTACTTTAAAGCAGTAATCCAGCATTTGGCAAATTCTATTTTAAGCTGTTTGAAGTTGTTAGTTACAGGGATGAAAATAAGCAACAAAATTTTACTAGCCCAAGAAAAAAATCTACTAGTCTACATCCTACACTGGAAATCATTTACTTACTTTCGGAATGGTATTAAATACTCGCCCGCACCGATGAACCACTCATCCCGGGCGAATAGGCGAGTGTTTATTTACATCCCTGTGTTAGTATGTTTCTAGTAGTTGAATAAAGCACCAAGTTAAAACCGGCCTTGCATAAAAAGGGTCCAATCAAAACAATTCCGAATCAGCAGAGCTCTAGCAAAAACTGCTCCACGTCGAGTCGCCTGAACCAAAAAGTTCTCTTGCAAAAAGACCCCAGTGAATATTGACTCATGCCCAAAATGTTCCAAGTAAAAACGACCGGACGAGGGTTAAACCGGTGAAAAAACAAAAAGATCAAAAGTGTTCGCGTCAAATCAGAAGTTATTCTAACTTGTGACATTTTTATTCTGTTTTTCCAAGTCAAATTGTTTCATTTTAATTTTGCACCATCCATCTCTAGCAAATAATAAATGTAACAAGGATAGTACCATGCTTCTGATTTTAAACCAAGAGCCAAAAAGAAAGAAAGAGAGAGAAATCAAGAAACAAGTTACTCCGAAATAAACGGATATATTCCTCACAATACAATGTAAAAGAAAGAATCCATTATTTAGGCATTTCTCGTTGATGTTCAATCTATAATGGTTGAAAAAATAATTTGTTGAACTTTTAAAAAGTATCTTACAGATCAGCTTTCCTCAAACACTGGTCCGTGGACTACAAGTGATTCTCGAGGTTTGATCTTATGGCCACCTCAGATTGAACATTAGTAAAAAGAAAAATCAAAGGCAATAAACTGAGTAACATACGTTTCAAGTTCATAATCTCAATTCTAATAGCTTATATAGATGTATAATTATGAACAAGAATTTTCGGAATGATCAAAAAATGGATCAAAAGCACTGGCGCAAATCCCGGGGGATGAGGGAGACATGTCTCCTCCAATCTCGGAACTCAGGGGAATGTCCTCCCCAATAATCCGATTTGAAATGTGTTTTGGGGAAAAAAATGTGATGATTTGTGTCCGATTGCCACAAAGGAAAGTGAGGTGAAATTGATGTCCCCCCCCCCCAAAAAATAAGCATGAAATCTGCCCGTCTCGCAATGTTGAAGACCACTCTGCTCCCTGATCCTCCACAACATTATTTTTCCAACTTCACAATTATTTTGAGAATCGCTTAAAAATAAATAAATAAATAAATAAAACGGTGTTACTTGTCTCCCCAATGTTGAAGACAGATTTGCGCCGCTGATCAAAAGACTGCGATCCTGGCCAATAATTAGTTTTTGGATCAGGGGCTACAAAATTTCTGAACGACTCCTAAATCGAGTTTTCGTATTTTCTACGGAATAAGCACATCATACTGAGTTAAGTGATAGTTTGGGTTTGGTTACACAATAAGTAGTTCTCCAGATATAAGGTGCACAAGAAAATTTTTGATTGAAATATATTGGATCTTTGATCCAAAAAGTATTTTGAAAGTGATAAATTTACTTTCGAATGGGACAAGAGTTACGTAGGTGGTTCACAGATTATTGTGACTAATAAAAGTACTTCCTATCTGTATTTTATTTAAAGAAGCGCTGTCGCCCGACAATAATATAGTAAAATACAATATAAAAAATTACTCTACTAAAGAGATGCAGGGCCACAGTGGCTCAGTGATAGAGTTTTCACCTCTGGTGTGCGTGGAGTCCTTGGTTCGATCCCAGCTCGTGCTAAATGGATTTTGTGATGAGCAAATACCATGTTCGTAGGTTTTATTTCGGGTTCTTCCATTTTCTTCCCTTTTTTTAATTTCACCATTTCATTCATTCTCATTATCATCATTTTCTTTAGCCTATACGGTAATACTGTGGGACGTAAAACTAAGACTTCATTTTTATTTCTACCAAAGATGCTGCATATCAGTTTACGGAAAATTAACAAAAAACAAATTAAGTATTTATTTATTTGTGGTGGTCTATTTCCTTGATAATGGTAACAAGAAAATAAATATAAAGCTTAAGACCAAATAAAGTATTTAAAATTCACAGTTTTAAACATTTCCCTACTAAAGAGACAACGTAATTGTTTGCGGAAGTGTGAAGGAAGTAGTGGTAGGAACACAAAATGAAACACCAGGGAAGGCTCTCAGAGGGAAAGAACACAGGAGAAGGAACACAAGACGAAAAGAAAAACATGGAAATACAGACGAAGGAACACGTAAGGAAGTACAGGCGAAGACTTGCAGAGCAAAATCAGAAGGAAACACAGGAGAGGGTCACAAAAAAGAGAAGGAAACAGAGGAAGGAACAAAAACGGAAATACAGATGACGGCACTCAGAGGGGGAAAACACAGAAGGAAACTCATGGGAAGAAATGAAAGAAAGAAACAGAAGGAAACATAGAGGAAGAAACACAGAAGAAAACAGATGAAGGCACACAGAGAAGAAACACGGGGTACAGGAGAAAGAACACATAAGGGAACACAGGTGCAAAACAGTGAGGAAACATAGAAGGAAACATAGAGAAAGGAACACAAAGGAAGGTACGCACAGGAAAAACACAGGGGAAAGAACACAGAAGAAGAAAGAGAAGGTGACAAAGTGAAAGAAACGGAATAAGCACAGGGAAGAAACACATTAAGAAACAGAAGAAAATAGAAGGGAAGAGACACGAAAGGAAACACAGAGGAAGGAACACAGAAGAGGGGAAAACAAGCAGAGCAAGAAATGCAAGGGAAGGAACACAAAATGCATGAGATCGTTAAACACAAGGGCAACAACATCCACGTAATCCTAAGGATACTTTGATTATTCTTTTAAACAGCAATTTAATAGGGGCATGGCGACTCACTGGTAGAGTATTCACCTCTGGTGTGATGGGTCCCTGGTTCAATCCTAGGCCATGTCAGTTTGTGGTGTATAACATTGTGTCCGTGGGTTTTTCCGCTTGCTTCCATATTTTCATTCCATCCATTCTTTCATTAAATGACTCCTCTCCTTTATTTTAAAGGACATACGAGAGGGTATTTGAAAGTTTAATTATCATAAAGAAGTTATACAGATATTTAACGTTACATGAAACTTTTTGTGCATAATTAGTGTCATTTCTATGCATACTTGTGCAAATATCAAACATACGTCTAAAATATTTTTCTTTCCACAGTCTATAGAAGACATCAACCTCCACGATAAACAAAACTGAAGCCCGAAGTGTCATAAAGTTCCTCCATTTGGAGGGCAACTACGCAAGCCAACTCCACGACGAAACGAAAGCTGTCTATGGGGATGAAAGCCCATCATATGACACGGTTGTGAGGTGGAAGCGGACATTCAAAGTAGCCACATGTCCCTCACAGACGAGCCACGAGCGGGTAAACCCTCAGTCAAGGATGATCTTACCATGGTGAAGAAAGTGGAGACCGTTATCCTCGAAGACAGAAGATCGACCACGGAAATGATGACGGAGATTGGATTATGTTACGGAAGTGCGTTGAGGATTACTCATCAGGAATTGCACATGAATAAGGTGTCTGTACGATGGGTTCCTCACTTATTGATACCTTTTCAGAAGTAAACACTCCACGACTTTGCCACGATCCACCGGTTTGGCTATGAACTTTTGCCGCATCCACCTTATTCGCCTGATTTTGGTCCAAATGACTTCTTCATCTGTCCTGAGACAACGAAGCCACTTCGTGGTCGGCGGTTTGACAGGAGAGAGAGTGTCATTTTCGAAGTAGAACAGTGGTTTTCGATTAAATCGGAGGACTTCTACAAAGAGGGCTTGGGAAAGGTGAAGAAACGCTGGGGAAAATGTGTGACTCTGCAGGGAGACTACGTGAAGAAGAACTAATTTTGTCCAATTACAGTGAGTATTGTTATTCCTTTCATAGTAATAATTAAAACTTTTGGATACCCCTTGTAATTGTCGGACGTAAAAATAGACATTTCATTTCATTCAGCAACTTAGTGAGAAGAAAGCTATGGATTCAAAAAAAAAAAAAAAACATTAAAAAATCAACAGAAAGAGCATATGTAGAAAGACATGCGTATTCACTGCACGCAAATAGAAACATGTACTATCCAGAGAATATTTTGTTTAACTTATAAACACTTTCAATATCTTCATCTCAGTTTGTGCAACTCAGGTCCTATTTTAACTTCGACTCTTCTAACGCGGGGCCTTTTTGACCGGCGCAATTCTGATACAGGGCTATTTTGACTGAGTCACTTTTCAAATCGGCCCGATCTGAGCAAGCTTTATCTGTCCTTGCTCCTTTATCCGGGCACTTCTGATACAAAACCGCCTGTAGTCATGTCTTTTTTTTTTTTTTTGAGTTAATCAAAATCTGTTCGACAGTAAAACCCAATTATTAGGGTCAATTTGCTCTTTAGAAAGGCATAATTTCTCTGGTAAACGCAAGGAAATTTATTTGATTAGGGAGCATTCGAACATGTCAACTGGGAGGGGGGATCAATGATTCGGTTCAATGAAACTAATTATTTTCGGTTGAAATGTTTTGAAAAGAGCGGTTCTAAGGAATGGTTCAAACTTCCCATCACTATTACTGTTCGTTTACATAAAATAAATATAAAAAAATGGAACGGGATGAGGGAAAACTTGCAAGGTGACATTTTCCGTAGACATTTCCGTGAGGTTAGTTTGTCTGACAAGAATGACGTCATCAAGGCTGCCAGACTTTTTTCTTTTTAGAAGTAAGTTCTTTCTCTCTCCTCCCCTTAACCTTTCCTTTCACTGTGTTGTGATAAAATTAAACAAAATAAACATATGCTAATATTTTAGTTGTCTTCTTTTTATCCTTGCGGGTATACAATTATGTTGCTGGAAATAGAAGAAACCAGTTTGTCAACCGCTGAAGGCTGTTTTAAGTATTCTGAACTGCAGAATATGCACAAACAACAAATACTAAATTAAGGCTAAAGATGCGATGGTTCTTTAGTAAGTCAAAATAACTTACAGTGTTAGTCACATAATAGGTCTTGCTCTAACCGCAATTTCGCACAGATGGAGAATATTCCCAGCATGTATATCATATCTATGTAATTGTTCACATAGTCATCTACTGTCAAATGAAAAACTGGTATTCTGTTAGCGACTTTACACTGTTTAGTACATACGTATACTTTCACAAGGGATAGCTATCAACTCTTTAGGAAACACAGACACAGAGGAGAAAGAAAAGTAACAAAAAGGGTTGGGGTGCCGGAGGCACGGGGACGGATGTTACTGTTACTTACAATACAAAAGATACATGCAACTAGCCTCTGTTCGGGGAGTTTGTAAGATACATCATTTTAATCTGTACTGTGTGTAGTTGCTCCATTCTGGAGGATTATATAGTATAATAATTGCCTTTGCATTATGAAGTGTTCTGTCGAAATATTTATTTATGTTGAAAGACAGATACATAGATCGTAAGTATTAATCTAACGCCATGAACTGATAACTTTGTGAAATACTCATATTACCTGGAAATGGAATGGTTTTGTCCAACTTTTTTCATATAGTTTAATCACTGGTAATATATGTTGATCCCATATTTTTTTTGCTTGATTTATGTGAAGGAGCTACAGTACGTATCCAGTAACTAATTTCTTCTTGTTCTTCATGTATATTAAAATTGCCTACATAAAGAAATATGTACACTCATGTCTAAAATTATTGTCACATGTCTATAAATATGATAGTGTAGGAATATAATTTGATAACGAATTCTCCCGGCATTTCTTATAATGTTAGTATGTGTATAATCATCAAAGACATGTATATGGAAAATTTCATGTCAAAAGAGCAGTAAATAAGAACAATGAAACAAAAATAAAACTTTCTTGTCCATTTAGCAACATTTTGTTTTACTCATTCTAATTTTCGAATTTATAATTCTTTTTCTATGAAATTTACCACAATTATACATTTCCCGATTATACACATAGTATCAGTATTAAAAGTACCCTGGAAAATCATTATCAAATTATATTCTTACAAGAAGACAATTATAGATATGCGATAATCATCTTGGACATGAGTGTACATAGTGATTGTCCGTAACTGTTCCTGTGGAATTTTTAGTATGCTACATACTAGTGGTTCTATTAACTTGCACGAAATGCTTCCACAGCGTCCCTGACCTTTCTAGATGCTGTTTGCAAGGGAGTTATTCACCGTATACCGTCATCGATCAAGTGGATAATAAAAACAGAAGTTGCTGAAATACCGCGACAGACAGACCTCTTTCTGAACATCTCCCTTGCTTGGTTGGTTCAATTTCCTTCTCTATCCCTGGATACATCATCTCCAGCTCCCCTCTCCTTATGTTTCCCACAGAAGCTTCGCCAACTGACTCATCGGTCAAAACTGAACTCTTACTAAAAACTAATGCGTTTCCTGGCGCTTGGTCGTATCCGGCGCCAAGATGCCCAGCACAGGTGGCTGTTTCCATAGCAACTAAGAACAAGACATTGTTGGATGATCAAAATTCTCAACGAAAGAGAAAGGTATAGCGTATATGTGTACAAAAACACTAAAAAATTTCATAAATGATGAACTTTTCTTCTTGTACTATCTTCTGTGCAGATTAAAAATATGAGTGCCACTATATAATGACTATAGGGTCTATATCTATTCTTTTTTTAAGAAGCTTGCGGTTTTACGTGTAATTAACAATAGCAGCACTTACAACTAAATAACTACACATAAATTGTCTTTTGCATTGATTGATCATAACGCCTAAAAGGCTGTTATTCTATTGCCGATCTTAGCTCGCGCCGTGTGGACTTTGTGGTGGACAAATACCGTGTTCGTGGGTTTTCTCGGGGTTCTCCCGTTTCCTCCCACTTTCTTCATTCCACCATTTCACTCATTTCTCATTATCACCGGCATAACCGTGGAACGTTAAAGATTTCGTTTTTTCTATTACCGATCTTCCATTTGTACTATGCATACTTGAACGAGGGAATTTGCTATGTAACCCATTGGGGAATGTGTGAGTTCGAATGAAACGGTGAGCAAAGGCAGACAAAGCAGACAGGTGCGGAAGCTATTTGAAGTCAGTATGGAGTGCAGATGTTAGCAGTGGTCAAAGTTAGACGGTATGCGGTGGTATGCCATACCGCCTCTGGTTTTTTAGTGATGAAGGTATACCGCCTCTAGTTTTTCAGTGATCAAGACATACCGTCACGGAAGACTAGATCCTAAATACCTTTAATAAATCCATTTTTATACACAGTACTTGACGAACAGCTTTGCACGTAGAAAGATTTTATTTCTTATGTAGAAATAATTTCTAAGTTGACTACACCGACATTTATAACTTTTTTCTACCTTTTGTTTTTAAAATGAGGAGACTTCAAAGAAGTTCATCTAGTTCATATTTTTATGTGCCATATTGAATCTTTCATACGTGTGTGTGTGTTTTCTTGTCTTACTTCATATGAATGTGTTTTGAGCATCGCGGATTTAGGTGTTGTCTGCTATGAAGGTGGATCTTATCAGGGTTTGAAATACCCCTCATTCGAGTAGGAGATCCGGGAGTTTTCTCGCAGGAAATTTTTCATATAAAAATCCGTTTTTTTGAACATTTTCGTGTATAATTCCCTATAATACAGTATAAGGGATATTTTTTTTTTTTCAGAACATTGTTGGTAGTGGATCAAAGTCTCTCCATGACCCCCCCCCCCGGTAACTAAAGAGAAGCTCTCCAATGGTTTTCAGTCATTATGTAAATAGAAATGTAATCTTTAAGCCATCATACCCTCACTGTATTTCAGCATTTAGATAGCCGGTATGTCGAGTCAAAATCGTAATAAAACATACCGCCTCTGCTTTTTTTCCACTTCGAACACTGGATGTTAATAATTATTATCTACGTACACTGTGTGCAAATGCTTCTCTCTTGGATGATTATACAGCAATGACTCTTATATTTACAGTCTTTCTCTAAATTCATTTTAACTGATTATTTAAATGCTTTATCATTTTTAAATTCTAAGATTTCGCGATACACCTTTTGGGACTACGCGACACATCCGGTGGGAACTAAAGAACTTCTAAACAGTAAAAAACTGCGGTTAATTATAAAAACGGATAGGCGAAGGTTGTACAGTGCATAGAAGGCAAGAATAATCATTTACTTAGAAAATACTTTGTAAATTGCTACTTTCTTTTTATTACGTACTACTATGGTATATTTATTTTAATTACTAGGGAGCTGGAATGGTCGAAAGTAGTACTGTTAAAATCCGAATAATGGATTCTTTGAATATTCCTTATTAGAAAGAACATTAGAATAATACATAATTATTCGAACAATTCATCAAATAATAAAATAATTATTCGAACAATTGTTCAAATAACGAAATAATTATTCGAACAATTATTTGAACAACTGTTCAAATAATGAAATAATTATTCTAATGATTCTTCAAATAACGAGACAATTATTCGAATAATTGTTCAAACAACGAAACAGTTATTGGAACAATTGTTTCAATAACGAAATAATTATTCGAACAATTGTTCATATAACGAAATAACTTTAGAACAATTGTTCAAATAGCAAAATAATTATTCGAACAATTGTTCAAATAACGAAATTATTCGAAAAATTGTTCGAATAACGAAATTATTATTCGAAAAATTGTTCAAATAATGAAATAATTATTCGAACAATTATTTGAACTGTTCGAATAACGAAACAATTATCAGGACAATTGTTCAAATAACGAAATAATTTTTCAAACAATTGTTCGAATAGCGAAATAATTATTCGAATAACGAAATAATTATTTGAACAGTTATTTGAACAACTGTTCAAATAACGAAACAATTATTCGAACAATTGTTTAAATAACAAAACATGTATTCGAACAATTGTTCAAATACCGAAACAAGTATTCGAACAATTGTTCGAATAACGAAATAATTATTCGAACAATTGTTCAAATAGCGAAATAATCATTCGAACAATTGTTCAAATAACGAAATAATTCGAACGACTGTTGGAATATTGAAAACGAATATTCGAATAATTTTAATAATTCACTAGCCGAAAGGTTTAATGCATTAAGGAGGTGATCTATCCGTCACGGATCCGAATATTGAGCAGAGTCAGACGTATTAAATATTTATCCTTGCACCATTTACCATCTCATTAATTTTTCATCGGTTCTTTTAGCCTACAGAAGAGAATAGTGACACGTGAAACTGAAAAATAAATTAATATTATATGTGCCTATACTAATATAAGATTTGCATTTACAAGTCAAACTCGATCTCATTTCCGATAGTTGAAATCACTATACACTAGGTCTATACATCAACGAAATATCATTAATCGAAGCATTACACGAAATTTCCTTACAAACAAACAAACAAAAAAATCTTACGATATTGCTATTTTTAGATAATGCGAAAATACATAGGTAGTAGAAGTTTTCTAATATTTAAAAGAATAAAGGTGGGAATCCAGTAAAAACACAGTAATTTTTAAGATCCAGATACGCAAGGGCACCCATGTTGTGGTTTCCAAGGAAGGGGGCAAGTATAAGCGACGTTTCAAAAATAGTTTCAAATTTTGCTGTAACTAATGTAAAATTTCTATTGGATTTTCGATATTCTGAAGTACAATTTTCTTGGGGGGGAAACGAGCGCCTCACCTTGACCCCCCTGATGGGCGCCCTTGCAGATACGGTATCTGTCTCTAAACAAATTTTCAACCATTACTTGAATGAAAATTCTGGTAGACTGCAAACTGGATTTTTTATTGAGTTCGTGAATTTTCACTATGTTACGTACTTCCTGAAAGTTGTATGAATTAACTTCCACGGCGAAATGGCAGGCAGATACGAAAGTAATAGTGAAATAATTCCAGGGGCCTATTTCTCAAAACTAGGAGCCTATTTCTCAAAACTACTATTATAGTGGTCTTGCTTTGAGAAACAAATCTCAGGATTGGACGTTTCATTCAAGATGCTGGAAATATCGAAAAAAAAAAATATTAGAAAAAAATGCAAAAAACGATAAAAGATTTTTAAAAAAATGCATGCAGGATTTGGCTAATCTGTGACCAAAATGTCGATCAATATTTTGAGCTTCACTCATGAGTGAAAGAGGTATGTTATGTTACGTAGGTACTTTTGTGTTTCGCTTTAAATGTTTGAGTCTAATCATTTGCGTGCGCCGATAATCATCTCCAAGGCCAAAAACAAAAGACGTGCGATATTCCACAACAAAGCTTTAATAGACTCAGAGAATGCTGAACACATTTTTTAACCATCATTAACGACTAACACAACGTCAATTAAACATCTTCCGCTTTTACAAACACAAAGTCAATTAAATTTCTTAACAGCTGTTTTCTCATACTTGCAACTGGCGAAATCGCCCATATTCCCTCCATGAGAAGTTACTATTAAAATCAAAAACAGGTGCTCAACCCAGTATTATTTCATACATCGTGTATTGTTACTATTGAACAAATAACACGGTCACGTGTACACCATGAGAGAAGTTTGGTTTGTATGACGTGATATTTTATCAATGTTAGAATCGAAAGTGATAGTACACTTCAACCACTTCCGGTTTTGGTACAGAGATTAAAGTGAAGATTAAATATATATTCTAGGAACACCTAATTGATTGCAAAAAACAACTTCTCTCTATTTATTACCGTTTTCGTTCTATAGCGATGAACATTAAAACCGGAAATGTTTGCATTCTGCAGCTTCCGGTTTAAAAAGAGCCTTATGAGAGAAGATCCTATTGCTAAAACACTAAATCGATTTTTTTTTAAAAAAAACGGTTCTAATTATAACTTATCGTTTTCGCTCTATTTAAATCAATATCGAAACCGGAAGTTGTAGTGGATTTTGCATCACTTCCGGTTCCAATAGAGAGCTAAGGTTGGAGATTAAACGTACCCTTGGGACGCTTAATCGATTGCAGGAAACCCCTTTTTGCTATCTATTATCGCTTTTGCTTTATAGTGATCAATTTTAGAACCGGTCACTTCCGGTAAATTTCTGTCACTTCCGGTTTGATAATCACCTCCATCAACGAATCCAGTTCCTAACTTTTGATTCTTTAAATTCTAGAGATCTGCACGGGCTCGGGCCATAAATTTTTAAATATACAACCATATTTCTCGGACCTGACTTTGTAAACATACTGTACAACGATACTTATTGGACCGTTTTTTCTGGAGAACTTTTAAAGCACAACTTCAAAATTAAACCTCTAATTGCTGTAAATAAAAATGCAATTTTGTGTTCATTAAGTTTTTGCAATTTGGGCTTTTTTCCGGACTCAGGTGTCCGGATACTTTTGATCACATAGTATATATATACTCTTTGAACATTATCTGACTTGAATTTAATTTTAATTGTATTGTATTGTTCTTCATTATTTATCTTTATTATTTCCAGTTAAATTTTAGTGCTTATTTTTAAAAATTTTAAGTGCCTATTTGCCTGCCTAGCTGATTTTCCAGCTTTTTAATGCCTAAACATCCGGTCTTAATTACTAATAAAATAAGATGAACACGTTCTCTTGAGTGCTTTTCGAGAAAATCTCCCGTAAATAAATAAATTGATTAAACTGTTTCTTGTGGATTTTTCTCAAAGAAATGCTAATATAGAAGAGCTAACGAAAGTTTAAAAAATCCTTAAAGTACCTCAATTAATTAATCAATTAAAAAAAACTACAGTAAACAACTTTTTATTAAGTTAAAAAGGGAATTTGGTTTCGTAAACATGTTTTAATTCATGGTAGGCCACTATAGGTTCTATTAGAAAGACAAAAGAAACGAAACTACTTTAAAATGTTTGGAATCATAGTTCACAGCAATCTGTATATATAACATTAAAAACCACTATGTTTGTGACTCTAAATCTCCTGAACCGCCCGACCGATCTCGATCAAATTTGTAACATGGATGAGGTTCGAGGCTGGGCTGGTTTTAGGCTATTCACTTTGATAGTAGAACTGAGGGTTGGGGGAGGAGGAGGGGATATAAAAAATAAATAAAATTTTAATAACTCCTGAACCACTCGACCGATCTTGATCAAATTTTCAACATAGATGAGGTACAGGCCTGGAATCGTTTTTGCGATTTAAATTTGACTGAGCAACGTAGGGGAGGAGAAGGAGGGGGAGATATATAAAAATCAATTTATATAAGACTGAAAGTTACTATTTTTATAACTTAATAACTCTTGAACTATCCGACCGATCTCAATCAAATTTTCAAGATTCATGAGGTTCGCATCTGCAAACATTTTTGTAATTTCATTTTAACGGTAGATCCTAGGGGAGGGGGAGGGGAGGGCCGTATATATAAAAACTAATAAAACCTAATTACTTTTGAACCACCCAACCAATTTCGATCAAATTTTCAATATATATGAGGGTCAGGCCTTGGTTGCTTTTTATCGTTTCACTTTGACGAGCCAGCATAGGGGAGGGGGAGGGGAGAGATATATGTAAAAAAAAATAAAAATAAAAATGACTGCCTTTGTGACTTCATCACTTTTGAACCACCCGACCGATCTCAATCAAACTTTCAACATACATGAGTTTAGGGGCAGGAATTACTTTAGGCTATTCACTTTGACGATGTAACGTAGGGGAGGGGGAAGAGAACATAAATTTAAAAATGATCAAAAATGACCGATATTAGTGTTGAATTCATAGTTTTCGGGGTCGATACGAGAATCAGTGACACTTCTGATGCTGTTTCAACCTAAGTTCAGCCCTGATAGTTGGGGAAGGGGGGTACAACGTAGGGGAGGGGATAAACATTTAAAAATTATCGAAAATGACTAATATTAGTGTCGAATTCATAGTTTTAGGAGTAGCTGAGATTAACAGTGACAATTCTGATGCTATGTGCGGCGTGACGGTGGAGCGGGAGGTGGAGCTATATATAATAATGATCGAAAATGACCAATATTAGTGTCTAATCCGTATTTTTCGGGATCATTTAGATGAACAGTGGCATTTCCAATCCGGTTTAAATCCAAAATCAGCCCCGCCACTTGGGAGAGAAAGAGAAAGCGATATATATAAAAAATGATCGATAATGGCCACTATCAGTGTGAAATTAATTGTTTTCTGGGCCCCTTAGTTGAACAGTGATACTTTCGAAACCGTTTAAATCCAAATTCAAACCCACAACTTGGGGAAGGGGAGGAAGAGATATTTAAAAATCATCGAAAATGACCGATATTAGTTCTGAATCTACATTTTTGGGGGTCGCTGAGATGAACGGTGACACTTCCGATGCCATGGACCGCAACATGGGTATATATATATATATATATATATATATATATATATATATATATATATTATATGTGTGTGTGTGTGTGTGTGTGTGTGTGTATGTGTGTATGTATGTATGTATGTATGTATATATATAAATGGTCAAAAATTACTGATATTAGTATTGACTCTATAGTCCTTGAGGTTGCCGGGATGAACAGTAACACTTCTGATGCTGTTTAAATCCATTTTCAGCCCCGACGCTTGGGGGTATGATGAGGAGGGATGACATACATTAAAATGATTGACAATGAGTAATATCAGTGTGCATTTAAATTATTTATTTCAACCCAGCGAAGTGGGTAATATATGCTAGTGTTATTCTAATTTGTAGCACCTTCTCGAAATTGAAATATAATATCGCATAACTAGGCTGAAATCTTTCTTATTTTGTATTATGTATTGGAACTTATTTATTATTTTTTTTTAATGGTTTCAATTTGCGATGGTCAAAATTTTCTGGAATCCGAAATTTCACTTTCCAGATTTCGGAAAAATTCCAGAATTCGAAAAATTTCCGAATTCCGAAAATTCTAAGAAAGAAAATTTCTGGAATTCGGGAAAAAATCCGGAATTTTTCCGAAATGGGATTTTTTTTTTAAATTCCAGTTTTCCGAATTTCGGTACATATCCGAAAACCGGTAATTTCCCGATTTTACTTCTCGGATTCCGGAAAGTAAAAATTCCTGAATTGGCCAACTCTAGTTTGAATTGCATTGTCCTTTTATGTTAGGATTTAAGATACGTTTTCCAGTACTCTAATCAGCTGAATAATGATAATAAAATTGAAGAAAACAAAATGGTAAGGAATTACGGATCTAGCACCACTAATATCTTAATATTTTTCGAGATTTTTCCCGGTCCTTGAGAAACTAAAAATAGCAAACGATTTGTCACATTGCTCACAAGGGGCTAGGAAGAAATTTTTGATATTATCATTACAACTATGCTGTGTTGCACATTTTTCCAGAAACTTTTACAAAGATATACTCATAAACTTTTTTTCTTGCTTTACTTTTCAATTTTATCGCAATGAAATGGAAATTCTTGTTCGTGATTTTCTCCCTCCCATTCTTTCTCTTATATATATATATATATATATAGACATTAGAAACCAATGATATACAGCATTACTTTATGATTTTTCCTTACATTTATCTCCTTTTTCTTTAAAAGTTTCCAGCATATACAAGTAAATCATCTAAAGTTTGGATGAATTATGGGAAACGATTGGAAGTTCTTTCTTCTTCTCATAACTTTTAACTTTCTTCTTTTCCTCTTTACGCACTCATTTTTGGGAATATGTATATCTATACGAGGATGGCAAAACACAACAACTCTGTACATTTAAACAGACAAGGAAATTACAACCTTATGAATCTATATATTAAAATCCTAGGTTTATATGTTTGTCTCCAAAGAAAAGTTTATATGTTTGTTCCAATCCTTTCGATAATGATATCTCGAAAACTACAAGTGCTAGAAACGTGCCGTTTTCACTGGTCTATTCCAAATTTTGTGTAGATTGTAAAAGTTGTAAAAGTTATTCTCGAAAATGGTAACGAATAAAAAAAAATCTGAAATGTGTAAATGGAAGATTAGTTCATATGTAAACATTACATGTAGTGAGGTGGATGAACACACACACCACCATAAAAATATAGCACGCGAAAAAAGACGAAAAATTTTTTTGTCGTTTCAAACGTGTTTTAATGTCAGTTGCAACAGTATACAATAGAACATTACAAACGACGAGACAGTATGTGATGGATTCTTTGGGAGACTACTTCGACGGACTCGCAGTAGTCACAGGTACATGTTCCTGCCTTGTACTATTGTGTACGGTTGCAATTGTCAGTAAAACACGTTTGAAACAACATTCTTCCCGACTTTTCTCCCATACTATATCTTTAAAGTGGTGTGTGTGTTCATCCATCTCCCTACACAGTGGCGTATTTACGATTTTGTTTCCGGAGGGAGGTTTCGCTAACTTTAGTCCTGCAAATTGAAAATTCTGCAAAATATTTCATTTACTTTAATAAAGTAAATAAAATTTCGGGAGGGGGCTTAAGAGCAAAATCCCCCCCCCTTAAATGCGCCACTGTCCTTACATGTAATGTTTCATATGAACTAACCTTTCATTTGCATATTTCAAAATTTTTTTATTCGTTACCATTTTCGAGGAAAAAAATAGTTGCCATGATCCTCGTACTTTATTCTCATCCTTCCCAGCTTTTTCCTTATATTTTACTTATCCTTAATAATTGTTTTAAAATTACTCAGTAAAAAATGATGTTTTAAATGTAATTCAATTTTAACACAGACCAATGATTGTAGTATACATGATTACCACTTTAGTGTGTTATTTCAACACCAAGGGCCTGGTGTTGTGGTTAACACAGGCCGAGTATTACAGATTTGACAAAATACCGGAGTTGAACGGCGTGAAAATAACATCGCGGTACTGTTACATAATTAAATGGTTGATAACTGTATTATTTGTCACCTAACAGCCAAACCCTTCCTGTGCTAAGAACAATGACTTGGCGAAGGTATTACAGCCACTTCGAAATCCTGTGTGTCACAGATACACATACACTTACAATTTGTAGCGTGTACATTGCCTCGAAGGATATAATAAATATCTAAATTACTGACATTGAGCATTTGTATTAGTTTTCATATTGAGCTATACTACTACTACTACTACTACTTGCTGTAACGGCCCAATTTGTGGACCTGAGCCGCTCCACGCCATCTGTTAGCGATTGGTGGAACTACGTCCAGCCTAGCGACGAACGCGTGGTCAGTGCGTCGCGTCGTCCTATCGCTAACTGGCGTATCGGGAGCTTTCTAGACCTAGTTGTCGTCACGTCTTTTATTCACGTCACTCCCCAGTTTGGCTCACGACGCTGGGTGGACGTCGAAAATTAGGGAAGCACCGGCCGAGAATCGAATCTGGGACCCCGCGGACATGGAGGGTCGCCATATTGAACTTTACGATATATACGAGGTGTTCAAAAAGTATTGAACTTTTAGTTGGCAAAAGTACATTTATTGATTTGGAAATCTGAAACACAAATCCCCTTCAAAGTAATCTCCTTGGTAATGCTCATACTTCTCCCAGCGCCCCTGCCATTGTTGGAAACACTTTTGGAACGCAGTTTTTGGAATGGTGAGCAATCATGCCGTCGCATTCCGACCGATGTTTTCTCTTGAGTCAAATCGGATCCCTTTTAGTGGCATTTTCAGGTTGCGAAATAACAAAGTCACACGGAGTAATATCGGGTGACCAGGGAGCCTGACGACACACATGAATGTTGTGTTTTGGCGGTGAAAGCCTGAATCAAATTTCGCGGACACTCTCCTCATGCCCAAATTCTCGTTCAAAATTGAATGTACCGATCCGATTGAATGGTTTCTGTTTGCGTATCGCCAAGCTTTTGGCAAAATTTGATGCAATATCGCTACTCAAGTTTTTCTTCTGTCATTTTACAAAAAAACGGAAATCTGATGACCGCTCACTACACGTCTTCACTCGTTGGCCGATTGCTAGCGACTGACACTTTCTGCGGGAGGAAAAAACATTCAAGAGCACGCATGAGTGTCCCCTATACATCTACACTAGAGAAAGTCTCCTCATCTTCATTGGTTTGCGAAAAAAAAAGGATCAAAACTTTTTGAACACACCTGGTATTTGACATTTATACGAAGTAGCGAACCACATATTATGTTGTCTGTAATTTTTCATGTAAATAGTTTCGTGAGCGTCCGGCAAAATGTACACTAACAGGAGTGCTGTCATCTGTTTTCGATGCTCTTACACTTATCGGTATATCCCAACCGGTAAATACCATGTCAAAAAGCTGATCTAACCACTACCATTTTAATAATTTACTCCAAAATTTGATGAGAGTTGAAATAACACTAGACATATGTCAAAATTTAACGTAACTAGAGTCATTATGTTGAATTAACATATCCCTTTCCTATTTTACTCTGTAGTTTATATCTCTTAAAATTCCCAACTATTCAAACCAGTATTCCTCCTTCCGCTCCTCGCAAAGGACGAAATGTCTCTCGACAAGATACATTGACGTCATCACAAGAAAGACGAAACACAGAATGAAGGCCAAATTGATAAACTTTGGTCACAGATATACCATGCATAACTTTTTACTTGCTTACCAATAAATAGTCAATCTTCAACGCTGTCAAGCTTTTCTTCTTCCTTTTTACGATTATTCCAGAAGAAAACTTATCTTATAGTGGCCATGTTAGTTTCTTTCTGCAAAAGTTAATCATAATCTCTGTCGTTTCACATGGCGATTGAATTCTTAGTACTAACCAAAATAAAACTTTCAGAATTTCCATTAGGGAGGTGAAACTACTCTCGACTATAAGGCAAAATCTCTTTGTAAGAGATTCAAAAAACAGAACTTATTAGACTGATGTGAATTGTTTGCAAATCAGTGACGATTTATAAAAGAGTAAGAGTATTTTGCCTCTTAATTTGTACTTTTTAAATTTATTTTGGCCACTTAAAAATCGAGATGCGTAAAATATGAGGATTTTAGAGTCAAATCTTATCAAGTTTTAATCTGATTAACAATACAGTATTTTTGTCTTGTTAACACAAATTCACACTAAAAATACGGAAAAGCAAGTTTTCTAAGAAGTTAATGTCCACTATTATAAACCGAGGCTAAGTGATACAGTGATAATTATAATGAATGAGATAATGGAATAAAGAAAGTGGGGAGGAAACGTGAGAACTCCAAGAAAATCCACGCACATGGTATTTGTCCACTACAATATCCATTTGGCGCGAACAGGGATTGAACCAGGGACCCCATGTACCAGATTATGTACCACTGAATCGCCATGGCCCCCGCTGAAAAGCAACTGGAATGTTTACTGACATCACTACCTCTTTAGGTATTTGCAACGGTAAACATCAGTGTCGAAGCAGGCTGTCTTTATAAAGCAAGTAGTGGAGGAATTGGTAAATGAACAATACTATATAATATGAGAATTGACCTTGAAGAAATGACTACCAATCCTATTGACAGTGATCAGTTAAAAAATGTGTAAAGTATATTAAGCAAAAATATAGTACAAAATAATCCTTGAAGAATTAGGGAGCGCAAAATACACAATGGTGCAAATTAGTGATCATATTTGTGTTTCCTTATATATAATGGAATATTTGTTACAATAATCAACGTGAGAGAGAGAGATGAAGATTTAGACACTTGTTCATTTTGTTAGTTTTGTTGGAAAAGCATTGCACTAGAATCCATACATGGAAGAGACTAGAAATGAAGTTTCAACAGGGAGTAACACGGAAGCGAAAGAAAATTACAGTTAGGGAAGACAATGAATGTCTATCTTGTCAACTGGTACAGCGCTGCTCCTGAATCTGACAAAACAATCACCTCAAGCGTCAAGATGTTTCCCTGTCTTTTTCGTTTTATCTCAAATTCTTCTCTAAGTAAAAAAAAAGAAAACATACTGGCATAAGATGGTCTGCGATGGATGGGTAGTGTAGAGAGCATAAAATACGAACATTTTCCCCAAACCATATTTTTCACAATCTGAAAATGTAAGCGGCCCGACTCTGGGGTGGTTGTGAAATAGGATCTTAGGCTTTCCGAAGATGAGCATCACCTGCTGAATGTCTCTCTCTCGCTCTCATCTGAAGGGAGTTCCTCTTTTTTCTCCTTTTTGTTTTTAAACTTCCGCCCACGCTGCTGCTGCGGAATCCCCGGCCGCACCGCCACGCTGGCGCCGACTCTTTGGCAGAATTCCCGTTTCTTCCCCTTCTGTTGCTCGCAAACGCATCCCATTTTGTCTCCATAGAAACCGGAGGAAATGTGCGAACTGTCCTCTACGCAGTATTGCCAACTCAACAATATTGGCACTGCGTACAAAATACTATTTTGCTATATTTTACTTGAATGTAAAGAATTCGAAGAGGTCTTCAGTACAGCTCTGAAGTTCACAGCCGCAAAAACGAATTGTCATCCTCGGGCGTATATTGTGTGGTCTCTTAGAACGAGTTTTGCCTACAGCATTTTTCCACCTCTTTTGGCCTACGGGGCACCCGTGTCAGTATACTCGTAAATTTTCTCGCGGCTTCCTTATTTCTTTCTAGGTTGTTATTTATCAGGACTTCCGTAAGCACTCACCTATATTGAACGTGTACTTTTTTATCCTACAAGAGCTACGGTGGCTCAGTGGCAGAGCGTTTACCTCCGGTGCGTGGGGTCCTGGTTTGATCCCATACCGTATAGGACAGGATTTTCACTTTAAACTTCCGAAAATATACTCTCTATTAAGTAATAGCAAACGGGTTTTCCCACCATAATTATAGTTTTAGTTTTCTGTTCTTATTCAATGAGAATTTTATTTCTAAATTCTACTTTTACTCTTGTTTGTTGGGTGGTCCAAAAGTAGGTATACAGTCCCGTACTAATCAACTCATTGCTTTTCATATCATTTCTTATTGCTATCCATCAGGTAGATTTAATTTCTTTATTATTTGTTGTTAATGTGTTTTTACTTATATGTTAAGCTCGGAACAGCCGAAGCAAATAAATCTATAAGTTAGAATATTATACTTGATCAATGCACGGCTGTATAGCTACTTTTGGGCCACCCTATATCTATCTACTTACATTTAAAACTATGCAAACTGACATCGTCTACGGTGTTAGAAGGCGGTGGCGATCCGATTTCTCTGCGAACGCTGTTAGCAAATGAAAGGGCTGTAGTGTTGTCATGTCTTCTGTCACCTGCTCGCACTGCATGTAGTGGGTCACCTTAGCCCCATCCGTTTACCACATGGAAACGAATGCGTCACGGATTTCGTTTTATTCGCTTAGCCTGAATGTCATCAACTGTGTTCCAGCGTCACAATAGGCTAACGATCTACACATTCATTTATTTATCGATAGTCAGAAACTTAACAAAATTAGTTTCTTTTACAAAAATAATGAGGGATTCCTTAGCTCATAAGTTCGTAATATTTATTACAGTTAATGCCCTTCCCTTATAAACTCTGCAAACACTATACCTCTCCCCGTCGTTATTCAAATGAAATAAAATGAAATACAGTAACACATGTCTTCAACGGGCCCTCTATTAAACGGAAATATTTCACGGCACTATGAATTTATTCGTGATAATCATGTTAAATTCCCTTCATTAAACGGAAACTGTATTCCGCGGACAACGGAAATCAAAATAATCAAACGGAAAATTTCAAGTTTGGGATTGCAGCATTTTTTTTTTTTTTTTTTTTTTTTTTACATTCTACGAGATATCAGATATACTTTTAGCAAAACAGACAGTGAGTTGCAAACTGAAGCAGACACGACGAATATACATGCTTTAATTGAGAATTATAGGGAAGTCTGAATGGACAAGAGGAGGTCGAGGAAGAAGAGAAATAAGGCATTTAGGCCTAGTTGAAAGAAGAGTGTAGTAGCCTAAACACTTATCAAGATTCTGCGAAAAATTTAAAGGAACTGCAACATTTGCCTTACGTCGAAATTACACTGATATGCTTAGTGTGGTTTCTCAGGCTTAGGTCTTTGTGTACAGCTGAACAAACAATCATGTATACAGAAAATACATCTTAACTATTGGGAAAATTAAGTTAACGTGTGGATAGTATTTTTTCTGTTCATTGTAAGTATTGTATGTATTAATTCGTAGTAGAAATAAATCTTGTAAATATACTAAGATATGTACAGCATCTTACCTTACCTCAGTATGTCGATTATATATATGCACTTTTTTAAAATACGTTTGCCTTCATTAACCGGAAACCTATCTTTAACGGAAATTTTTGCAAGTCTTTTCGATTCCGCTAAAGACAGGTTTTACTGTATTTCAGTTTACGTTCAATGGTTACCCCATGGTTACACCCTAAAGGAAATGAGAATAAATGAAGTGGGAGGAAACGAGAGAAACCCACGCATACGGCGTTTGTTAACCATAAAGACTACTATTGTAGGCATGAGTTGGGATCAAATAGTATGTAACCTGTAATACCGTAGACCAGTTCGGGTTGCCTAACTTAAAGACTTCTTGCACACGATACTATTTTGAACCCTCAGAACCGTAAGCTTCCTCAATCCTTTCTCGAGTTGAAAATGGAAAAAGGCTTCGTACACGATTAGATCTATGGTCTATTTTGTGCACAAAATTTGGGGACTGCAGGTGACTCCTTTCTATACGAAGATCTATTGGTCCACCACACACGTTCCAGTATATACATATATTAGTAAAGAGAAGGATTGAATAAGGAAATGATTTTGTAATTTGAGTGCGTTTGTGAGAAATTATAACTCAGTTTAAAGATTTATATAGTGGATTCGCTCCTTACATCTATGGCTATAATACTTGTAGCCAGAGGCTGCGATTAGGAGGACAAGAGGGGGCAGTTGCCCCTCACTTTTTTGAAGTGACCTCTAAATGTATATAGTTTCATTTCGAAATGTAAAGTTTTTGTATTACTGGTTATGGGAGAAAAAATAATGCCATATAATATTTGCCGTTGCGTGAGTACGTATTGGTTATTTGTCTTCCCGTAGAGTTAAGAAAGCTACAGGAATTGCGTTTTAATTGCAATTCAAAGCAATTAATATTGTAATTGCGTATTTCTTTAAATGTCTTTGCTTAAATGTATATGCTTGTAATATTTACTGTCTTTCATTTTCTAAGAGTAATAACATACATTTAATGGCATGTGTGGAATTAAAAATGTAAGTTGTTCATTAATCCCCAGTTTCAATATAACTTCTACAAAACAAGCCTCATCCTTCATTACTATGATTAATATTATCTTTTCTATTTATTTGTTTTGCAAATTTGTTATTAAATAATCTGATCACACAATTTTACAGACAGAATTTTAAGATGTTTATGAGATGGGAATCAAATCTCTACTTATTCTTTTGTTGTTTAAGACTACAAAGGGTTACTACCTACTTGGGTTGCTCTTCTCAGTTTACTTAATAAAATATGAAATACGATATTTTAACTGAAAAAGATAGTATCCTATTAGTTATACAACCTTTTGTCAAACAATGTGTTAGAAACATTCAGGAAAACTAAGACTGATAAACAAATATTCAGATCATGTCTTGCCCCCATTTTTAACATCTAACGCCGCCACTGCTTGTAGTGTTATTTTTCTGACGTCAGATGGCAGAGCTGCAACTACTTGACAAGCACCCTCATTCTTCTTCGAAAGTTTCATACTTCGACAGGATGAAAAGTGACCGTCACTTCTATGACAGCTGAAGAAGAGCGTTCTGCTCTCTTTTTGCTCTTCCACGTTCCTTTTTTCTCTCTTTGCTCCTCTAAAAAACATTTCCTTCACACGAGTAAGCACTCGATCAGAGACCAGAGCTTCCTCGTGGCTAAGCGGTTAGCGTACGCGCCTTTGGCGTGGGAAACCCGGGTTCGATTCCCGGCGGGAGCTCATGTGGTTCGGATTCCACGTTAATCAGTAGGTCCACGTCTCATATAGCCTCGCTGCTGAAAGGGACGCTAAACTAAAATCAAATCAAATCGATCAGAGACCAAAAAGGAAGTTTTATATTGGAACGCTAACAAGGAGAGGCGGGGGGGAAGGGGCGGGGCGGAATAGTGATTGTCCTTACCTTTGTGCAGGACTATTCAAAGCGTTCGCAACACGTTTTTATTGCTCATGCGTACGCATGGAATACGCAGACCATGTATTTAAATGTAGATGGCTAATCACAATGTGCCGCGAAAGCAACAAAAACGCGGAGAAAACGTCAGCTCGAACATATTTGGTGCGTTTCGGAACAATAGACCGCCTGGTGTTTAAAAGATGTCTAAAGGAAAGGAAAAGGCAAGGAGATTCTAGCAAGAAACAGCTGCTTTGAAGATGCTTTGTGAATTCGAACTCTGCTATTTTAGACCGGACCTTGCAAAAAAAGACCTGGAAACCCTGACTGACTCACAGTATGATTTATAACTCTGGCTAAAGTACAACTACCAAGTATCCACCTAGGTCGCGTTCGCTGCAGCGGGGGGGGGGGGGTAACGCATCGGAAACGCATTCTCAAATAGCCACAGACTTACTGAACGGCTAGTCAAAGCGTTCACAACACATTTTTATTAGCGTAATTTGGAATACGCTGACCATGTATTTAAATGTGGATGGCTAATCACAATACACTGCACAGGTGAAAGCAATAAAAACGTGCAGAAAACGTCGGTTCCAGTGTATTTGGTGCGTTTCGGAACAACAGACCAATTGATATTTAAAAGATGTGTAAAGGAAAGAAAAAAAAGAAAGAGCGTGTTGCCAGGCAAGGGGATTTTAGGAAGAAATAGCTGCTTGGAAGATTCTCTGTGCAGAGTATTGGAACTCTGCTATTATAGACTTGTACCTGGATAAAAAGACCTTGAAATCCTGACTGGCTCACAGTATAACCCTGGCGAAAATAAAATTACCGAGTAACCACCTAGGTCGCGTTCGCTGCGGCAGGGGTTACGCATCGGAAACGCATCCTCGAATAGCCATAGCATTAAAAGCCACAATCTGGAATTCTTTCTCTCAAAATCTATCGGTATTATATCAATAAAAGGAGGAAATAGCGTTATGTTTTGGTTTTACAATGTTCTCAACAATTAACAGACAGCAACATTTCGCAGAAAATTGCAGCAGATTTTTCTTTTTTTTTTTTTAACAGAAGAGAATCTATTTTTTTATTCGTTAAAAATAAAATCAGTAACACCCCCAATTTCATACACCAGTGATGGCCAAATTTAGGCCAGCGGTCCAACTGACTCGCGAATAACAATTTAAAATATTAGATTTCTGGAGATGCAAAAAAAAAAAAAAAAAAAATATCTTAAGGATAAAGGGAACGTCATTTCAATTTTTGTTTGAGGGAGATAGAAGATTTTTTATATAAGAAATTATTGATGTGCATTAGTATATTATTGTATTATTGATTAAAAAGTACATATATATATCTCGAACTCAGAAAGACGGATTGCCCACTGAAGGTCCAAATGTTTGTCCACACTCATATCAAAAGTCTCCCTTTTCATTAATTACGTTTGTGCATACTCACATGAAAAGATTTCCTTTATTAATAACGTTTATGCGCCAATATGAGAAGTTCTAGCTACGTCTATGTTACGAGTCTTTTACCCCGTCCAGGGCTGGCTCTCTTCATTGGTCTTCAGATTATCATTCCGTTAGTACCACCAACTGTAAGTTATGTAACCCAACACATCACATATGTCGTTTTGGTTGCCCAACCACCGTATCAAGTTCCTGAAAGTTATACATATTGTCATGTATATTTTCTTGTTGCCTAATTTCGAACTGTAGGCAAGATATACAGAGTGGGTCAAAAGTAAGTATACAGCCCGGTACTGATCAACTCACTGCTTTTTATATAATTTCTTATTATTATCCATCAGATAGACTTAGTTCCTATATTATTTGTTCTTAAAGTTTTTTTTTTACTTATATCTTAAGCTCAAAACAGCCGTGGTAAATAAACCTATAAGCTAGAATGTTATATTTGATCAATACAGAGGTGTATACCTACTATTGGGCCACCCTGTCTATCTTCTTCTTCTTCCTAACCTCAACCGTAAGTTGGTGGGCAACATGGAAATTTTAAAACTTTTCTCTCCCTTTACAGATGTTTTACATTTTGGTAAGGTCTCCTCTTCATAACTGCATCTAAATATTCTATCCTTGGTCTTCCTCTTCCTCGTTTTCCTTCTGCCTTTTCCTCTATCAGCACAGTGATCCAATCGGAGTGTCGAATAAGATGGCCAAACATGCTGTTTCTTCTTTTTTCTATTGTCCTCATGATCTGTCGTCCTTCATCGGTTTCTTTTAGTACGTCTTCATTCCTTTTCCTTTCCGTCCATGATATGTGCAGCATTCTGCAGCAACACCACATTTCAAATCCTTCCAGCTTGGATATTTCAGCTTTTCTCAATGTCCACGTCTCTGATCCGTACAGCGCCACACTCCATACCAGAGTATTAATAAATGGTTTTAGAACTTCCACCGATACATTTCTTGGTGTTAGCAGTTCTCTTTTCCTATTGAATGTTTGTTTAGTCTGTGCTATTCTGGAACTTACGTCTTTTTTACTTCTTCCGTCCGAAGATATTAGACTTCCTAAGTAGGGGAACGTTTATCTTCCTTTTGCTTTTATCGTGTGTAATTTGTATCAAATAGGCCTAGTGATTGTTTATTGGCAACATTAAAAAAAAAAAAAACTTTTTCCTCCTTGAATTTTAAGGCCTTCATGAATATATACTGATTGATAGATAGGGTAGCAGAAAATATACTTGTTCCGCCTATGATCCTAATGTTTTTAGCTCCTAAAACACGTTGCTACCTGACGTGAATGATAACTTTATTCCACTAGATGTAAGCACGCGTCATTACTGGTTCTAAGTAGAGAACCTAGATAATGAGAGAGGAAGAATTCCTCCATTAAGTTTCACTGCTTAGGTATTTATCCTAGGTTGTTATGTAAACCTGCACAATATATATGTAATGGAAGTTTCATATACACAAGGCATTCTTAGAAATAACCAGAGAAAAAACATGCATTATCCTTGACTTTTAAGGATTCCCTTCACCAGCCGAAAATCGAAGAAAAATCGGCTTCGTACGAGATTAGATCAGGTAAAGATGTATCTGTTACTGTATCAGAAATTTGCTGGCTCTAAGTGGCTGCTTCCAATGCGAAAACTTGATGACACACACATCTTACATACCTTATTTTACTATAATTAAAGAAATAAAAACTTTTACATTTTCAGAATATTTATTGTTAACATTAATATTATATTTTCTATATTTCTGTCATTGAACATTACTGTACTAGCTCTACAAACAATTCGTTATGTCCACAGATTCGCCGTTTCTTTTCAATATTAAATGACCCGTTTTCTTTGTTTCTTGAATTTTGCCAGTTTATTTTAAAATCTTCAGCATATGATAACAGTTTTTTTTGTCTTATAAATAGAAATAACCGTGAAACCTGTTATTATTATTATTATTATTATTATTATTATTATTATTATTATTATTATTATTATTATTATTATTATTATTATTATTATTATTATTATTGAAATGCTTTTAAAAGCACAAAATTTTTCAGGCAAAGAAGCCCTGACAAAAAGTTTTGCCCTTTGCATCTCCAATGATTTCTCTTTCAGCTCCTGTAATACAATTTTACAAACCTTATTATTTCTCACAAAAGCAATAGCTGTTCTCCTTTTGTGTATTAAAAACGTTTTTTTTTAAATTTAGTATGTCAATAATAATAATAATAATAATAATAATAATAATAATAATAATAATAAGAAGAAGAAGAAGAAGAAGAAGAAGAAGAAGAAATCATTTTTATCAGTGTTCGAAGTAGAAAAAAAGCAGAGGCGGTATGTTTTATTACGATTTTGAGTCGACATACCGCCTATCTAAATGTTGAAATACAATGAGGGTATGTAGCCTGCATTTCTATTTACACGACAGGGGGGTCGCGGTGGCTCAGTGATAGAGCGTTCACCTCTGGTGTTTGGGGTCCCGGGTTCGATCCCAGCCCCCGCCAAGTGAACTTTGTGGTGGACAAACACCGTGTGCGTGTGTTTTCTCGGGGGTTCTCCCGTTTCCTCCCACTTTCTTCATTCCACCATTTCATTCATCACTCATCATCACCGTCTCCTTTAGCCTAGCCGACGTAACCGTGGGACGTAAAACTCAAAGATTTCATTTTCATTTTTTCTATTTACATGATTTCTGAAAACCATTGGAGAGCTTCTCTTTAATTACGGGGGATATATGGAGAGATTTTGCACAACCGCCAACTATTTTCTGAAAAAAAAATCCCCTTATGTTGTATTACGGAGAATTATACACGAAAATGCTCTAAAACCGAATAAGAATACAGTGAAACCTCCCTTAACAGAAACCTCTCAATAACGGACACCTCTATAATACGGACAGATTTTTTTGTCCCGGCAAAAATATATGTTCTCTTACGGAACAAAACCCTCCCTTTTACGGACACTCTCAGATACGGACGCAGACAGTCCTTTTTTACCCCCAAACGTTTCAATAACCTCTTCATAACGGACAGGAATTATTCTCGGTTCTGCGATATATGACAGTAGACAGAAAAGTCTTTTCCCCACAAGTGTATTTATCATCAAATAGAACAGCTTCAAGCTGAACTTGAAATGCTTTTTTTTTTCTGCCCGCAATAAACTGCTTTCTGGTGGAAATCCTAGAAAATCTTCAATAAGCACTAACACTCATGCAGGGTTAGTCGTATGGTCAAGAATTCTATGTGAATCTTCCCTTCCCTAACAAAGTTAGTGCTTTTTCCTCTGGGCCTTGCATCTTTACCGACAATTTCATAGATAACTAGATAACAAAAAAAAAAAAAAAAAAAAAAAAACTGTTTATTTTGCAATAACATTTCTCAACGAGCATTTCTCTTACATTTTTGGAAAAGCAAAATTTTTCTTTTGTACAAATTGGCGTGTCAAACAGTTGAACAATTTAAGAAATTTGCCATTAATCGCGGTGAAACAGAAGTTCTCCAATTAATCCAACAGTTGCAAGCAAATTTCGAACATAAACTAGTGTCCGTAAAATGTACACGGCAGACAAGTACTGCAGACTTTTTCAATAAATTTGGCGAGTTTCTTCTGCACATTTTCAGTATTTAATAATAATATTGCATACTTTTTAAAGCTATTTTTTACTTTTAGTATTGGCAGTATGTGAATTAATTGATTTTTTACAGGGTGATGACATGTCCTTAAGAAAATTACCATACATGCATTATCATTTGCAGTATACGAACATACTAACACATTCCCCAACAATATTATTATCAAACAGAAAGTAATTTCTCCTTCATCCGTACCAGTAATTCAAATACGTACTACATAGAGTATTTTCATATTGAATTTTACGTAATTACGCTCATACATAATGTATTTACTGTATATTACTGCATACAATTACCGTTGAGAGAAATTACATTTTTGTAATCTCTCTGTAACGGACACCTCTCAGTAACGGACAAAAATTCCCGTCCCATTGGTGTCCGTTATTCAGAGGTTTCACTGTATTAGCAATTTCCTGTGGGAAAACTCTCGGTCCCCCTACTTGACTGTGGACTATTCCAAACCCCTGCAGGCCTAACCCCCACATCAAACAACCCTTAGGTCCGCCCATGCTCAAAACATGACATTTATACGCATTAAGGCAAGATAACACACACATACATAACAATGAAACAATTCAATATGGCACATCAAAATATAAACTAAGTGAACTTCTGTGAAGGTACCTCATTTTAAAAAGAAAAAGGTAGGAAAAATAACAAAAATGTCGGTGTTGTCAACTTAGAAGTTATTTCTACATAAGAAGTTAAATCTTTTTACATGCAAAGCTATTCGTGAATTACAGTACTGTGTATAAATATGGATTGATTAAAGGTATTTAGAATCTACTTTCCAGTGACGGTATGTTTTAATCACTGAAAAAACAGAGGCCGTATAGCATACCACCGCATACCGTCTCACTTCGACCACTGAATGTTTGCAAGCAATGTGAGTGTCACTGTTAGGAACAAACTATAACAGTTCAATAAATTAATTATTATTTATATGATTTTCAAAATAGTAAATGTTTTATTTCATCATTAAAAGAAAAAAAAAGCTAAACTGGACTTTCACTCTATTTCATTTTATTTTTGTACAACTATCCTCGTTTGTAGAGGCCATCGAGATTTTCAAACGAAAGGAACCTACCTGAAGCCGACCACACACGCACACAGCCCTTTTAGAACCTCTACGCTAAATGCACTTTTCATTGTATTCGAGAAGTAACCCTATACAAAGTTATTACTTATGAACAGCCACAGGACACACATCAGACAGACTGTCGTCAAGAAGGCCCATCTAAGATTTCAACAAATATATGTGAATTTTGGCAATATCACGTCTCAGATATTTTCACCACTAGAAAGGTCGCCAACACCTCAACCGATTTTTGAGAGTTCGGGACACCAGTATTTAGAAAGAAATCAGAAACTAAACTTTAAACTTACAAAGGTCTAAGAACAACGAGAGAAACAAGGTATTTAATAATAATAATAATAATAATAATAATAATAATAATAATAATAATAATAATAATAATAATAATAATAATAATAATAATAAAGACTGAAGTTAGTTGCAAGTCTACGGTTCGTAAGTGAACATTGCGGGCATCACATATGTTTATCATTACACTACACATATAACACTTTCTTTCTTTTTTAATACCGTGTAAACTTTCTACTAATGAGTTGCTAGGTTAACAGATTCAGTGCTAAGTGAAGAGTTTTGTTGCAATTCTAAAACTAATTCAGTTTTTTTTTTTTTTTAACAAGAACTCTCTCTCACACACACACACACACACACACACACACACACACACACATATATATATATATATATATATATATATATATATATATATATTCAACCGGTTCGCACTGGCTCGGCACAACCGGTTGTTAAAATATTTCCAGTTCGCGGAACCGTTTGCTGTAACTTTCTTTGTTTTTAAAAATTCTTACAGTTGCAGGGTTAAACAGAACAAGGTATAAGCATTTATTTCTTAATATCAAATGCTCACAGTCAGATAGGGGCCGCGGTGGCTCAGTGGTAGAGCGTTCACCTCTGGTGCATGGGGTCCCTCGTTCGATTCCAGCTCGCGCCAAGTGAAACTTGTGGTGGACAAACACCGTGTGCGTGGGTTACCTCGGGGTTTTCCCGTTTCCTCCCACTTTCTTCTTATTCCTATTTATTTCTCATCATCACCGTCTCCTTTACCCTAACCAGCATAAACGTGGGACGTAAAACTCAAAGATTTCATTTCATGTCAAATGCTCAGATATCAAGAATGCAAACTGGGATCACATGAGTATAATGATGAGGGTTATTTATATTTGAAACGCATATATATAATTGTCAACTATTGTTGATCCAATTCTGGATTAAGGTCTGTACAATACTATTTGACAAGCATCAAATCTTAGATAATTCGTTTCAAAGAGCTACCGCAGTGTTACCTAATTTCGTGATACCACCTTGTATTAAGATGCTGTATAGGTATCTTCTTATCACTTGTAATAGCCAGTAAAAACTTTGCTTTTGTCTACCTTGTATGGTTTTGTTTCATAAGAAAGTTATATCTACCTACCTATCCATCTACTATCTTTCTCTCTCTCTCTCTCTCTGTCTATATATAGAACCGGTTTTAAAAATTAGAATAACACCACTGTGTATACTGCATACAATTACTCCATGATTTGAGAATACTCTAAATTTGTGTGACCTTTCTGCAACAGACAGTTTTCATTTACGTACAAAATAAATGCTCCACCATCTCCGTTATTTAAAGATTTCACAAGATATATAAAAAGATATATAAACGCTGCACGATATATATGCACATAGGAGAAACATTGTAGTTTTGTAGGGAAGTTATTGAGCATCAGCACCAGCAGTGGATGTTTGAAGATGAAGGAAAGGGCAAAAATAGCCGAATGAAACGCCGCCCTCGAGAAATTACGTAACACATGCATTTCCAATCCAGTTAGATGAGGTGTGCAAAATATTCTTTTATCTTTTTTTTCTTCCTCGTCTTTACTTTTTTTCAGTACTATTTTTAACCTATGGTCCTTTAGTGTTCCCACGAAGTTCCTTAAAGTGTAACAGGATCTACTTTTGTTCCTAGATGATTTCATCGCTAATACTCCAGTAGTATCCACCACAGTTCGCTTTAGGTTAACTTTAATCAGTAGGAAAAAAAGGTATTATATACAGTGTGTTCCGGGAGGAAACTCCCAATATTAGCACATCCGAATTTTGCAGAAGAATTCAAATATAACTAACTCTATGGCCTATGGAACGCGGAGATTTAATACTGCGTTTACAAAAGCTCTCCACTGATTTCTATCCTTAGCCAACTGGATCCAGTTTTTACTTTGGATTCCTATTTCTGCGAGATCCACCTTAATATTGTCCTCCCATCTGCGCCTAGATCTTCCTAATGTTCGTTTTCCGATTGGTCTTCTAGTTAAGACTTTGAAAGCGTTCCTACTTTCTTCCATTCTAGCTACATGATCTGCCCACCTGAACCTCCTAAATTTGATGACCCTAACAATGTCTGGTAAACCGTATAAATTATGCAGTTCCTTGTTACCGCTATTCCCCATTCCCGTTCTTCTTCGGCCCGAATATTTGTCTCAGTTCTCAAATACTTTGAGTCTACGTTCTTCCGTCAAGAGTAAGCGACCATGTTTCACAAACATACAGAACAACAAGCATGATTATCGTTTTATATATTTTAAGCTTCAAATTCCTTGACGGAATTCGCGACGACAAGAGATTCTGAACTGAATAATAACACGAATTCTCTGCTTTTAGTCGACATTTAATTTCTTCGTAATATGATTTTAGTCTGTTAAAATAGATCCTAGATATTTGAAGATATCCACTTTATTAAAGTATTATTTGATATTTGAACACATCCATAATTTGCCGTATTACGATCCCAAAGAACTTCCATGTATTTAGTTTTCTCTGCATTTACTTCTCAACCCATTTCCCTGCAAGCGTTTAATAAGACCTCTGAATTTCTTTCTATTGTTATCCTATCATCCCCTGTTAAATTTACATTCCAATTAAAGAATTAAAAATGAAATAAAATTTCTATTGTTTTGTCTCATTGTTATGCGTTTTAGGCTAAAAGATTCGGATGATAAATGAACGTGAATGATTCTTAAATAATTGGTGGAATGAGAATGTGGAGGAAGTTCGAGAAAACCCACAGACACTATGTTGTTTACCAGAAACTCGAGCTGAAGTGAAATCAGGGACTTCTCGCAACAGAGGTGAGAGCTATATCATATACGTATATCTTTTATCATTATTATATCTATTGTTCTATCACTGGCCGTTAAATTATGACGAATTGAAAAGTTTCCATCATTTTGAACCTGAGGCAATCTTTTCGTTTTCATATAGGAGGTATTTGTTTTTCAGTTTCTCACAAGGGAACTTTCCGAAAATGATAGTTGCAGTGAAAGATGTGACCTATGCCAATTGAAAGAGCTGTAACAGAGATGAGCATTCCCAAAAAAATTAGCTGCCCATAGCAAGAGGTTCAAGAAATATAAGGGGTGGAAGTTCGGGAAACAGCAAGGTTGGACAAGGTGGGAAAAAGTGCAAATTAAAAAAAAGTGGGGCACGGCTAAATACAATGCTCAAAAGTGATGTATAGAAGGAGACTTGCCACAATAGGGAACAAATTAAGGCCAACAGTGGGGTTAACAGTGTTGCCAACTGCATTGAAAAGTACATGTTTTGCAAAGAGCACTATATGAAGTGAGTGCAATATTCAGTGTCAACCTGTCATGTAGAACATAAGATATGACGTGTATAATCAGTGGTACAATCTAACAAAAGAAAATACGGAAAAGACGGAGTTGGCCATAATGCGCCACATTTGAAGAAAGAAACCTAACTGATGTTGTGCTACTTGTTGAAACTTGGACAGCGAACAAAGACACCAACTTGCTCTACGAGCATGTACCATCTGGAGTGAATTTCAAAGTTGAGCTGATCCTTCCTGGTTGTACGGGTCTGATACAACCACTTGATGTTTAGTTTTTTTAGAACATACAAGAACTTTGTGCGCTACGTTACAGAGCTTGTGTTATCAGATACTCACTTTAAAATTTGGTCCCGCGAGAATTTTCTGAAACTTCAAGCCTTAATTCATTACCAGTTTACCGCATGTTTATTCAAGCCTTTGATTATGTATGCTTTCTACAGGTGTGGATACGTGATAGAAAGACCACCAAAGGTTCTGACACCTCTAGAGTACTGTTTCGAGACATTTACAGGCGACCATTGTACCATGGCAGTATTCCGCTGTGCTCACTGCAAATGTATATTCTGTTTGGACCATATCTCACCGAACAATTGCACGTACAATGTTGACGAGCATGCACAAATGATGCGAAGGCTAATGCCTGTTGCCGGAATTTTCTTTTTGTGAAGCGAGTGGCCTAACTATATTAGAATTGTCTGGATTTTCATGGCCAGTGTTACCAACTTTGGAACTCGTTTTTCTTTTCGACTCTAGGTACGTCAGTTTCCCGCATAGTTGGTGCTTTCTTGTTTTGTTCATTCTAATATGCACAGCTCGTGATCAAATGTGGCGCATTATGGCTAACTCCGTCTTTTCCGTATTTTTCGTACTTCTGGTTTTCTATTTTCTTTTGTTAGATTGTACCACTGATTATACACGTCATATCTTATGTTCTACATGACAGGTTGACATTGAATATTGCTCTTTGCAAAACATGTACTTTTCATTGCAGTTGGCAACACTGTTAACCCCACTGGTGGCCTTCATTTGTTCCCTATTATGGCAAGTCTCTTTCTATACATCACTTGTGAGCATTGTATTTTGCCGTGTCCCCCTCCTTTTTTTTTTTTTTTTGGGAATTTGCACCTTTCCCTCCTTGTCCAACCTTGCTGTTTCCCGAACTTCCACCCCTTGTATTTCTTGAACCTCTTGCTATGGGCAGCTAATTTTTTGGGAATGCTCATCTCTGTTACAGCTCTTTCAATTGGCACAGGTCACATCTTTCACTGCAACTATCATTTTCGGAAGGTTCCCTTGTCAGTTGCAGTATTCTATCCCTCACCTTCGACTTCCCTTGTGGTCATGGGGATAGCGTACGCGCCTTTGGTGTGGGAGACCCGGGTTCGATTCCCGGCGGAAGTTCATGTGTGTTTCGAAGCTGTAGATTCATGTCTGATACAGCCTCGCTGCTGAACGAGACGCTAAACTGAAATCCAATTCAATTTATCCTTCAACTTCGTTTTCTTCCCATTATAACTCGCACGTGGTCTCTAAATTCTCAAATGACGACGACCTAATTAGATGGTTTTTCCTCCTTTCAATTATGTCCTGAATTGTTGTTGTTTTATTTCACTGCATGTGTTTTTTACTCTAAATCGAATGGAGAAAATAGGGTGTGAGTTATACACCGGAAAATATGGCATATTTGTTTGTTGTTGACGTAGACACGCAGTTATACTATTCATAATAATAATAATAATAATAATAATAATAATAATAATAATAATAATAATAATAATAATAATAATAATAGCACTCGCACTGTTATGAGGATTGGTGAGTAGTTATGATCACCTGACGAAATATAAAGCCTCGTTTTGCAAATTTATGTACAAAATTTATGACCTGATTTTCATTTTAATTTCATTGAAAAGATCAGAATCTTTCATTTCATCAGGATCCTTCTACGTCTCGAGAGGTTTACGAAGCCTATGACGTTATAACATTTAAACCATATTTATTACTGAAGTCTATTGGGTACCTATGAACCATGTAACTAATACAGTCTCTCTATTTTACTCAAAATTAAATTCAACTTATGATATAACTATTAAATATTATAGATAACAGAATTCAGTTTTCACAAAGCAAGCAGAATTTAAAGTAAAAAAAAAAAAAAAAAAGAAATTGGTAAAAATTTAAAAAAAATTAAATTACAACATTATTTGAAACAAAAAAGGAAGAAAAGAAAAAGTACTTTTCCATATAAATTAATGCAGGAATGTAAAAAGCAACAAAATTTTACTCGTCCAAGAAAAAAGCTACCAGCCCACATCCCACAATAGAAATCATTTACTTACCATCGGTATGATAAAGTGTGTAAAGATTTGACTATTGTCAATAGAGGGCAGGAGCACCTTTCTTCTACTTTGCTGACGTATTTCGTAAGCAGCGACAATATTCACAATAACTCAATCAAATCCAGTGGCGGATTTAGCCCGAAACCAGGGTGTTCACGCCCCCCCCCCCCGTTTTTTGAGTGACAGAAATAGTCTTCTTCCAATAGAGGTTCACAGGACACTTCTAGGATAATATTAATAATGGTGAGTTGTATATTTATAAACAACGATTATTTTCTCCGACAATTTATAACTTGAATGTTAATTACATTTTTTTTTTCATATAACACGATGTTTTGTGACTAATCTGATAAGCTACCGTACCTGTAAATGCCTACAATTTATTAATTGCTAATTCGTACTTCATGTTTATCTGTAACTGGTGAAAGAAAAAAAAATCCTAGATTTCAGACTTCAAACAGATAGTAAACAGATTTCAAACTAAAATCATTTGCGTGAACTCATGATATACCTATTATAGTCTGGGTTCTGTCTGTCCCTCCTCCCAGTTTTTATCTTCGAGATCCGCCACTGATCAGATTGAAGAGATTAACATTCAGACTTTGTCCAAAGGCAATTTGAAATCTAAAGACGGTCGATCTGGTTTGCTAACATATGTAAGTACACAGTGCGCATGCGTGGGGTGTCAACCACAGTTCTGCAGCGGCCGAATTTCAAAACGGTACTTACGTTAAAAAAAAAAAAAAAAAAAAAACCTCACATATTTAGAGAATAATTGTTTATTATTTTGTTCTTTCATTGTTAAAACCGTTTATTTTTTTCCCTTTAGAACCAGGTTCCCAACAATGAACGAAGATTATTATTATTATTATTACAAAAAAACAAAAAAAAAAACGGGTTAGTCTGTGATCACTAGACATCGGAAATTTATGCACTTGAAATATGCAAGAAACTATACTGTTACATGAGTTAAAATATGCACTTTATATGCACTAACAATGCAATAAAAGAGAGCATTATTATTATTATTATTATTGTGCAAACATACAGCAAAATTGAGACACAGTTTTATAGATGAAACATGACATCGAAAGTGTACTTTATCTTTCAGGGTCTTTTCTTTTTCTTCTTTTTTGACAGTTTTTTTTTTTTTTTTGACAGTTATATACTCGTAAACTTTTAAAAACACACAAATTATGAAATTAAAAGCACAGTATCAGAACACGGTCTGTAGTTTTCCTTCACATTTGTATTTTAAAGTGCATTTATTTACACGAAACAATATGAGCCTCATTTTTCTACATCTTTCTGCTGTGAAAATAATAATAATAATAATAATAATAATAATAATAATAATAATAATAATAATAATAATAATAATAATAATAAAGGATTTACTCCTTCCCATAATTAGCCTTACAGTATATCACAACATGCTTCTCCTCATTTTTTTGGTGTCAGTTTGTGACAGTGTAGCCTGAGAATGACCTGTTGACATTAATAGATGTTACTGGATAATAATTATAGAGAGAAGCAAGTTTAGTTTCTATATTTTGTGGCAAGTTGAAATTTAACCCTTGAAAGTATTTTCCCTATGGTTTCAGTTGTTTTGTAGTCGGAATGTCTGGCAATAACATCCGTCAGTTCCTTTTCCACAGAGCGCCTGAATTTACCAGAAAGGTTATAACAAAATACTTTGGTTTGTGTAATATTTACCTGTACCTTGGGCAGAAAGTACTCATACATGTGCACTATACTTAGTAGTATGTTAATTTCATATTAACAAAAGAAGAATGTTTTTAATATATGTAAGTTAGTATTATGGGATAGTTGTTGCTATGGACATGTTTTATGGTTACCTAGTCAGTGAGTTTGTGTACTTAACAGTTTTAAGAAAAGGATATTATAAGTTATATCAAATAATAAACCAGTTTAGCACCGTTTATAGACGTTGTCTTTTTTATTAAAAAGGTGAGATTAATGGTACATAATTATCAAAGCTAATATTTTCATGCCAAAGAAATACTACCACTTCGAATTTTTATCTCAGCAAACGAACCAGGTTTACGACTATCTTTTTGATAAGTCGTTATAAGGTCTCGTGCTAAACCTCATCAACTAAATAAATGAAATGAAATCTTTAAGTTTTACGTCCCACGCTTATGTCGGTTAGGCTAAAGGAGACGGTGATAATGAGAAATGAGTGAAATGGTGGAATGAAGAAATTGGAAGGGAACGGGAGAACCCCGAGAAAACCTACGAGCACGGTGTTTGCCCACTACAAAGTCCACATGGCGCGAGCGGGGATCGAACCAGGGATCCCACACACCGGAGGTGAACGCTCTACCACTGTGCCACCGCAAGCTAAGTATTTAATGAGCAGCATTCCTTGCATCTCTTGTTTCTGAACTGATGACACGATATTATAATGCCGAGGGTCTTTGTTCTGCTGATCGGTGGCTAACGTTATTGGTCCTCCATAAACTAGGCAGTCTTCCATCTTCCCATGCAAAAAGTCGTTCTGTTATATTGAAGTAAATGCATTGAAAATACAAGCTAGAACTGGATTTATTCCCATGCTATAAACATACATCTGAAGTAAAAACTTATAGAATATGCTGAATATACTCTTAAACACTAATATATGCTCTAAGCGTTGAAATGTGCATTTACATGCATCCTAAAACTTCAAATTCGAGCTGTATTATTGTTGTTAGAAACCCCTACCAAGTTTAACAGAGATGCACATAACCAAACAAATTATGCATTTGCGTGAAAGTCCGATTTCTAGTGATCACTGATTCAATTTGTTTTTGCGCAAATTCTGAATACTGATCTCTTAAGATGGGTTGCCACGTTAGAAGAATTTGTACCTGTCATAAAAAAAAATCTTGAAACCCTACCATATTTCACCATGTACATATAGTCTTGAAAGACCCATAAAACTTTTTTTTTTTTTTTTTATCTTGCAAAGAGTTAAGGCCAATCTACACCATAAAAGATCTTGTACAAGATCTTGTAGCTGTCATAAAAAAAATCTTGAAACCCTACCATATTTCCCCGTGTACACATAGTCTTGATAGGGTCATAAAACATTTTTTCCATCTTGCAAGAAGTTCAACAGTGTCCAACTTTTTGGGCCGTCTTGCTTGCTACCTGCTATCGCCCTCCCACTGACATAAAAGAAAATCCAGTTGCGCCGCTTCCGAAACAACGGTTTCTTTTGGGCTGGAGGGGGAAGAGCCAAAATACACATTTTTACGATTGCCAGGGAAAAAAAGTGTCTCTTCTTTTGTTAACAGCTCGGTTCCATGAATGTAGGCATCGAAATAATTTAGCTTCCTCACAGATATGAAAATAGCATACTGAATTCAGGGTGGTACTGCAAGCTAAATTCTGTAATCATAGCAGCTTTAATCGAAGTTATTATCTTTCACAATTACTAATTTTCATAATAATAATAATAATAATAATAATAATAATAATAATAATAATAATAATAATAATAATAATAATAATAATAATAATAATAATAATGTTTTATATGATGGCATAATATATATGATGGATTAAATGGAAATTTGAACCGATGTACATAGTTTTCAGGGTTGTACTTGAGCAGAAATCTTTAGGTTTTGCAATTATTTTAATTATGCCTATATTTTGATTGTAGATAGAAGCTGCGGTGGCTCAGTGGTAGAGCGTTCACCTCCGTTGCTTGGGGTATCTGGTTCGATCCCAGCTCGCGCCGTGTGGACTTTGTGGTGGACAAACACCATGCTCCGGGGTTTTCTCGGGGTTCTCCCGTTTCCTCCCACTTTTTTCATTCCACCATTTCATTCATATCTCATCACCGTCTCCTTTAGCCTAACCGGCATAACCGTGGGACGTAAAACTTAAAGATTTCATTTCATTTTTTCGCAATAATTCTGTAAGAAGAATAACTCTTTCTTTTAGTTTTATCATAAATTTTAGATGTTATTCTACTTCTTCTTCTTGGAAAAATAACTAGATACTATTCTCTTATTAGCAGCGTTATTTACATCTATATCAGTAAAATTGAATGTGATTAAAGAAAAAGAAAAAAAGAAAGAAAGCTAACTGCATAGAAATTGAAAATTGACTGACTCAGTTGCAAGTAAACCGTTTGACATTATAGCTGAAACAAAGATAAAACAAACTTACTTCGGTCTAGTATCAAGTCATTTCAATTGTATTGTTTTCCAGTAGTTCACCTCCAACATGCTAAAGCTCGCAGTCAGGGGCGGCTTTAGGATTTTAATTTTGGGTAGGTCCGCTCCTCGCGTATGGATACATATGCACATTCGATTGATTAATGACAATAGGAAATTACTTTTACAGTAGTTGTTGATGCTGTTTATTAAATAATTATTTACCATTAATAGAAAAAGTGAAAATATATTTACTTTTTATTATATCTTTTAGTGTTTATATATTTTCAGTTTTATATATTTTTGGGTAGCCCCGTGTCTACCGGCTAAAACCGCCACTGCTCGCAGTACGTAAAAGGTTCCACAGTTCACAGCCTCAAGACATGTTTGGCCATATATTAAGCAAACAATGCAAAAGGATGCGTAAGACGGCCCTGATCCCCCATTATCTGACCCTATGATTTGATTGAAACTACAAAAAAACATACAAGTATTTTGATATTGATATTGATATTTTGTATTGCTGCTATTTACATTGGCAATATAAATATGAAAATCAAAGTATATATGATACTATTGCATATAGTATAGAATTATGTGTACACTGAGAAAAGTCTGTTATTCGGACAGCGGTATGTTGTACAAATATATGGAATCCTTACGATTAGTACGGAAATCTGTACGGAGCATACGTTATCCATATACTACATAGTTACTGCCTTTTTCTCATTTAGACATTATATCATGTCGCTGCAGGGTGTCTGACATCTAACAAACTTCCGTATACTACACATGTATACGTATATTATATACGTCAGCTATATATTTCATACATCCATCTGTATGTGTGATTCTGACCGCCTATGGACAGTTGTTTCTTTCATCATGAGTGACGTCATTGAACAAAGAACAACTGTCGTTTTCTTGCGAGTCGGTTTATGCATATCGTATCATGGCATGGGAGGTCGTAACACCCCTCATTCTAACCCTCCATTCCGAAAGAAACCGAACTTTTGAAAACAAATAGTACCACTAGTGCCATCTGTTGTAATATTTTACCGGTAGATGGCGTAGTCCCTCATTGACAACTGGTATAAATGTCATGACATTTGGATGCACGGCAACAAAGTTATTGCGTTTCAACTGTCAGTGTGTTGTGTACATCGGTCGGAAAATGAGTTTCAGACAACGAGCTGCAATTGAGTTTTGTGTTAAACTGGGTAAAACTTTTAGTGAAACGCACCAAATGCTACAAAATGCATATGGTGATGAGTGTCTATCCCGTACGCAAGTTTACGAGTGGTTCAGGCGATTCAAATCGGGTAGAGAGACGCTGGATGATGACGAAAGATCAGGCCGCCCCAGAACCGGATTATCGGAAGAAAACATCGAAAAAGTGCGTGAATTCATCAAACATAACAAAAAATCGTCGGTGAAAGTTATTGAAATGGAATTAGGCATTCCTCAAACAACCGCATACCGCATTTTGACCGAAGTTTTGGGCCTTAAGAAGGTTAATTCGCGGTTTGTACCACACAAACTCACCGAAGACCAAAAAGTTGATCGAATTGCGCATTGCAAAGACATCGTTAAAAGTGGTCGGCAGGATCGAAACTTCTTGAAATCGATTGTAACTGGTGACGAGACGTGGTGTTTTGAATATGAGCCCGAAACAAAGCGGCAAAGTGCTGAATGGAGAGCGCCGGATGAAGGAACACCCAAAAAAAGTCGCTTGGTGAAGTCAAAAGTTAAGGTGATGCTGATTTGTTTTTACGATTCAAAAGGAATTATCCACAAAGAATTTGTTCAGCCCGGCCAGACAGTCACTGGAGAGTTTTACTTGGGCGTCATGAAGCGTTTGCTGGCAAGAATTCGTCGTATTCGGCCCGAATATCACGAAATCAGCAGTTGGACTCTTTTGGACGATAATGCACCATCACATCGTTCGCGACTTGTAACTGAATTTTTGGTCAAAAATCACATTATTCGGTTGCATCATCCGCCCTATTCACCAGATCTCGCTCCGTGCGATTTCTATCTGTTCCCGAAACTGCATTTGGCGATGAAAGGAAAGTGGCACGCATCGATTGATGCCATTGAGAAGGCGACGACCGCCGTCCTAAAGACCATTCCAATAAAGGACATGGAGAAGTCGTTTGACAACTTGTTGGAGCATGCAAATATGTGTATCGATGCAGAAGGGGAATACATTGATTAATAAAAATGATTTGTTCAAAAATGTACATTGCTTTTTTGTTTTTTTAAAACGTTCGGTTTCTTTTGGAATGGAGGGTGTATATCTTCTACTTCGTGCTGTTAATACTTTACTACGCAACACGCTCTTATTAGTTTATTATAAGCTTCATATATTTACTAACTATATTTGTAGCCTCGGGCATTAAATTGGTGAATAATAATAATAATAATAATAGTAATAATAATAATAATAATAATAATAATAATAATAAGATGATGATGATGATGAGTCATTTACTGAACGAGGTTTGTTTACAACTAAAAAGAACAAAGGAAGGAAACAAAAGCCTGAGTAAGTACAACAGTTATTATAACATCAATTAAATATTCCTTTAATTACCGATTACTTTAGTATAACTCGCTTTAAGTTTAATATATTAGTAACATGTTAACGTGACTTATGGTTGATGATGAGATAGGTGATAATGGTTGAATAAAGTTGGATGCAACAGGAGAATCCCAAGCACACAGTGTTTGTCCACCAAAAGCTCACTTGACAGTGGCTGAAATTGACCTATGGACCAAACGCGCAAGAGTTGAGCGCTCTATTGGGTCCAAGTGCTTTTCGTGAAACACTGTGAAGGGAGGGAATCAATTTTGTGAAGATAGGCGAATAGCACAGAGAGTTGAGGCACCAAATGTGATGGAGGGGGAGTTACTATCAGTCAACTTCACTTAGTTTTACTATGCATGCAGATTCACTAGCTTATCTGACCTACTTTTAAGCGCGTAACGTTCCAGTTTTGGATGTTCGAAATCTGAAAATATCGTGTTGATAGGTTTTCGCCATAAATACTTTCAATATAGAAAAGTAATTCACGTGAAATATATTTACGACGTTAGAAGGTCCGTGGCATTATTTACATCTCATAGTTTATAAAAGGTATAAATAATACAATGTATATATGTACTGTATGCTGAGACTTATAACATGAATAAAGGTTTGCAATTTTATTAATAGAGGCCGCGATGGCTCAGTGGTAGAACATTTACCTCTGGTGCATGGGGTTCTTGGTTCGATCCCAACTCGCGCCACATGAGCTTTCTGGAGGACAAATATCGTGTGCATGTTTTTTCTCGGGATTCTCTCGTTTCCTCACACTTTCTTCATTTCACCATTTCATTCATTTCTCTTCATCACTGCCTCTTTTAGCCTAGCCAGCATAACCGTGGGATGTAAAACTTAGAGATTTCATTTCATTTCATTTTTGGAGTAGTGATTTCGACTTTATTCAGCGGAAAGTCAAAGTTTGGTTTGGAAAAAATCATCGAAATTAATTTTATTTCTTCGGAAAATTCGATTACGCCGTTTTAGTGTTTTAAGTTCTTCTAATGTCCTTTTAACACGCAACCACCTAGTTATGTTACTGCATGTAAAGTATTGCTTAAATTGGAGCTTTTGTACAGGACAAAACAAATTGCTCTTCCACTCCAAGTGTACTAGCAGCGTGCTCCATGTTACACGTACAATAAACTGCACTGTACTGAAACTGGGAATTGAAGAAACAAAGACCCTACGCGGTAGGAAAGAAGCATGGAAACATCCTTTCTTTTCCTTCGGGACAGAAGGCCTAAATCTACACAAAGGTTGCTCTTTTATATATTCCGATGCACATTTCTGAGGATCCATTTCGCTACAGATGAAAGAAAGTATGCAGACATGAATGAGTGAAAAAAATTGTTCGCGCCAAAAGAAAAAGGCCAAGAATACAAAATCTTGACACTGACTTCACAAACAATAAAATATAAATATACAGCAATTAATAGGGTCTATAAATAAAATGAAAGCTATATGCACAAACACATCATTTTGATCACTCGTGAAGTTAATGATGTGATAAATTAACAACTTAGGTCAGGAATTTTATGACACTTTTGGTATCCTCTTGCGAGAGACGTGGCCATATGAATATGTGTGTCAAAAGAATATAATTTCTGCTGTCATGGAAATAGCATATTGAATTCATCACGGTACTTCAAGCTAAATTCTGTAATCACAATAAATTTTAATCGAAGTTATCATTTCTCATAAGTCATTGTTCAACATTCATCAAAATAGGAAATAAGTAGCAAATAGGAAGTTCAGCTGTTAGTATTTCAAAACTAATAATAATAATAATAATAATAATAATAATAATAATAATAATAATAATAATAATAATAATAATAATAATAATAATAATAATGGGCTTCTAAGAATGGAGTCAACAGATTTTGGTGAATTGGCCTCCGAACCTATGTGGTCAATAATAATAGTAATAATATAATAGTTGTAGTAGTAGTAGTTCATATTTCTAAAGCTTATATTTCATCTACAAGTGTTTTTCTTATTAGGTATATTGTACGTATAACGAATAACCTATCTTCTTTTGCTTTCCTGGTGGGAATTGACCCCTTTTCATTTTCTGTTGCGAATTATCCGTGACCCGGTTATATATATATATTGCCCACTAGCCCGGTCAATGAAGGGAAAATGTCAGAACAAATTTGTAGCAACATGAATTATCTACCAATCGTTAGCACACATGTAAAGGTATAATTTCTCAAAATTCTCCTAAATTCTCCCCGATGCTTATCCCACTATTCCCCTAAACCCCCCTGTGAAGCGTTTATGGCATCACTCATATCTTCGTTACTATATACCCTAGCGCGTTCACTCTTTTTTCCCCCCTAAGATTACGTAGTACAAATACGATTCAGTACAATTTATAGCTGGAAGTAACTGGTTAGGGGATATTTGTAAAAATCGAGATCCCCTCCCTCTGGAAGCGTTTACGGTATCACTCGTATCTTCGTTATCGTACAGTCTGGCTTGTTTGTTCGTTTTTCATTTTATTTCTAAGACTACTTCTACAAAGAAGGTGCACTAAGATTTTTAACAGGGAGTAACGGTTTGGGAGATATTTGTAAGATGAATCGTGAAAACACCTGCTCGCATCGTGAAACACGGGCCAACAGAGCTGGCATGGCGTAACAACTGACTCGTTATCCCATCCCCCTTCTCTGATATTACACTTGTCTCACTTTTAGATGTGATTTAATTAATGGATAGAATAGAAACGTTCGTAATATAATATCATCTTTTGATGTTAAAATATACTTTCAAAAATAATCAAACACAAGCAGGTTTCTAATCCTGAGAGAAATCCATATTCCATGAGGAGTAAAATATATAAATTAGTCCCTAACGGAGCGCTTGTTTAAAGGTTGTAGGAAAAAAATATATATAAAACTTCTTTCAAAAGGAAGATTCTGGGTGCGTTCGCCACTCCTCAGTGCCGCCTCTAGAAGGGTGGAGATAAATACGAATTATGAAGCACTGCAGTCTACACTTTTAGTTAGCGAACCAAATATCGAAAAATGTTTCTAGTTTATTTTTCAAACCTGCCCGCCCCCTCAAAAATTCCTGGATCCGCCTCCGGTATCGGCTGTTGCCAATTAATTGCTAATAGTCATAGCGTACCTTTTGAAATGATTTCAAACGTTCTTTGCATAAAGTCCGTTCGCACATGCACCCTTTTACTGTGCGCCCTGGAGCAACTGTTCCACTCGCTCCATTGTAGTTACACCACTGGCCCAGGTCATACTAATATACTAAAAAATGTGATATTTGGAAGAAAAATCATTTTAATATGATAGCAAGGAATCAGAAAGGATTTTAAATTAAAATACGAACTACCGAGAGTATTTTAGAAATCCCTTAAGTAAGGGACGTGAAACTCGGCATATCAACTCCTTGTTATAAATAACTGAACACATGCTGCAGCGTTGTCAAAAATTTCGATGTTGAAGAGGGAATGAAGGCCAATTTCTTTAATATTTCAAATTTTGCGATTCTTTGTTTAGAAAAAGGTCAAATGTAAGGATTTTTTAAAAATTGGAGGTGTGTAATTCTGTATTTGAACTCTTAATTAAAAATAGTGAATATCTGAAAACCACATAAATGTGAAGAAAAATACAATATATAGAGGAACTGTACCAAAAGTGAGCCCCCATTTTGTTTTTTCCATATATCTAAGAAAATATCGATCAGAAAAGAATGCTATCCAGGTTGAAAATAATATGATATGTAATTGCTGTGCTTGTTTCTTCCCATAACAATCAAGGAAAAAATAGGTTGAGAAGAAATGGATTTTCATATGGACTGCATTTTTGGCATTCAAAAAAACTGTTCCAAAACCGGGCTCCTTTAAATTTAGATAAATTTCACAAAGCAAAAACCTGTATTACATTAAGTGAGTTACGTATTTAAGCTAAAACAAATATCCTAAACAGTGGGGATTGAAATAAAATGAAATATGAATGTTTAAAAGACTTTATTAGAAGAAATTGAAACAAACTCCGAAAACTAAACAACATACTAAAATTGAACTTAAAACTTAAATATTCCACATTCTACTGGCCGAAATGCAATCTTAAAGTATTTTTTTAAACTCCAGCACACCTTTGAAATAGATTAAACTTGTAAACTGAAAATGTCTAAACTTAAATATTCCACATTTTACTGGTGGAAATAGCAAATCATAAAGTATTTTTTAAAGCTCCAGAACAATCTTTCAAAGACTAAACTTGAAAATTGAAACTTTCAAAACTAAAATATTCAATATTCTACTGGTAGAAATAAGACATCTAAACATCCCTCTCTCTCCAACCTCCTTATTTGGCCCTTAAAAAAAGAATTCTCGAACTTCAGAACCGAAACTTCCAAAATTAAATGTGATAAATGAAATGCTTCACGTAGTTAAGATTGCTACTAGCAAAAGTCACAAATATAAATGACTTTGTCAGTCCCATCACAATCTACATGGACCCACTAAGAGCACATCACACAATGGACCCAGAGTTCAACTCTCGGATCACTCGAACAATTTTCAGTGCAGAACATGTAGGTGGCATCTTCATCTGTGGACAGTGTTTTTCCCTGTGGAACGTTTAAAGTTGAGAATATTGTTGATGCTTCACTTATATCAGAGATTGAGCCACAATCAGAATCGTCTTCCTTGGCTCTTCCTTTCAGCTTCAGCGGTGTCTTTTCCTTTCCTAGATAATAGGATATTGATGATGACTTAACACTACCATGCCCTCGACCATGACATTGTGTTGTTAGTTTCGTCTTTGTTTTGGGTATTTAGGTCCTCTTGAAAATTGTAAATAAATTGCACGAGTCATGGAACTTTTGTATGACACATATCTTTTACTTTTGCACAACATAGTTGGGGCTCGCTTTAGGATTGACAATGGGGCCCACTTTACGACCATACGTGTTTTCACTTTCGCTGCAAATAATTTGTCACTCCTACGTCTAAATTACTAGCTAATTACGTAGAACGTACCCCTTACCATTAAGATTATATAAATAAATAGTTGGCTCACTTACCACTTTACTAACTATGGAAAACAATACTTGCTCGTCGGAGCTTCAAAACTTTCCACTACATGAAAACTTGTCGGATGCTGATTGCAGAACAAAGGATTAACTGATCAACACAGAAACTAGCGCTGCATGCAACAGTAACCGTAAACTACAATTCAGTGTATTTCTAGCATTCTACGCAAATACCCGGAGGAGTAATTGAGGGGGCCCGCTTTATGGACCCGGGCCCGGGTTTGGTACAGTTCCTCTACAGTGGTGGCAAAAAGTCCTGAACACACTCATTTTTTTGCCTAATTTTTGTGTTTGACTTCATTTTTCGTTCTCAAATTATCGCACTATCTTAAATATTGTTATTGATATTAATGTATTTTTTCATGCTGATTTCAAATCTACTACTAGTTTTTTAATGCCTAAAATATTTTTTGTAGTAAAGCTGCCTGAACACAATAATGTGAAATATGTGCAGAATAAACAATATAGAATAACATAATATGAATAGAAGAATAACACGAAAATTGACAAATACGGTGCATTTAATACGCATTTTGAAAATTACATTGTTGTCAAATGTTAGAACATTAATATTCTATGGGCCAGCCGTTTGCTTTGATTACGGCTCTACATCTTTTTGGCATGGAATGCACCAATTTCAAAAGAAGTTCTTTCGTGACAATATGGTTGAAGGAAAATATTAAAGCTTCAATTAACTCACGTTTGTTTGAAGGTTTTTTCTTTGAAATTTCATAACCAATTTTAAACCATAAGTTTTCTATCAACTAAGGTCGGGAGACTGTCCTGGCCAGTTCATTCTATTCACAGTATGGTCTTTGAACCATTTCTGGACTACCTTTGCACGGTGACATGGGGCGTTATCGTCCTGAAAAATCCATGACTGATTCCCCAAAAGATCTCTCGCAGTTGGTAGCAATTTATTTTGTAGTATTTCAATGTAGTCCATGGCTTTTACTGTTCCGCTAACGATGTGAAGTCTTCCAACACCACGAGATTTCCAACCCCATACCATCACTTTTGTCGGATACTTTACTGTGGGCTTCAGACATTGAGGGCTGAATTCCTTATGAGTGCCTCGTCTTACATAGGCACTACTTTGGTTACCAGAAATACAAAACTGACTCTCGTTACTAAATATGACCTTTTTCCAGTCTTTAATGGTCCATAATGAATGTTCCCTTGCCCACGTCAATCGCCTCTTGCGTTGAAATTAAGTCAGTAATGGTTTTGGGCGCGCTTGACAGTCTCGTAACCCAATTTCCAGCAGTCTTCCTCTAACAGTTCTTAGGCACACACTCACATTTGATGTCAAAGTCCATTGTTTCAAAATTTGAGTTGAATTAAGCTTTCTGTTTGAAAGTGAATTCCTGTGCAATAACGTGTCTTCACGTAAAGATGTTTTTCTTGTTCGTCCTGATCACCCCCTGTCCGCAATAGAATTTATTTCAGAAAATCTTTTCAAAGTTCTCACGACAGTAGAAAGGCCACATCGTACTTTGGCAGCAATGTGGCTCATAGAATAACCTTCTTCCTTCAAATGTATTATTTTGTACCTTTTATTCTTAGGCAGATATGAAAACTTAGCCATAATTCCAACATTTTTCACAAACGTACTTCAAATTGCTTTCAATACACTATTAAACCACGTTTCACCTTCTCCTTTCAACCCTTTATCGCTACTGCTCTCTGATTGGTTGAAATAACGGAGCATTTCATTGTTGAAAACACACTCACTCATTCTTACATTGACCCTGTGCTTTCTTGTCAAGGTTTTTTCAGCGTATCAATGAAACCATTTACTTTAGATGGAATCTACAAACAGATTTGTAATCAGCATGAAAAAATACATTAAAATCAATAACAATATTTAAGATAGTGCGATAATTTCGTAACGATAAATGAAGTCAAACACAAAAATTAGGCAAAAAATGAGTGTGTTCAGGACTTTTTGCCATCACTGTAGATAGACTTCATTCAGGTGATTCAGGTAAACCCATTTGTCATCCAGGCAGAACCCTGTAATGAGAAGGTTCACTATTTGTCCACTAGAGCGCAGTGCTGCATGGGTGGAAATGTCTTTCTTGCTTTCAAGAAGTTGATATGTGTAGACAGTAAATAGAAAGATTGGGTTTCAAGATTTTTTTATGACAGCTACAAGATCTTGTACAAGATCTTTTATGGTGTAGATTGGCCTTTAAACAGTGTGCAACATTCTGGGACGTCTTGCTTGCTACCTGCTATCGCCCTCCCGCTGACAAAAAGGAAAAACCAGTTTCGTCGCTTCAAAAACAACGGATTCTTTTGGTCAGGGAGGGGAAGTGCGCCAAAATACAAGTTTTTATTGAGAAGGTTCACTGTTTGTCCACTAGAGTGTAGCGCTGCATGTGTGGAGACACCTTTCTTGCATTCAAGAAATTGTAACGTCTAAGGAGTAAATAAAAAGATCGGGTTACAAGGTTATTTTTATGACAGCTACAAGTTCATGTAAAAAGGAAACGTGCCTTTAAATTTAATTGAATTATTTTGAATACTGTCTCTCCATATAAAATATATTTGGGAATAATAGAGGAACTGTGCTGCCACCTACTGATGAGTACCGTTCCTTGAAACTTGCCTTCATACAAATTTTTAGTTGGCAAACGGTGTGAATGCTTGGATTATTTTTCTTTCTTTACCATAACTTTCTGGGTACCCCTGAATAATTGCTGTACAACCTGATCAGTGTTGCTTTTATTAATCGATTTAATATCCACTAACATTAACAGCTTGTCGCAAACTGATGAGTCATTTTATTAAAAAAAAAAAAAAAAACACACACTAAGATTAATGGCATCTTCTTTTCTTTAATCTTCATTCAACAGGTTATCAACATTTCCAAGAACAGTAGCTCTTCTTCGAAATAAGCAGATCCAATCACAACAGAGGAATGCTGCTCCTGCCTTGATGAGAAAACAAACACAGTTAATTTCGAGGTACAATCTCCTTTTCAGTGGTCATTTTATAGCTTTGTTTACAAAAATAAATTAAAGCTAAATATTGTGTTTACTACATATTTACAATTTAATACACCTTGGCGAAATCTGTAACGAACAGTGGTCAGTTTTCATTTTTAAGTTCAGAAAGTTTTAAATATACTAGCTGAACCTGCACTCTCTACACAGTGCGTCATTCTCATTTGATCTCATATAAGCATGAGAGCATGAGTCTCCTTGTCATTCCTCATAGCATCTATACATCCCCTTTACAGAGACACAAGCGAAGGACGCCTTGATAAAAATCGGCAAGGGGTATCGTAAAGGAGAGATTTTTCGATTATTTTTTTTCAAAATCTCGAACCGTTTGCAAGATTTGAGCGTACTTTCGGTTGGAATTTCTAATTCATGTATGATCGTTGCTTTCTGTTTTCTTGCATACAGTACGTAATGAGCAAATACATTACACATACAATTAATTATTATGTCAGTGATATTTTGTATATAGTGTTCATTGGGCAAAAACCCCAAACAACAAAGATTCATCTTAGACTGGAGATATGGTTATCCTTCGTTTTTCATTATTATTTGGCCATGAAACAAACTCCTGAGATATATACTAACCCCGTATACAAATGTGTGGTGTTGGAATGTATAAATCATAGGATATTATGTTTTTTAAAATGTCGATAGTTCCAGTGTACCCCTAAATATGTAATAAAGATTTTTTTAAGAAAAATATTCAATTTGGAATCGATCAATGAAAACGTCATCTTTGTAGAGCTTGTGGTTTCCGAGATATCACTGTTAAAAGAATTAGCCACAAACATATAAACATACCATTTTAATATATAAATAATACTGGCAGATGTATTTGTTCTTTTCGGGCAAGAAAAAGTAGGTTTAATGAACATAAAACGGACAACTTCAGTATTGTAGAAATTTCCCCATTTTCTTCTGCAGAAGCAGAATATTGGACAATATGCGACTGATGCTCGCTCATTTTTAATGAAGAATTTAGACACACAATTTCGTACTTCCAACTTAAACGAATCCTCACAATAAGCACATTGTGAATGAGGAAACCGAAATTTGAATAATATAGAAATTTTCCCATTCCCTCTTAGAAGGGAATTCTCTACAACATCGTACCACTTACTAGCTTATTTTAAAATAAGAGTTTACATCTAAAGGGTGTTTCAAAACCACACCGACAACGTTTGGAATATGATTCCTGACACCAAGATAAGACAAAAAGTATAGACTAACCTGGGTGCACAAATGCTTCCTTTTAAAGTTATAGGCTGCCGAAAACATGAAATATGAAGTTTAAAGGTTCATAGCTCCACAACTATGGGACTTGCCGTAGTTGGGTCAAGACTTCACTTACAAACTAGTATGTACTCTATCCAAATATCCAAGTTTCAGAATCATGCGGTACTTCCTCGACAATTTTTTATAGAGGGAGTTGGTGACTACTTCAAATTATATGCCCGTAGTCGAACTCCCTCTATAAAAATTGTTGCGTGAGTACCTTAGGATTCTGAAACTTGTATTTTTGGATAGGGCACATATTAGTTCGTAAGTGAGTCTTGACCCGACTACGATAGGTCCCATAGTTTTGGAACTATAAATCTTTAAAGTTATTTATTTATTTATTTTTTTACATTTTCGGCAGCCTAAAACTTCGAAAGGAAGCATTTGTGCACCCAGGTTGGTATATACTTTTGTCTAATCTTGGTGTCAGGAATCACCTCCCAAACGTTGTCAGTGTTGTTTTGAAACACCCTGTATAATTAGAGTGAATGGTTTCATTGGCCGTTTACTGAATGAGACGGAAATTTGAATATTATACTTATGTAGAAATTGTTCTCTTTTCTCACTTTAAGACCGGAATTTTCGAAAGTACTGAAATACGGGATCTATCAAGTTTACCTTCGAGTGACGGTACGGGAGAATTATGGTGATTGTAAATACATATTTTGAATATGAACTGACACGAAATTTTAAACATCAGATTTTTGTAGTATTCTCCAGTTTTTAAACTTTTTTTCTACCGATATTTTTTCAATTTCCGTTAGAGAAAAAATTATTTTGAAAAACAACCCAAAATTAAATTATACATTAATTTTTAAAGAAATGGCATTACTTCATATTGTACGATTGTTAATTATATAAAATTATGTATGAAGATTGTGGGAACGAAATATGAACAAAGTTACCTAAGTTCTTTTTGATAAAATTAGCCTAAAAATTCCTCAAAAGTAAATTATTTCTTACAGATTTCTATTTTAAATTTTTTTTTTTTAAAAAAACTTTTTTTCATATTGTGAAATTGTTGACAAAGTATTTATATATGAAATATGACGAAAATCGCCTGAAGCATTTCGGGGAAAATTACCCATAAGATAACTCACCAGAAGAACACAAAGTACCCGTTGCTGATATTTTTGAAGAGGGATTATTTAATCCACATATCATGGGATTGCTAATGAAATGTTTATTTACGAAAGACGAACAAAATTGTTTGAGCTTTTGTTGAGGAAATCATCCGAAAAGAAACTCATCCGAGGAGTAAACCGTTTCTTCTGGAATTTTTTCCAGATACACGACTTATATCATAATAGAGGATTTTAAATTAAATATTAGTTCACGAAATCTGAAATAAATCACTACAGCTGTTTCCAAGAAAATTTGAATTTACGATTTTCACTCTTCAGTAATCTACCCTTATCTTCCAGGATATGAAGAAAAATTATTTTTCGGTATATAAGGGCTGCCAAACGTGTAATCCTAGTTTGAAAGTACTAACAAAACTTAAGACTTATTATACGTGTCATTTCACGGCAATTCACTTAGAGCAATGTGCTTCAATGTCTCAGATTCTCTTCAATTTTTTTTTCGTACTTAGATACCTTCATACTTTTTCATACTCAATGTCTCATACTTATGCTAAATTATTATTTTTTTTAAATATTTTTTTGGATGAAAAATAGGCCGGGGAGAAATTTTTGAAAAATGTGAATTTGGCGTCAATTTCATTTTCCGGCACTCATCAGCGTGGAACTAAAATTACCATAACTTCCATATTTTTCAATATATTGGGCTCATCCAGGTGTCAAATAAAAGCTTCATTTTTGCTCTTTCACTAGATCCTAAGAAACTTTGCAAAAGGTTACACTATCAAACATTAATGGGCATACAATGCAAATCTTAAGAGTTTTTCACAAATTGTGTCATTGTTTAAAAGTTACAACTATGAAACTTTTGAAACTTGTTAGTACATTCTTGTACGTAAATTCAAAAAAAAAAAAAAAAGTACCCTTTTTATTTGTGTATCATGTGTGTGCTAAGAGGATTCTAGAAAAAAAGTTTCAAAAGTTTCATAGTTGCAATTTACGAACAATGACACAATTTGTAACAAAACTTAAAACTTTAGTATATATTTCCTATGTGTAAAATACAATAATAATAAAAAAAATAATAATTACAAAATTACAAAAAAAAAACTTTTTATTTTTTAACCATACCATGCACATGTTAAGATGAATGTACAAAAAATGTTTTAAGTTTCATAATTGTAACTTTTGAGCAATGGTACAATTTGTAAAAAAACTAAAATTTGCTTTGCATGTCCATTAATGTTTGACAGTGTAACCTTTTGCAAGGTTCCTTGGGATCCTCTGAAAGAGCAAAAATTAAGCTTTCAGTTGACACCTGGATCAGTCCAACAATTTCAAAAATAAGGAAGATGTGATAATTTTAGTTCCATGATGCTGAGTGCCGGAAAGTGAAATTGGCGCCAGATTCACATTTTTCAAAAATTTCTTCCCGGCCCATTTCTCATCCAAAAAATCGAAAAAAAAAATTCAGCATAATTTCATTGGTATCTATGTATGAAAAAACATTGAAGAGAATCTGAGACATTGAAGCACGGTCATGTTTTAAAATTAGGTGATTTCATACGTGAATTTGACATATACGTGAATTTGAAGATATTTTGTCTAAAAAATTTTGTCATTGTGTGGATCCGTGACACTCAAACATTTATTGCACCGTAATTTTGTTGATTGTTACTTCTAGTGTTTATAACGTTGGAACAAGCTGTATCTTCAAAGAATCGAGTTTTTTCTAGTTTAACGTCCCTTTCAGCAGCGAGGTTATATGAGACGTGATTAACGTGGAATCCGAACCACATGAGCTCCCGCCGGGAATCAAACCCGGGTCTCCCACTTCAAAGAATCGACTGAACATATGACTTTACATTTTTAATTACTGTACTTTTACTGCTACTTTACCTCTTGCTGACGCTTCGTCAATTATTGTATGTTCTCCTATGACTATGAAAACATAACGAGCAGCATATAAATAAATTTAGCTTCACATTTGAGAATCAAGGCTTCATTATAGATTTATCTTACATCTACACTTTTATGTTTAAAAAAAATCTTGATATATTACAACTCTTACATTCATAACTAGAACTCTTTTTATATAAGTTAAGGTTGAATTGTTTTTAGCTTACGAAGGATGCCTTTTGCTACATATAAGTTAACCTAACTGAGAAGCTGTTGTGTGCGTGTGAGAGAGCAAGAAAAAGTAAGATTCTCTCTGGACAAAAAGAGGCAGTCAGACATTGCTAGTTGAAGTATCAGCGTTGCCAACAGGTACCTTCGGAAAATTGTTAAATAGTGCATAGAATCTAGCTAAAATTAGCTAAATTTACCTGCAATTATAGCTAACAAAATTTAACAGTGAAGTAAATAAAAATCCTAATTTTAATGTACTCAATAGAGTCATATTGATATTGTAATATTATTCCCCATATTCTCAAATCAAACATTTTCACCCGTATAATATGTATTCATGTATGTTTTGTTCCGCCTGTGATAAAAGGATAACATTTCAAAAAAATTTTTTCTACCTACAAGTAGCTAAACCAAATAAATTCGTTTTCAAATCTTGTGGTAATGCAGACTGACTATATTCTGATGATATTATTGAAGTAACACAATACTATTATAGTAAAATATACACAGCATAGGACGAAAATTCACTGGAAGCAAATCATACACAAATTAACCACGAATTAAAATCGTGGGAAGGCGGGAATTATGGGTTCCTAAATTGCCGCCTGCAATTATAGCTAACAAAATTTAACAGTGAAGTAAATAAAAATCCTAATTTTAATGTACTCAATAGAGTCATATTGATATTGTAATATTATTCCCCATATTCTCAAATCAAACATATGCGAAGGTGAGGATAATACAAAGAAGATAGGCTACCTGTTATGATGTGACTATACTCTTGCAAGCAGAAGAATTCTTGCAAGCAGAAGAATTAAATAAAATAGAAACCTACCTTTTCTTTTAATTCACATTTTTCTAAGAGATTTTTATTAGAAAAGAAATCCAACTAGGCCTACTGATAAAGAACAAATGGATAGGAACTAGCAATTGTGAATGCAGAATTGGCCAAAATCAAATAACTAATGGTAAATCGCAATTTTACCATGTAATAAACTGGTGTTCAGCTGTATCTGGAATTATGCTGATAAATAAATAAATATGAAAAATAAAATAAGAAAGTTTCCTCATCTGGGAGGGCGCCCGATCCCCTTCCCGTACCGCAGCGTATGTCCAGAGTCTTCTGGCATGATGGGAATTGCAACATCTCGAGTTTCCACCATATTTGCCAGACTTATCACCTTGCGACTTCGAACTCATACCAAAACTAAAGAGGCCCCATCACGGCGAAGTTAAAAATACCGCTAATTTTACAGCAATTCTGTGATATCTTCAAATAGATAAAAGATAATCAAAAGTGGAACAAGAACTCCCTAGACAATATTATTTTACATGAGATATTATTATCACCATTTACTTATCTACTTTCGATTTCAAGCCATTTATAAACCCGGCATTTATT